>NC_091979.1:285186242-285515775 GCF_044704955.1 Pristiophorus japonicus
AGAGATGGGCTTTGATTTTGTCAGCATATACATATGATATTGAGTACAGACGATCAGCTGATTACAGTAATGCTGATGCAATGTCTAGATTGCTTTCCCCATCACAGGGTACACCCGGTAGGGAAGAAGTGTTTTATTTTTCATACATTGATGAACTGCCAGTCACAGTTGAAGAGATTGGTAGAGCAACCAAACGTGATCCAGTGATGGCAAAGATGTATGATTATATTGCAAATGGATGGCCAAACCAGGTAACAGACAAAGATACACATCCATTCTTCATTCGTAGGAATGAATTATCAGTAGATAAAGATTGTATCATGTGGGGTGCAAGAGTGGTTATACCAAAGAAATTCAGGTCCAAATTATTAGGAGACCTCCATGACCAGCACCTGGGAATGTGCTTGACCAAGAGTTTTGCATGCAGTTATTTATGGTGGCCAGGTCTTGATAAAGATATAGAGGACATTGTGAGTCAGTGTACGACATGTCAATCGGTAAGCAAACAACCACCACCAGTACTATTACAGCCTTGGAAGTGGCCTCCCAGAGTGTGGCAAAGGCTACATATTGATTTTGCTGAGTTAAATGGACAATTGTTCGTTGTAATTGATAGCCATTCAAAGTGGGTTGAGGTGTTTCCAATGTGGAAAATAACAACAAGTAAAACATTGGACATTTTACGAAAATTATTTTCTGCATTTGGCCTCCCTGAAGAAATTGTTTCGGATAATGGACCACAATTTCGTTCAGAAGAATTTGCACAATTTATGAGCAAAAATGGTGTGAAACACACCAAGGTTCCACCATACCACCCTGCTTCAAATGGTGCAGCAGAGCACACTGTACAAATTGTCAAACGTTAGATTCAAATCCAAGAAAATGACAGTTGTCATTGGATCACAAATTGGCTAATTTTTTGATTACATATCGAAATACTCCTCATACAACTACTGGTAGAACGCCAGCGGAGTTGTTTCTCAAACGACAGCCACGAACCAGATTCTCATTGTTAAAGCCAAATTTGGCACAGTCTGTAGAAGAGACACAAATTAGATAAAAAAAGAATCACAATAAAGGGAGACTAAAAGAGAGAAGAGTGAAAATAAACCAGAAGGTGAGAGTGAAGAACCATCACCATAAATGGTTAAAGTGGTTACCCGGAAGAGTGGTGAAGATATGTGGTCCTCGCACATATTTGGTAAAGATGTTTGATAATGGACAGGTTAGGTTTGTCCATATTGATCATATTTTACCTACAGACATGGAAGGAGTTGAAGGTGGGAATGATTCAATTATTTCTGACTCATCAGATAGTTTTGATATACCAATAGCAAATCCTAATCCAATGTACGGGAAACAAATCCAGGAGAGAATCAGAATGAAAGTCTGAGTCTGAGTCAGGGAAACAAAGAGCCTGAAGTTAGAGTGAGTGCAAATGAAAATCAAGGAAATTCCGTGGAGGAAAATGTTCCTCAGGATGAGCCTCAAATGAGTGTGAAGTTTGGAAGGTTCTGTTCGAGAGCGAAGGTATCCTCTTCGAAACAGAAAACAAGTCGTAAAGTTAAATTTGTAAATATGTATAAAAATGAAGTTATTTATCATGTTTGTTATGATGGTTTTTTCATTAAGGAGGGAGAAGTGTGATGTCTGTAAGTGGTGTAAGCTTGAATGCTTGTAGCTCCATACTGTGGACGTGGACGTATTGTGTACTGCAGCTGCAGAGTTATAATAAACAGACAGGCAGCTTCCGGGAGCTTCCGGACCAAGCAGCCTCCATGTTAGGAGCTGTGTGTGTGTGCTCTGTGAAGATAACACATTTATGCCATAGAAGTAAATGCTAAACCTCCAAAACAATTTTTTGATGTGAAAATATAGGAAAGGGGACAAAGATTGATCTGATACTCTTTGATTAATATTGATCAATTATTTACAGATTTGTGATTCATCAACTCTAATTCTTTTGCTTTGCAGAAATTCATCTGCAAGGAATTCTGTTTGACTATTTATATCCAATGAACATGTTTATCAAATTTTGCACTTATCTTACAACTTATATTTATACTAAACTGAAATTTTAATCAGTTCAATATTTTAATATATTTGATGCAATGGTAAACTGTTTGCTCAACTGACTAATGAAGTTTATTTGTGCAGAATCATGCACACTACTCGAACAGCAAAGCTATTGTCTGTAGGTCTTGGCCTGTATTAAATTAACATTTACATAGATTTCTTTATATGCCTTTGTTTATTCGTTACTGCTAGTTAAACAGAGACATTGTTGTTAAGTGTTTTGTGGATATTGGCACTGGGCCCTTCAACACAACTTCTGTTGCTACAATCCACAATGCAAACCTCGGCTCTGAGGCTGCTGTTAATACTGACCTGCAGGTGGCGCATCAGGGTTGTATTAAGTAGAATGATACATGCGAAGCCTAACATCCAACTTCGAACATAAACAAATGAATGATTAATTATCAGCAATAATGTCCAATACATTTACTTTCATTTCCATGGAGACCCTATTTAATGTACCAAACATTCTCCAAATGTCAAGTAATATGTAGAATTTCTATTCAGCCCACACGGTGGCAGGTTTTAGAGCAATATAATTTTTAATGCTAACTGAACTCTTTAAATGCCAAAATATATTTAGAATATATAGGTAGGTGGAAAGTGCAGTTAGTAGGATTTTAACCTGGAGTGGGAAACGGGCCTGCAGTAAGAGAAACATGCACCAAACCCCTTGAACCCAGCAGGGTGAGGCCCAAGATATTTTAACTCCCAGATCTCACCTGCATGCCCCATTCAGTTGCCCTCCTGAAACCAACAGGAAGCAAAAGCTGACCTGAGGGTGGGTGCATATTTACAGGTGGCAGGAGATCACTGGCCGGGACTGAGAGAACAGTCGGCAGCACTCTGGTAAGTCGAGTGGAGGGACTTTTGGAAGGATCTCGCAATCGGAAACAAGGGAGCCCAGGGCAGGGGAGGCCTAAACCTCTTTTGTGTGACCTGCAGGAGCACTCCTGCTCCTCTTGACCCCACAAAGAAAGTAAACAAAAAAAGTTTAAAAGCATATCTGTTTGGGCCTCTTCTGGCCACAGATTCTCTTCCCGTGGGTCCCAATGGCTTTCCCGCTCAGGCCACCAGTTAAAATTGCAGTCGGGGGCTTAATGATATCATCGGGACTTGCTAGATTGGTGATTTCTCTCCTATCACCTCATCATTTATATTTTGTGCTTCGTTGGTCCCCTTACCTCAGACTCATTGACTGAAGGCTACAAGGTGTTAGTATCAATACTGGAGTGCGGAGCATTTGGAGTACTCAGCACAAGAAGTGATTGGGGCTGGGAGGAGAAGGGTATGTTTTATAATGGATCATAGAAACGTAGAAACATAGAAAATAGGTGCAGGAGTAGGCCATTCGGCCCTTCGAGCCTGCACCACCATTCAATATGATCATGGCTGATCATGCAACTTCAGTATCCTGTTCCTCCTTTCTCTCCATACCCTTTGATCCCTTTAGCCATAACGGCCAAATCTAACTCCCTTTTGAATATATCTAACAAACTGGCCACAACGACTTTCTGTGGTAGAGAATTCCACAGGTTCACAATTCTCTGAGTGAAGAAGTTTCTCCTCATCTCGGTCCTAAATGGCGTACCCCTGTAAGGGGGTGGTCTCTATGAGGGGGTCAGGTTCACTTCTGACCAACTTGAGCGGTTCGAATCGCTCCCACACCCTTGGGTTCTAGACTCTGGATTTATTTAGGGGATGTGACAAAGTGCAAAGGTCACTGGTTTGATGCAAAGAACTTTGATTTTATTACAGTCAAGGAAATACAAACTTATAATTACTCTTGTGAGAAGGTACAATGTCAAAACTTACAATCGCTCTAATAAGGAACAATACAAGGAAAGGTACAATGTCAAACTTATAATCACTCTAATAAAGAACCATACACTGCACATTCAAAGGGGGTTACAGTAACATTACACCTCCCACCTCCCAATACCTACTCCTAGCTAAGTTAGACTCCAGGGCAGGCAGGGACTATGCTTACCAATCCTTTTTGATAGTTAGCGGTAGATCGCGGTTTCGGGGTTCGCTGGATGTGGTAAGGTCTGCTTGCCGTACCCCGAACGTCGGAGAAGACTTTCTGCTGCGCAATCTTGAGTCCGCTGAAGCGGTAAGGCGCGTTTTGGATCTGTGGGGTTTCTTTGGTTAGAAATAGATTTCTACAGTTTTTTAGGTAATGTTTTACCCGTTGGTAGGTCAGGATCAGATTGTAAAGAATTCTCGAATACTCATTTCTCCAGACAGGTTACTTTAGTCCTCACACTTAGGTAGTCTCACTAATCAGGTTATCTCCTGTTAGTTCTTTAGGCTCGCCCACGGCCTTGAATTTGTTTTTTAAAATCCAAAATTTGATTAAAGTTTGTCGTTTCTTCCATAAGCACTTTAGGGTTCCAAACTTTTCAGTAGATAGTCCCAAGTTAAATTTCCTTTTGAATGAGCCCAAACACAGGGTGTTACCTTGATTGACACTCTTGAGTGTCAATCAAGGTAAGCAAAATTCCTGCTCCCTTCCCTGCATTTACACTAGCTAAACATTAATATGCATCCCCCGTTGAAATGCAATGAATTCACAGGCGAATACAATCATTATAATTCGGTTACAGCACAGTGGGGGGGGAGGGGGCGGTACGATGTCCCTTTTTTAATCGGGTTTCACAGTAAAATAACGATATACAGTCAAACACAACTTTAAGTAAAGTAAAATAAAAGCACATAGTCAAAACACATTCTCAAGTAACATAAAGGTCCATAGTCAACCACCTTTTAAGTTCAGTAAAATAAAGGTACATAGTCAAAACATTTTAAGTAACACTCTTACAACACTTGCGATGTTGCGGTTTACAGCAGGTAAAATCAAACACAAATTAAACATGGTAGTATGGTGTCACCCCTCCCTGCAAGATTCCCAAGTTTGGCCAGGGAGCGTGCAGCACCCTTTGGTGCCTGACCTGACGGCCTCTGTGCTTCACTCGGCAAGTGAGACACCATAAGTAAAGAATAATCGTGAGTTGGCAGATAACTAAAGTGTGGGAAGCGATTCTGATCCAGGCTGGTACTTCTATATTTCTGAAAAGGTTCCACCAAGGCGGAATTGTGATCGAGAGAATCTTTTTCCCTATCTCAATGGTTTTCTATTCTAGAGTGTAGAAGTGTTTTTGTGAGATAATTACAGCTTTTAGCAGAGTGGTAAGATGTTCGGGTAGAGGGGGAATTGCATAGCCAAAATGTACGACATAATCCTGCAGGTTTGTAATGTTTTCCTTCACAGTGAGGTGGACAGTGGAGGGTTCAGGAATGGGAACAATCCGATCCTGGGCCACTTGAACTGATGCCTCAGGTTTGAAGCAAAATCTGCTGTCACTTACCGGACACAAGAAGTGTCCATGTTGGTAGTGGGGTGCACTGGTGGTGACACAATATGTCCCAGCCCCTATGTATGTTACCTGTGGAGGGATATGGTTTTGTGCCATTACCTCCATGGTACAGTTAATAGGCTGTGCGCCAGCAGCTTTAAACCCACACTGTGACTTTGAATGGGCGCTCAAGTACTGGGGACTCAGTATTACGTGTGCACCCCGGCTCCGACGCCCAGAGAGGTCAGTACCCGTTACAGCATGTTCCCACTTTATGACATAGGGTGGGACTGCTGCGAAACGAGTGTGTGCATCTCCCTGAATAACTCCAATGTTCTCCACCCGGTATACGGGTGCGGGTCTGGCTGTCCCATCCATGACTGGCATCCTTAATACTATCCCCATAATAGTGTGGTTAGATTTCCCACCGTCTACTGGGACAGGGTAGGCTTCAGAGGCTAGGCGGAGCTGGCACGGGCTTAGTGAATTGCTGTATGGGTGGAGGGCTGCGAGGTGCTTGTTCCTGATCCAAGAGGGGACTACACCTTGTTTTAAATCCTCCAGGTTGTTGCGGCCCTCGCCCAACAACCATGCCCCATACAGTACGCACACCTCATTCTGTGCAGCCTGGTCCGAAGCATTTCTATCCTCCCACTGTCTGTGCATGTTTTTCCAGCTCAGCCACTATTTCTTTTAAATGGACAGTCATAGCTTGGTCCTCGTGTAGTTCTGAACCTACTGCGGTGTTCTCTTGTTTCAAGATTTTTTTCAATTGGTTCTTTAAACTGTTTATCTGTGTTTGCAGTTCTATGTCATCTTGGCTGTGTATTACAGAGGATGCTGTATTGTAGGTAGTGAAAACATTGTTTATGATTCCCCTTCTAGGTCTCCCCGAGCCCATGGTGTCCCTAGCGTTTAGGGTGTATAGGTCTGCTTTGTCTACATTTCCAAAGTCTAACTCATAAAATTTCTTGAACATATCTCTAAGTAGGGCCTGATATAGCAGCTCTGTTTCCTTCAGACACCATGCAGGTAGGTGTACCTCGGTAAGGTTTAATATTACTGAAGCGACTGCATAATGTACCCCCTGATATAACACCTTTTCGGTCGATACCCATACTAATCCATTTCCAGGTCCCTTGGTGCTGGTAGGACACCTTTCTATTACTGTGCGTGTTGGCGGGTTTGTGGGCAGGGGTTTCTTAATGTGTGCTCTTAGTTCGGTGGTGTTATTTGTGAGTGGGGAGTGTGGGACCGCGCACCCGTGGAGGCTACAATCCCACCTCATCCCTTCCCCTTCATTTTGCCATTGCCTGGCGAAGGTGATCGATGCCTGCGGGACAAATACTCTCTGATCCCCACATGCAAACATAAATTCCTTGTTCAGATTCCCACCATTTGTCCCAACACACTTTTACTCCTCCCCGTATCCCTGTGATGGTGCAGTACGTATCATTACCGAGTCTTTCCCAGTCCGATTCCTGGTCCCATGCGTCCTTGCTGAGTTTTCTGAGCCACCACCATCTTCCCCGGGGAATGTTTCTTTTGCAAGTCAAACACACTCGCTTTCCCTCTGTAACACTGACTCGGGCAGCGATGATCCACATCCGGGGACATGGAAGTGGGGCCTCCCCGTAGGTAAAACCTTCCTGGCTGGAGTAGCGGGTAGAATTAGATCCCAGCCGCCCTGGCCATCTTCCCTCGTGGGCGTAAACGGTGAGTTCTTCCACGCCTGGGGTGCCACCCCCGGCGGTTACGATCGGTGCTCTTCCTCTTGAACACCCTTAAATGAGGGATTCTTCCACGTCTCCTCGTTCGCTGCTGCTCATCCTTATCAGGGCGAGCAGGAACAGGATCCTTTCCATACTGTTCTCTTTCCTGTAGGGGCACATAAAACAGATTGTCTACCCATGAGAAGGCTCTCTGGCTTGACAGAGATGACCAGGTTCCAATTTGGGCTCATAGTCTTTAATTGACTGGCTGTCTTATTCAGTTCCTTGTGGACTGATGTCTGCTTCTAACTGTTATCTCACAGCCGTTGTACTCTTATCTTACCGGTGCTTCCTTAATAGCCATACCGGTAAATTCTTCTTACTCCCGGGTATTACCCGGCCTGTGCCTCTTTTAACAGCTGCACAGGTAGATTCTTTTCCTTACTCCAGTTAACTAATACATATATACTTATCATTACACATAATCTTACACTACTCTAAATTATTACTAAACATCCTTAAATTCACATCACTATATATGTACATCTGGAGAAAGGATTGTAGAATCCCGTCTCCGGGTGGCCAGGTTAATTCCTGCCTTCTTTCTTTCTTCTTCTTCTGCTGGGTGTCCAGCGAGGTCAGTAATAGGTCGGCCTGCACCGCCGGAACTGGAGTGTCCTGACCGGAGGTGGGTTCGAGTCCCACACTATCAGGGGAACGTCCCCTCCAGTGCTGCAGCACACCGCTCCTTTGGGGGTGGCTGCCTGGTTCGTTTCTTCTCCCGGGGGTTGTTCTGCCTGGTTGAGGGCTATGGGCTGGGGACGCTCACTTGGTGGCTGGTCCGCCGCTATCTCTTTTGGGGGTCCCTCACTGCCCGGGGCTACCGGCTGGGTGTCCCTGCTCGCGGGCTGGTCTCTGACCTTAGGTACCCTTTTGCAACTAGTCCCTTTCCCGGGGCTGAACGATTCAAATTGGGGCGCTGGTGACCACGGTGTCTTTGGCCGTGGTGTGCGGGGAGTCATTCTTAAGGCTCCGGCTGCTGGGGGTGCGTCCGAGTCCCAAATGATTGGGGGGACAGCTCCTCCAGTAACACAGTCCACCGCACCTCTAGGTGCAGCCTGTGGGTCTGCCACGTCCCCTGTGGGATTTCCACAGTCGGGGGCTGTTGGCTGAGGGTCCCTGTCTTTAGTGCGGTTTACAGTTTTTGGCTGTCCCTTACGTTTAGCTGCTGCCCCTGGGTTGAAAAGTTTGCACTGATTTATGTGGAACCACTTTGTTCAGCGGGGCAATTTTATAGCATAGACCATGGGGCTTGCCTTGTCGACAATGTGGTACGGTTCCATGTACAGTGCCTCAAAGACCCCTACTCTAGCGTAGTTCCTCACCATAACCTGGTCCCCTATCTCCCACTCGTGGTGCTTGCGGGGCTCCAGCAGCAGTCGGTTGCTCCGATGCTGTTTTCCCATGTTGTTAGCAGCCTGCCAGTGAATCTGTTTAAGGTGCTCAAACAGATTCCTGACAAAGCTGTCCCGGTTCGCTTCCCTAAGCTGACCTTACGTGAGTACCGGGGCTAACACATGGGTAGGGGTTCGCATGGCTCTGCCGGTCACGAGCTCGTACGGGGAGTACCCCGTGCTCTTTGACTGGCTGGCCCGGATCCCCATGAGGACCAGTTGTAGGACCTCTACTCACCCTTTGGGTGAGTCCCCTGTTTCTTTGCACAGCCTTTTTTTGATAGTGCGGTTTAAACGCTCCACAGGCCCAGATGTCTGCGGGTTGTGGGCGACATGCCATTTCCCTTTCATGCCAAGCACCTTAAGGGTCTCCTGCATCACCTGCCCAGTGAAGTAACTCTCTTGGTCGGACTCCACGTATTGTGGTAGTCCCCATCGAGAGAACACTTCTCTTACCAGGATCCTGGCTGTTTCCAGGGCTGTGGCTGTTCGGTATGGGAAGGCTTCCAACCATTTGGTGAATAGATCCACCAATACTAGGCAGTACTTATAACCTCCCTGGGCAGTGGGTAAGGGCCCGATGTAATCGATTTGGATCGACTTCCAGGGTCCCTCTACCCTCCTGATATGTCCCATAGACACCTTTCTTTTCTGGGGGTCGGGGTTGTTGGCTGCGCACACCAGACAGCTAGCACAGAACTCGCGGACGTCTTCCCCGAGTCCTGGCCACCATCCTGCCTGTTCCACTCATTGCCAAGTGGTATCAGGTCTGGGGTGTCCTGCTTCTGGACCCTCGTGGGCCAGATGGAGGAATTCTCTCCGGTGTTGTTGCGGTACTACCCATTGCTCCCCCCTGAACAGCATGCCTTCTTTAATGGCAATTGCTGCGGTGCCGTACGGGCCGTCTATCCTTTCCCCTTTAGCTAGCGTGTTCAGGACAGTTTTGAGGATGGGGTCTTGGGTCTGGACCGTTTTTAGGTCCGGGGGCAAAGCTATCCCTGCCTTCCCAGCCGCCCAAACCTGCCCCTAACTGCTGCAATGGGTCCTGGGTTGTACGGATCCCAGAGCTTGCCCATGCGGGCCCCTTGCTTGGCTAACATGTCAGCCTGCTGGTTTCCCTCGCTACGGGGTTCAGTGGTGGAATGTGCCTTCATCTTATATATGTAGCTATTCCCTTCCTCTCCTATGGCTTTCATGATCTTTTCCAGTAGGGGCTTAATTGCCAGGGGTCTCCCGTCTGCGGATGTGTATCCGCGGCGGGACCAGATAGCCAGGTACTCCATACACGAATTGCATGTGAACATACTGTCCGAGCAAATCGTGTATGGGGTAGGGAATTCTTCGAGGTGTGTGACTACGTACACCACCGCAGACAGTTCAGCGTGCTGGGCGCTCATAGTACTGGGGAGTTTAATCGCCAGGGCAATGCCTGCCTCGGGGTCATAAACTTCGCAGCCTGTGAGTCGTTCACCTGCACATACCGTGCTTGAGCCGTCCACATAGATCTCTCGGCCTGTGGGGTGTAACCCAGCCCGAAAGCCTATGTTAATTTCCCATACCCCTTCTACGGAACACCGGTGGGTTGTCCCTGGACAAATCATGTTGGCTGCGAGTCTTGGCTCGCTTGGACCCTTTACCCTTAGGTCCATTTGAAAGAGGAGCAGGGTCCAGCGAGCAATGAGGATACTGCTCACTGTCCCGTCCTTAATTCTCCCGTCCAGGATCATTTGGGTGGGCGTATGGTGGGTAAGGAGTGTGATATGGGACGCCCCCTGTGAAGTTCCGTGATCTTTTCACAGCCTAGTAAGTGGCTAGGAGGTGCCTCTGACAGTTGGAGTATCCCTTCTCCACGTCCATGAGTATCCTGGAGGAGTAGACCACTGGTCTCAGCCGCTCTTGGAGCAGTGCTGCGCTCAGGCTGTCCCCACTGGCTGCTATCTCCAGGAAAAACTCTTTACCCCCATCTATGGCCCCTAGAGCTGGCGCAACCTTCGTCCCACTCCCACTCCACTCCCTTGTGTAGGGGTCGGAGCAGAGGGGCTGCGGTAGCTGCATAATCCTCAATGAAATCTCTGCAGTACCCAGTTAGCCCTAGAAAAGATCTTACTCCTGTTACTGTGTTGGGGGCAGGTAACTTCTGCACTGCTTCCCTTCTAGCTTTGTCTATGGCTCTTTCCCCAGCATGCACAGCCAGTCCCAGGAATTTTACTTCCTTTAGGCCGATCTGTGCCTTCTTGGGGTTTACTTTAAATCCTTCTTCTTTCAGTAGCTCCAGCAGCTCAGCCAGCAGTGGGCCATGCCCCTCCCCCTCATCGGTGAACAGGAGCAGGTCATCCACACACTGTACAAGCTGCTGGAGTCTGCTAAAGTTCTTTAAACAGTTGGCCATACACTGATGGAAAACACTGGAGCTGTTGTGGAAGCCCTAAGGGAGACAGTTCCAAGTGTATTGCTGCCCTTTAAAGATAAAAGCAAACTTGTACTGATCTTCCCTTCTTAAAGGTATGGACCAGAACCCGTTGGAAATATCCAGCACCGTGAAGGTGGTCACGGAGGCTGGGATACTTCCAAAGAGTTCGGCGACGGCAGCAACGGTGGGTGCACAGGCAGGGATGTTACAGTTGAATACTCGATAGTCCACCGTGGCTCTCCAGGAGTTGTCCGGTTTCTTAACCGGCCACAATGGAGAGTTCACATGGGTAGCTATTGGGGAATTGGACTGTTTCTGTGGTCGGGTCATGGGGTCCCTATCGATGCTAACCTCGACCCTATTTAATCTCCCACAGTCGTGTTTGTGAGTGGCAAAAGCTGCAAGGTTTTTCCTTACATATTCTTGGTATTCTATCGGAGTGTTACTGACCAATGATTCAAGGTCGTCACCCTCCTTTGGTTTCATGGTGCACACCGTCCCTTTTCCCTGTTTTCCCAGGATAACCATCACCTCACTCTCCTGTCCCATACAGACTGACCCCCAAAGACAGTGGTTTCTTAAATCCACTAGGATCCCATGGCCTCGGATGAAGTCAGCCCCCAGGATCCCTCTCCCTTCCTGCTCCCACTTCATCAGGACACGTCCACTTAGTGTGGAGTGTACCTAAATGAATGGAGAGCGGAATGGAGAATGAGCCAGTCTGTTCAGTGCCTGTGAAACCCACCAAGCTGTAGGGGACCCTGCGAGACAGAAGTGAGGCGGCAGGGTTATCTGCATAGACAAGGGTGCTTGAGGCACCGGTGTTCATCAGGTAAGTCCCTTTCACCTTTTCGACTTCTATTTGAACGGTCGGTCACCCCACGCATCATACTCGAGGGAACACAGGTGGACAGGCTGCGTCTGTCCTAGTCACGGTTTTGGTTGGGAGGGGGCAGATGGGATCTCGGTACTGGTGGCGGTGGCTACCTTGCCAGGGCCAGCTAACATGGCTCAGAGCGCAGTTAAAAAGGAATCAAACAAGTGGGGAGGGACTGGCTTCTCGGTCTCGGCCTTTTTGGCCGGGGCTGGAGAACTCTTTCCTGCGCTATTTTTCCAAGGATTTCTACAATCCTTTCTCCAGTGCCCACAGTCTGTTCAGTGCCTGTGAAACCCACCAAGCTGTAGGGGATCCTGCGAGACAGAAGTGAGACGGCTGGGTTATCTGCATAGACAAGGGTGCTTGAGGCACCCGAAGCAGGTACATTTCGTATCGGAGAGGTTACTCCCCTCGTGGCGCCATTCCCTCTTGTCTTGGCTAGGTCGGATTTCGTGAACCCTTCTCTTTTGTGGGTGCTCTTCTGTCCCTCTGCCGTTTCTGTAAGCCAGGGTCAGTTGCCTAAGCACTTCCTGTTCTGTGGCTTGGGGATCTCTTGGGTCAAACCAGGCCTCAGCCTTGGTTCTTATTCGGGGTAAACTGTTCGCCACTAGGCTTCAGAGCCAGTGTGCTAACTCGTCTGGGCTTAAGTTATCCCTGTCTATGTCCCCACTACAGGCGCTTTGGTATACAGGCCACAGTCGGTCTGCGAAAGCCTGTGGGGTTTCCCCTGCGAGCGGCACCATTTTTCTCCACTCAGGAGAAGGGACTTCTGTCATTGCAGCCCATAGCTTCTAAAATGTCTTTCTGGACGGCAGCAAGTGTTTTTTGTCCTCTTTTGCTCTTAGTAGAGAGGGACTGGTACAGTTTTCTGTTTAGGGATAGGAGAAGCATCTTTGCCATTTCTGCATCATCGCACCCATTAATATCCCCTGCCTGTTCCACCTCCACAAAGTGAACCGAGGGGTCTCCCTTTAGAGTTAGCTTTCCCAGGTGGCTTACCATAGGCCTAAGCTGGTGGGGAGTGTGGGGGACCACAAATTGACTTTCCAGGGGCCCTGGACCCCCAGTAAGGGTGGCCGGGGCAAACTTCTGTTGCCGGACTGGGCACACTGACCCTGGTTCTGGCTCTCCCTGTTCTGGCTCGCCTCCCTCTCCTCCCTGCGGCCAAGCCGAGCTGAAACTCGGTACCACAGGTGGTGGTGGTTCACTATCCCTGTCCGCCCCGCAAATTGATTTGCCCCTCCTGCTGCTGCACCGGTGTAGTCACCGGTGCCACAGGTGGTAGCCCGGCAGTTTCCTCCTTCTCTTCCAGGTTTACTTGGCGCGTACCCGGGCTTATTAGGCATACCATGCCTTTTGCCTTGTACAGAGCAAGGTTTAAACTTTTAATTTGTTGCTGGCAGGGACCGTGGTCTCCTGATTCAAATTTATTAGTGCTAGCTACTTTATACACTGCTTGCACATCTTTTAATCTTTCCTGGAGCTCTTTTACGTGCAGGGTGAGGCGAGTGTTTTCCTCCCTCAGTGACTTTTCATTACTTTGGCCTCGGTAACCTGACATTGAAAATAGTCCTGACTGTTTTTAAACCTTTCCATTATTTGGGTCCTTTTCTGTTTTAGCTTACGGAGTTCTCCCGATAATCTTTCTTCTGACATAACCCTTTCCTGATAGTTCTCTGCGCATTCCCATAACTCTGCCTGTAGTGTCTCATTGATTTTATCTGGGAGTTGGATCTGTCTCTGTAGACAGACCAACCAAATTTCCTTCTCTACTGCTTCTTTGTGATCCTTGCTTGCTATCCACTGGGTTGCAGCGTCAACTGGATGCTCAACATGCAATAGACTAAGCACCCATTCTTTAGTGACATTGGCCTTCTTATACACATAGGAGGAAATCCTCTCTTCCATCTTAGTTCTTTGCACCAAACCAGCACTCTCTATATCACACCCTTTGTACCAAAGTCCTGCCGCGGTCGCCATTTTCTGAGGGAGTGGTCTCTATGAGGGGGTCAGGTTCCCTTCTGACCAACTTGAGCAGTTCGAATCGCTCCCACACACTTGGGTTCTAGACTCTGGATTTATTTGGGGGAAGTGACATAGTGCAAAGGTCACTGGTTTGATGCAAAGAACTTTGATTTTATTACAGTCAAGGAAATACAAACTTATAATTACTCTTGTAAGAAGGTACAATGTCAAAAGTTACAATCGCTCTAATAAGGAATAATACAAGGAAAGGTACAATGTCAAACTTATAATCACTCTAATAAAGAACCATACACTACACATTCAAAGGGGGTTACAGTAAAATTACACTTCCCACCTCCCAATACCTACTCCTAGCTAAGTTAGACTCCAGGGCAGGCAGGGACTATGCTTACCAATCCTTTTTGATAGTTAACGGTAGATCACAGTTTCGGGGTTCACTGGATGTGGTAGGGTCTGCTTGCCGTACCCCGAACATCGGAGAAGACTTTCTGCTGCGCAATCTTCAGTTGGGTTGAGTCCGCTGATGCGGTAAAGCGCGTTTTGGATCTGTGGGGTAAATACCCGTTTTCTTTGGTTGGAAATAGATTTCTACAGTCTTTTAGATAATGTTTTACCCATTGGTAGGTCAGGATCAGATTGCAGAGTGGAAACTTTTCGATTCTTCGGTTTTTCCCCGTTGGAGTTTTGTTTCGAGTTTGGTTGATCGCAGTGATTTTTCGTTGATACCACGTTGGTTGTGGTCGGTTGCTGCCGCGATGGTGATGTTCTTCCTTCCTTCAGGATTTCAGGACTTCGAGGCTGGAGAAGTTAGTTTACAACTGTCGCATTGGTTTTTCTCCTTGTCTGGATGACATCAGCTTGGTCTCGGTTGTATGGCAAAGTGTGTCATCCCCTCTGTTGAAACAAGGGGACAGTTATACGGTTTGAGTGGTTCTAATCTTGGCACCAAATCAGTTCAGAATCCTTTGTTTAAATTTGGCTGGCTTGACTCTTTGTAATATTTTGGCGGGCTCGTTAAAAGTTGATACGTTTTGGGTGGGTTGATGTTCAAAAACTGTTTCCTGGTGGAATTATTAGTTTGGTAATTGCAATGTCCTTTTGTGCTTAGTTTTTCGCATACAGGCTGGATTGGGTCTCTTTGTGATATATATGCTGAAATGGTTTACCAGATCCATGTTGATGGGTAGCTATCTCTGGGCGATTTTGTAATGTTAATGTCTCTTGTGGAGTAGAAATCTCGAATACTCATTTCTCCAGGCAGGTTACTTTAGTCCTCACACCTAGGTAGTCTCACTAATCAGGTTGTCTCCTGTTAGTTCTTTAGGCCCGCCAACAGCCTTAAATTTGTCTTTTAAAATCCAAAACTCGAGTAAAGTTCGTAGTTTCTTCCATAAGCACTTTAGGGTTCCAAATCTTTTGGTAGATAGTCCTAAATTAAATTTCCTTTCAAATGAGTCCAAACAGAGTGGGGGTTCTTGTGAATTTTGCACCCCTTCACCCCTTATCCTTAGACTGTGACCCCTGGCTCTGGACTTCCCCAACAATGGGAACATTCTTCCTGCATCTAACCTGTCCAATCCCTGTCCATATATTCTATGCTTCAATGAGATCCCCTCTCATTCTTCTAAATTTCAGTGACTATAAGCCTAGTCGATCCAGTCTCTCTTCATATGTCAGTCCTGCCAGCCCGGGAATCAGTCTGGTGAATCTTCGCTGCACTCCCTCAGTAGCAAGAATGTCCTTCCTCAGATTATGGGACCAAAATTCTACATAATATTCAAGGTGTTGCCTCACCAAGGCCCTGTACAACTGCAGTAAGACCTCCCTGCTCCTATACTCAAATCCTCTCGCTATGAAGGCCAACGTGCCATTTGCCTTCTTCACCGCCTGCTGTACCTGCATGCCAACTTTCAAGGACCATGACACCCAGGTCTTGTTGCACCACACCTTTTCCAAATCTATCACCACTCAGATAATATTCTGCCTCCCTGTTTTTGCCACCAAAGTGTATAACCTCACATTTATCTACATTATACTGCAACTGCCATGCATTTGCCCACTCACCTGTCTAAGATACCCTGCAGCTTCTTAGCATCCTCCGTACAGCTCACACTGCCACCCAGCTTAGTGTCATCTGCAAACTTGGAGATATTACATTCAATTCCTTTGTCCAAATCATTAATGCACGTTGTAAATAGCTGGGGGCCCAGCACTGAACCTTGCGGTACCCCACTAGTCACTGCCTGCCATTCTGAAAAGGAACTGTTTATTCCTACTCTTTGCTTCCTGTCTGTCAGCCAGTTCTCTATCCATGTCAATACATTACCCCCAATACCACGTGCTTTAATTTTGCACACTAATCTCTTGTGTGGGACTTTATCAAAAGTCTTTTGAAAGTCCAAATACACTATATCCACTGGTTCTCCCTTGTCCACTCTGCTCGTTACATCCTCAAAAAATTCTACAAGATTTGTCAAGCATGATTTCCCTTTCATAAATCCATGCTGACTTGGACCGATCCTGTCACTGCTTTCCAACTGCACTGCTATTACGTCTTTAATATTGGATTCCAACATTTTCCCCACTACTGATGTCAGGCTAACCAGTCTATAATTCCCCATTTTCTCTCTCTCCTTCCTTTTTTAAAAAGTGGGGTTACATTAGCTACCCTCCAATCCATAGTAACTGATCCAGAGTCTATAGAATATTGGAAAATGATCACCAATGCATCCACTATTTCTAGGGCCACTTCCTTAAGTACTCTGGGATGCAGACTATCAGGCCATGGGGATTTATCGACCTTCAATCCCATCAATTTCCCTAACACAATTTCCTGACTAATAAGGATTTCCTTCAGTTCCTCCTTCTCGCTAGACCCTCGGTCCACTAGTATTTCCGGAAGGTTATTTGTGTCTTCCTCAGTGAAGACAGAACCAAAATATTTGTTCAATTGGTCTGCCATTTCTTTGTCCCCCATTATAAATTCACTTGATTCTGACTGCAAGGGATTTGCATTTGTCTTCACTAATAGTTTTCTCTTCACGTACCTATAGAAGCTTTTGCAGTCAGTTTTTATGTTCCCTGCAAGCTTACACTCATACTCTATTTTCCCCTCCCAATTAAACTGTTTGTCCTCCTCTGCTGAATTCTAAATTTCTCCCAGTCCTCAGATTTGTTGCTTTTTCTGGCCAATTTATATGCCTCTTCCTTGGATTAACACTGTCTCTAATTTCCCTTGTTAACCACGGTTGAGCCACCTTCCCCATTTTATTTTTATGCCAGACAGGGATGTACAATTGTTGAAGTTCATCCATGTGATCTTTAAATGTCTGTCATTGCCTATCCACTGTCATCTTTTTTAGTATCATTTGCCAGTATCTCCTAGCCAATTCACGTCTCATACCATCAAAGTTACCTTTCTTTAAGTTCAGGACCCGAGTCTCTGTATTAACTGTGTCACTCTCCATCTTAATGAAGAATTCTACCATATTATGGTCACTCTTCCCCAAGGGGCCTCGCACAAGATTGCCAATTAATCCTCTCTCATTACACAAGACCCAGTCTAGGATGGCCTGCTCTCTAGTTGGTTCCTCGACATATTGGTATAGAAAACCATCCCTTATACACTCCAGGAAATCCTCCTCCACCATATTGCTACCAGTTTGGTTAGCCCAATCGATATGTAGATTAAAGTCACCCATGATAACTGCTGTACCTCTATTGCACGCATCCCTAATTTCCTGTTTGATGTCATCCCCAACCTCACTACCACTGTTAGGTTGTCTGTACACAACTCCCACTAGCGTTTTCTGCCCTTTGATGTTCCGCAGCTCTACCCATACAGATTCCACATCATCCAAGCTAATGTCCTTCCTTACTATTGCGTTAACAGTGACTTCCAAGAGTAATAAGAGCATCATGTCATGGAAATGGAACTCAAAGCCTTGCTCCCAGGATTTCAAAAACTATCAGTATCCTTGCTGGGCAGCAGCATGACAATTCCAATTTCCCCCTTGCCAATGAATTCACAAGTGCATCGGATGAATTGCAACTCCTCAAAAGTAGTGAGGCTCCTTATTATTGGTGGTTCACTTCCAGTTCTGGTTCTCTCCGGTAGCCAACATTGATCTGTAATTTATAGAAGTGTTAGCAAGTGGCAGAGCAGCACCCCTGTTTTGTGGGTAGCCTGTCATGAGCTCTACACATGGAACTGTTGACCCCCACTGGAAATGTGGCAAGCACCTCCTGTGGAATGAAGCTATGCTGCAAAAAGGGAACAATTTATGTGCTGATTTGGTAAGTCCATCTGAAGAAAAAGATGGAGCCTTGATTTAACATCTCATCTAAAAGACAGCACCTCCGACAGTGCAGCTCCCTCAGTACTACATTAAAGTGTCAGGTCTAGAGTTTGTGCTCGAGTATCTGGAGTGGGGCTTGAACACATGGGGCTAGAAATTCAGTTTGTGGTGACATCGTTCTTTTTCTGTCATTTTTCGGAAAAAATACCACGAAAAACGTAGCCATTTTTTAAGGGGGTAAAATTGGCAAAAAAAAAACACACGACAGTAAAAATCGGCGTTGCACAAGGATTCGAAGTGGAAACCGCAGTCCTCGCCAACTTTACCCGAGGCCTACCGCCAAAAATACAGGCCCTGGGTGGGGAGAAAACACAGAAAAAAATTGCAAAAATAAAAAATCAGAAAACCTTCACTGTACAGTTAACTAATGAATCAATGGAAAAGAATTAAAAAAACAAAACTTCAAATTACTTTTTTTGTAGGTCTTCATACCTACAAAAAGTCCATTATTAAGGAAGCAGTAGTGGGACATTTGAAAAAGCATGATTCAATCAAGCAGAGTCAGCATGGTTTTATGAAAGGGAAATCATGTTTGACAAAATAGCTGGAGTTCTTTGAGGATGGAACGAGCAGGGAGGATAAGGGGGAACCAGTGGATGTGGATTTCCAGAAGGCGTTCGATAAGGTGCCACATAAAAGGTTACTGCACAAGATAAAAGCTCATGGGGTTGGGGGTAATGTATTAGCATGGATCGCGGATTGGCTAACTAACAGAAAACAGAGAGTCGGGATAAATGGGTAATTTTCCGGTTGGAAAACAGTGACTAGTGGGGTGCCGCAGGGATCGGTGCTGGGTCCTCAACTAGTTACAATTTATATTAATGACTTAGATGAAGGGACCGAGTGTAATGTAGCCAAGTTTGCTGATGATACAAAGATGAGTGGGAAAGCAAGTAGTGTGGACACAAAAAATCTGCAAAGGGATATAGACAGGCTCAGTGAGGGGGCAGAAATTTGGCAGATGGAGTATAATGTGGGAAAATATGAGGTTATTCACTTTGGCAGAAATAATAGAAAAGCAAATTATAATTTAAATGGAGAAAAATTGCAAAGTGCTACAGTACGAGAGACCTGGGCATCTTTGTGCATGAAACACAAAGTTAGTATGCAGTACAGCAAGTAATCAGGAAGGCAAATGGAATGTTGGCCTTTATTGCAAGGGGGATAGAGTATAAAAGCAGAGAAGTCCTACTACAACTGTACAGGGTATTGGTAAGGCCACACCTAGCTCATTTTGGTCTCCGTATTTAAGTAAGGATATACTTGCATTGGAGGCTGTTTAGAGAAGGTTCACTAGGTTGATTCCGGAGATGTGGGGGTTGATTTATGAGGATAGGTTGAGTAGGTTGGGCCTATACACATTGGAGTTCAGGAGATTGAGAGGTGATCCTATTGAAACTTATAAGATAATGAGGGGGAGGGGGGGCTCGACAAGGTGAATGCAGAGAGGATATTTCCACTCATGGAGGAAACTAAAACTAGGGGACATAGTCCTACAATAAGGGGCCGCCCATTTAAAACTGAGATGAGGAGAAATTTCTTCTCTCAGAGGGTTGTAAATCTATGGAATTCTCTGCCCCAGAGAGCTGTGGTGACTGGGTCATTGAATATATTTAAGGTGGAGATAAACAGATTTTTGAGCGATAAGGGAGTAAAGGATTATGGGGAGCGGGCAGGGAAGTAGAGCTGAGTCCATCATCATAGGCAGTCCCTCGGAGTCAAGGAAGACTTGCTTCCACTCCTAAAGTGAGTTCTTTGGTGGCTGAACAGTCCCAACATGATAGCCAAAGACCCTGTCACAGGTGGGACAGATATTCATCGGGGGGAGGGGAGGGGGGGGGGGGTTGGCACTGATTTACCACATGCTCCTTCCGCTGCCTGCGCCTGACCTCATCATGCTCGTAGCATTGAGATTCGAAGAGCTCAACGCCCTCCCAGATGCACTTTCTCCACCTAGGGCGATCTTCGGCCAGGGTCTCCCAGGTGTCAGTGGTGATGTCGCACTTCACCAGGGAGGCTTTGAGGGTGTCCTTGTAACGTTTCCGCTGCCCATTTTTGGCTCGTTTGCTGTGAAGGAGCTCCGCGTAGAGCAATTGCTTAGGGAGTCTCGTGTCTGGCATGCGAACTAAGTGGCCTGCCCAGCGAAGCTGATCGAGTGTAGTTAGTGCTTCAATGCTGGGGATGTTAGTCTGGGCGAGAACACTGATGTTGGTGTGTCTGTCTTCCCAGGGAATTTGCAGGATCTTGCAGATACATCATTGGTGATATATCTCCAGCGGCTTGATGCGTCTTCTGTACATCGTCCATGCCTCTGATCCATACAGGAGGGCGGGTATTACTACAGCCCTGTAGACCATGAGCTTGGTGGTAGGTTTGAGGGTCTTCAAACATTAATTTCATCAGGCGGCCGAAGGCTGCACTGGAGCAATGGAGGCGATGTTGAATCGCCGCATCAATGTCTGCCTTTGTTGACAAGAGGCTCCCGAGGTATGAGAAGTGGTCCACATTGTCGAGGGCCGCGCCGTGAAGCTTGATGACTGGGGGGCAGTGCTGTGCGGCAAGGACAGGCTGGTGGAGGACCTTTGTCTTACGGATGTTAAGCATAAGGTCCATGCTTTCATATGCCTCGGTGACTACATCGACTATATCCTTGAGTTCAGCCTCAGAATGTGTGCAGAAGCAGGCATGGTCCACGTACTGCAGTTCAACAACAGAGGTTTGGGTGATCTTGGACCTGGCCTGGAGGTGGCGTAGGTTAAACAGTTTCCCACTTGTTCTGTAGTTTAGTTCCACTCCAGCGGAGAGCTTGTTGATAGTGAGGTGGAGCATGGCAGTGGGGAAGATTGAGAAGAGGGTTGGAGCGATGACGCAGTCCTGTTTGGCCCCGGTCCGGACATGGAATGGGTCTGTAATGGATCCGCTGGTAAGGATCACAGTCTGCATGTCGTCGTGGAGTAGGCGAAGGATGTTGACAAACTTTTGGGGGCATCCAAAACGGAGGAGGATACTCCATAAACCTTCACGGTCGACAGTGTCAAAGGCCTTTGTAAGATCAAAAAAGGCCATGTATAAGGGCTGGTGCTGCTCCCTACATTTTTCCTGCAGTTGTCGTGCTACAAAGATCATGATCGTTGTTCCCCGTAGGGGACGAAATCCGCACTGTGACTCCGGGAGAAGCTGCTCGGCCACAGGGAGAAGACGATTGAGGAGAACTCTAACGAAAACCTTCCCAGTGGTTGATAGCAGGGAGATTCCCCTGTAGTTGCCGCAGTCGGATTTGTTCCCCCTTTTAAAAATGGACACGATCACTGCATCTCTGAGATCTCCCGGCATGCTCCCTCCCTCCAAATGAGAGAGATGAGATCATGTATCCACTCCAACAATGCCTCTCTGCCATATTTTAGTGCCTCAGCAGGAATTCCATCCGCACCCGTAGCCTTGTTATTCTTGAGCTGTTTTATGCGATTGCCTACCCCGTGCAGCATTGGGGTTTCACTGAGCTGGTGGCGGGTTGCATGTTGAGAACACTCGAGTCAAAGGCAGAGTCTCGATTGAGGAGATCTTCGAAGTGCTCCTTCCAGCAGGCCCTGATAGCCTCAGTGTCCTTGATGAGTGTTTCCCCGTTCTTGGCCAGGAGTGGGGTGAGGCCTTGTGAGTTTGGACCGTAGGTGGCCTTGACTACAATGAAGAATCCTCGCATGTTTTGGCTGTCGGCTAGTTGTTGTCTCACCTGAGCTTTCTCCATCCACCACCTGTTCTTTAGGTCCCGGGTTTTTTGTTGGAGCTCAGCCTTGAGCCATCTGTAATGTTGCTTTGTAGCTCCCGAGTTGGGTTGTTGCTTGAGGCTCAGAAATGCTCTGCGCTTACGCTCTATTAGTTCTTGGACCTCCTGATCATTTTCATCAAACCAGTCCTGGTGTTTTCTGGTTGAGTAACCAAGTGTCTCTTCACAGGCACTGGTTATGGAGGCCTGGAGGGCAGACCTAGCGCTGTGGGCATTGACCACCTCAGGGTCATCAAGGCACGCCAGATTGGCTGTGAGGCGCTGGCTGTATAGAGCTCTCTTAGCTGGGTCTTTAAGTGCACCGGTATTAACTTTTTTGCGGCACTGCTTCTGCTGTCCCCTCTGCTTTGGGGTTATGTTAATATTGATGATGGATCGGATCAGGCGATGGTCCATCCAGCAGTCGTCAGCTCCTGTCATGGCTCAGATGATGCACACGTCCTTACTTAAGGAAGGATATACTAGCTTTGGAGGGGGTACAGAGACGATTCACTAGGCTGATTCCGGAGATGAGGGGGTTACCTTATGATGATAGATTGAGTAGACTGGGTCTTTACTCGTTGGAGTTCAGAAGGATGAGGGGTGATCTTATAGAAACATTTAAAATAATGAAAGGGATAGACAAGATAGAGGCAGAGAGGTTGTTTCCACTGATCGGGGAGACTAGAACTAGGGGGCACAGCCTCACAATACGGGGGGAGCCAATTTAAAATCAAGTTGAGAAGAAATTTCTTCTCCCAGAGGGTTGTGAATCTGTGGAATTCTCTGCCCAAGGAAGCAGTTGAGGCTAGCTCATTGAATGTATTCAAATCACAGATAGATAGATTTTTAACCAATAAGGGAATTAAGGGTTATGGGGAGCGGGCAGGTAAGTGGAGCTGAGTCCACGGCCAGATCAGCCATGATCTTGTTGAGTGGCGGAGCAGGCTTGAAGGGCTAGATGGCCTACTCCTGTTCCTAATTCTTATGTTCTTATGTCCTTGCGATCCCTGGCTCGGACAATGATATAGTCCAGCAGGTGCCAGTGTTTGGAGCGAGGGTGTTGCCACAATGCCTTGTATTTGTCCCTCGGGCGGAACAAGGTGTTGGTGATGAGGAGTTCATGTTCCAAACATTTTGTCAGGAGTAGGGTGCCGTTGGAGTTGGATTTCCCTATCCCCACTCTGCCAATCACCCCTCCCCAGAGGGCTTTGTCTTTGCCGACCCTGGCATTAAAATCTTCTAGGAGGATCAATTTGTCGCCTGTGGGGACGCGGGCCAAGGATGTCTCGAGGTTGGAATAAAAACCCTCTTTAGCCTCATCCGTTGCATCGAGTATTGGGGCGTACGTATTGATGACTGTGGCGCATTGGTTCTGGGATAGGGTAAGGCGAAGGGTCATGAGGCATTCGTTAACCCCGCAGGAGGAGTCTTTGAGGCGACCGACCAGTTCATTTTTGACGGCAATGCCGACTCCATGAAGGCGCCGTTGTTCCTCTGGTTTTCCTTTTCCAGAAAAAGGTATAATCTCCACCATATTCCTTGAGTTGGCCTTCCCGTGCCCGCCGGGTCTCGCTTAGGGCGGCGATGTCGATGTCAAAGCGTCTAAGTTCCCCGGCAACTATGGCGGTGCGGCATTCCGGCCTGTCTCTGTTGGAATTGTCCATTAGGGTCCTGACATTCCAGGTCCCGAACTTCATATTAGATGAGTGGAAGATGCCTGTGCATGAGTTCTTTTAATGTATGGTGGTTGTTGCACCCTGAGTACAGGTTTGCCGAACGGTCAATTTTAAGCGGTCGCATTTTTTTTGGTGTTGCATGTCGTCGATCCGCTTTTCAGCAATATTTCAAAACCACCATTCGTTAATTTTGGCCAATTTAGGTGAGTACCTTTTACTGGCAAAAAAGGCGAAATATCACTGAAAAAACGCGCGCAAGGCTGGCCAATTTCTCCCCCATGGAATTCTGTCTCAGAGGCGGGAGTGGTGGCACTGAACCACTTTCTCATTTACTTGGATGGTTTCTATTAAAATACTTTTACAATTATTTTTACAAAGAAAAATATTTTTAAAGGTAACATCCTTCTCTTTGTGTCAGTTGAAAAGATGAAGGATGATGAACTATTTTCCCATTTTTTTACCACAGTTAACAATTGGTATCAGGCCATCCTAGGTCAGGCATGGAGTAATTCAGATCAATCAAGGCTTCTCCTGGTGTACATACCCTGAATTAGCTCCTGATCTGATCTCCAGTTTCATGTCATACCTACACAACAATTTGCATCTATTTATAAATCTCCAGTTGATTCACAATAAAACTCCCAAGTAATACATTGCACTTACTTACTCCAGCCTTAGGCAATAAAACCTTCATCTCTGGTTACTTAATTTTGACACAACTGTGTCTCAGGAGATTTATGTCAGGCTGTCATAAGCCCCTTATGAAACTCTTCTGCTAATTTTGTTGTTGTGGAGCTCAAAACTATGTCTTTGTCAGGATAGTAATTTAATACTGCCTGTGGAATGTACTATATTTGGAGACAGATTAGTTTACATACCCTGAGATGGCATTTTCTTTGGAACAACATCTGCCTCGCCCAGTGCATCCGCATGATTCATTTTAATTCTCCGGTTTTCCTATCTGTCTATTCTCATGACTTACATGAGTGAACTTGACTAATTTGAGGGCAGTTTTATAACTGGACAATAGGGACTGGATTAAAGGGGAAACATTAATGATCATTTTATTAAAATATCATGACTATGGCCCACTAGCCAACACTGCATCAGCTATTCTTGTCACCGAAAGTGAAAAAAATACAAGTAGAAAATATGGCCAGAAATGTGCTTTGGCAACTTTAACATGATGATAAATGTAGACTGGCCTGGTATTTTTAAATATTTGGTTGTGAGGGGAGGGAGGAAAGGCAGAGACGAGGGAAAATTACCCATAGATTTTGCATTTGTGCCAGTGAATGGTAGATATAAGGACTGTGGAACCCTTTTTTATTGCTAATAAAAATCAGATGACATAAGTACTATTTGTATAAATTATTCGTGACATTCCCCACCCTACCTCACATGACTAAGAAACAATTTAACATTATTAAGGGTAGAACACCCAATTGTGATTTGTGAGCATATATTCTAGTGTTAAAAATTGATTTAATCTAAGTTGAAGTAGACAGAGGGAAGTGAAAAAAAATACCAGAGCTTGAAGGGCTGAATGGCCCATTTCTGTGCTGTAATATTCTATGATTCTGTGGTTCTATATTACAACAGTAGTATAAATCATCATCATCATCATAGGCAGTCCCTCGGAATCGAGGGAAACTTGTTTCCACTCTTAAAATGAGTTCTTAGGTAGCTGAACAGTCCAATACGAGAACCACAGTCTCTGTCACAGGTGGGACACATAGTCGTTGAGGGAAGGGGTGCATGGGACTGGTTTGCCGCACGCTCTTTCCGCTGCCTGCGGTTGATTTCCGCATGCTCTCTGCGATGAGACTCGAGGTGCTCAGCGCCCTCCCGGATGCACTTCCTCCACTTCGGGAGGCCTTTGGCCAGGAACTCCCAGGTATCAGTGGGAATGTTGCACTTTATCAGGGCGTGTTCACATGAAGACAGTCTTTATTTTGTTTTGCAGAGAAAGGCCTTGAAGCATCAATGATCCTTTTTGAACTGGACTCCAGCAGGATACTGTACCATCAAAACAAATAATTATTGAGCACAAGTTTCTAGTTCTTACTGTAAGAAAATGAGATGTTTAGGCCCAGCAGACAAGTTCCATGTGAGGAATTGCAGAATAATTTTGACTGTAATTTCGCCTGCATTACCAGTAACTTTGTAGGTCATGCTGACACTGAGTGTGGCACCAAGGAGCCTAGTAAAACTGAAATCAATGGCAAAAAACTGTTGTGGCTCAGTCAATTTAAAATTTCAAAGCAGAGATTGCTAGATTTTTCTTAGGCAAGCGTGTTAAGGGTTACGGAACCAAGACAGGTAGATGGAATTAACATACAGATAAGTTATAATCTAACTGAATGGCGGAACATGCTCACGGAACTAAATGGCATACTTCTGTTCCTATGGGCCCAAGTTTCCCCTCCAGTGAGGTGCGCTGACTTTCTAGACTAAAAAAGGCGCCAAAAAGTTACCTTCCAATTCTCTCTGCTCCTCAGGACGTCTTCGGCCTTGTGGCGCAGCACATCCAGTGGGGTGCAGAGCCAGGTCCCGGCGCTGAAAACAGTGCCGGAATCTCTGCACATGCGCGCTAGAGTGTGTGCGCATGTGCAGTAACTTCTCGCAGCCCTAATCTCTGCGATGCTCTGCAGGCTGTGTGGGAGGGTCCCGAAGCACGCCGTCCCTAGCCCTGGCCGAATGGGCTCCCTCATCAGCAGCCTGCTGCATTCCCTAAGGTAGGACTTCTATTTTTTATTTGTTATTGATTGATTGATTGATTGCTTATTACTTTAGTCTTGGTGCTTTAGGTGCAGGGTTCCTTCTATTTTTTATTTGTCAATTAATTGCTTATTACTTTTTGTGCTTTGTTTAGTGCTTTGTTAGTTTTGGTGCTAGGTGCAGGTCTTCTCAGCTTCCTTGTATTTTTTATTTGTTATTGAATGCTTATTTTTGTGCTGTGTTTAGTGCTTGGTGCTTTAAATGTATTTATGCTTCTTTAATGTTGTTGTGAAGGTGTTTAGTGCTTTGCAAGGTCCTCTTACTTCCCTTCCCCCCACCTCCCCCCACTATTTCTGGCTACCTTCGCTGATTTCTTAGCTCACTGCAAAGTTTTTCTGTGTGGACACAAGTGGCCACATATGCTGGCCTGAGTTAGTTTGGAGTAACTTTTAGCTGTCTAAACTTGCTTAAATGGCCAAAACAGGTGTAAGTGGCTGGTAACGCCCCCTTTTGAAAAAAAAACTAAACGAAAAAAAAACTAACTAACTCACTTACACTGGAGCAAATTAAATGGGAGAATTGCGATTTTTAAGATACTCCCAAAAAAATCTAGTTGCTCCAAAAAAAACGGAACAACTCCTGGGGAAACTTGGGCCCTATGTTCCTAAAACTCTCCAGTGGTTGGACTCATATCTAGCACAAAAGAAGATGGCTGTGGTTGTTGGAAGCCAATCATCTAAGGCCCAGAACATTGTTGCAGAGTTCCTCAGGGCAATGTCCTTGGCCCAATTATCCCCAGCTGCTTCATCAATGACAATCTCTCCATCATAAGGTCAGAAGGGTTGCAGGGCTATCCCAGGAATTCTGTCTTTTATGCCATTGAATGGACTCAGTGGAACATGTCAGCTGAGAGCTGGTGTGAATCCCTTCAGAAACTTTGTGAAGTTTTGAACTGTCACCTTGATTTTTCAGTTTGCTGAAAATGTACCAACAAGTAGCATACTCAGACTTTCAGCCTAGTGGCCAGCTCTTGGAGAGGCCAAATTTTGGTTTAGAAACCAGGGACTAAATTCAGAATACTTGCCTGGAACTTGAATTATTTTAACCTACCATTGTTAAAAGTACAGAGAAAAGGTTGAGTACTGTGGTAAAATATCTATAACTGATATTTGTTTATGAATAAAATAATTGCAAAAAGGAAACAGTTGCCTGACACTCTGTATGCCTCAGTAGAATTGTTCTCAGTAAAAATAATTAAATTCCTTCTGCAATGATAAACTGGCAACAATCTATTCCAACGGTCTTCTGTCCAGCCTCCCACCTTCCATAAACTTAAACTCATCTAAAATTATGCTGCCCACATCTTAACTCGCACCAAGTCCCATTCACACATCACCAATGTGCTCGCTGATCTAAATTGGCTTCCTGTCCAGCAACATCCTGATTTTAAAATTCTTGTCCTTGTTTTTAAATCCCTCCATGGCCTCGTTCTCTCCCTATCTCTATAACCTCCTCCAGCCCTATAACCCTCCCTGATCTCTGCCCTCCTCCAATTCTGACCTATTGCACATCTCATATTTTTATTACTCCACCATTGGTGGTTGTGCCTTCAGCTAACTAAGCTCTAAACTTTGGAATATCTTCCCTAAACCTCTCCATCGTTCTAACCCCTCTGTTAAGACACTGCTTAAAACCTACCTCTTTTGGTCACCTGCCCTGATATATCCTTGTGTGGCTCAGTATCAAATTTTGTCTCATTATGCTCTTGTCAAGTTTTACTATGTTAAAGGTGCTATATAAATTGTTGTTGTAATGTGAATGTGATAGATATTTAACAAAGTATAAAGAGACAAAGGCAGTCATTTGCAATGTACTGAGAAACTTTCCCAGAATAGAAAATACTGGAGCCACAATATCTACAGGTTCTTAAAAGTCAGAGGGCAGATCTGCAGCTTGAATAGTAACTAACCTCAAAATGAACTCACCCTGTGTTTAGCATCAATTAAACTTTATAACCTTAAAAGGGACCACATCTACACTATAGAAGAATTCTGGAGGGATTGGTGTACTGTGGGAAATCTCACTGATTTTTAGTACACCAGAAAGTCTGGATGTAAATATTTTTTTCTGAAGGCAAGTTCCACCTCACAAATCTTGCTTACATAAATAAATGTATATATTTTTTATAGCAAAGGCTAAAAAATATATAAGGTCATATTTTCTTTATTGCCCCCCCCCCCCGCATCCAAAACTGTCACTTTCCAAATACACTTTAGCATTTGAGAGATGCCTTACTTTAAATTAACTTTCCATCAAACTATAAGTTTTTGTTAACCAAAATAAGCCAATCATACTTTTACATATTAATACAATGTTGTTTCTCTAAAGCAGTATTATTGCAAAAAATAAAGAATTTGAGGTACCTGGTCTGTACTATGCTTAGGGGTGTTATTCCTCAGCCAAAAGCGTTATTTATTATTAAAATCATTTCCTATTTTTCGCTGTTTACATTTATTTCAGCATCTTTTCAAGAACGTAAGTGGACCATTTTAAAAGCATCCAACATTCTAGCCCACTCCAAGTGCGATCTTGGCTCAGTGCCAGATGCGCTATATAAAGGCCTTTCTCCATCTCCCCTGTGGCTCTGTGATAGGGGTAGACAAAAATAACAGAGGGTGTTTTGGAACTGCATTTTTGAAAATCTTGCTACAAGTTTACCACATTGCCATTCATTTTTACCACTTCCAAAAAATGCAAATAAAGGGAAGATAAAAGCAGCAGATGTAAAGATTTATTTCTATCAGGCAGTTGTCCAGCTCAGATAGTCGTGAATAATGCAAATACATTTGCTTATGCATCTGTACGATTTGTTTCCCTAATATTGACATCAATTTGGTTTTGGTAGACCAACAAGTTAAGTTCAATGAAATGAAGTTGGTAGTGTAAATAGAATCTGCTGAAGCTCAGTGTGAATGAGTAGTTAACTGCACCCGAAATCATTGGAGAGGGCCATCCAATTCAACACTATTTTACTGTGGTTAGTTGTGTTGAATAACCCTTCCTTCCCCACCCACGCATACACCTGGATTTAAACTTTCTGAAAGCAGTTTTATAGACTATGCAAGTGATATGCTTCAATGCTTGGCTACTTAGTACTTTCCTACCCATCAAACCTTAGAAACAAAATATCACCTACACCTAATGGTAGGAGAATGCAAAGAAAAAAAATCCCCCACCCAATGACCACGTTGCATTACTCAGCCTAGCTGGCTGGACAAAAAGGAGTACCCACCAATTTGCCCCAGAGAAACAAATGAACACGAATGATGCGATTTTGCCTACCTCGGTGGGACCAAGGCGGGCAATGCCGCTGCTGTCTCCATCCCGGCCTCCCACACGACTTTCCCCTGATTGGGCTTGATAAGCCCACCCAGCAAGGTCCCCGGCCAATTAAAAGGAAGCGGGTCTGTTGACATCACATGATGACGCATCATCAGCTGGTTTCTTTAAATTAATTTTTGACAGTTGTGCTGTCAATGTTCTGCAGCATTGAGGTGCTGCAAACACTGACAAGCACTGCACAAAGGTGCAGAGCTGCACCCAGGCTTTCCCTTGAGAAGCAGAGCACGCAGACAGGTTCTCGTCCCTTCCCTTCCAATGGGCAGAAGAGACTTCCCCAAAAGACCAATGCAACCCGGATGCACATTGCACAGGAAGGCACAAGCAGGGATGTCATCAGGAGGACCTGGCTGCAGTGGTGCAAACCTTTCAATGATCTCAGTAGATCACAAAATGTTACTACAAAGCCACACTCAACAAATCCTACTGTGCCACTCATCACATCCCCATCACTCTGCCTTCCCTACCTTACTCACAACAAGTTACCTTGCAGCTCCACCCATCACTCTCTCTCTACATTATCACAACCCCATCTCACTAGCCATCCCTCACAATCACCCTCATCCTAGTGCAAGCATACCAACTAACGACACACATGGTAGGCACTTGGGTGTTTTCGCCAATGGTCATATAATGTTTCTGTTAATGTGTTGTCAAACATTGAAATCTTTATTTTCAACTGCCCAGTCTGTAAGTTTGCTAATGTCTTCTTGTATTATGTTGCATTCTTCCTCAGTGTTAGCTTGAAAGTTATGCGAAATCTTTATTAAAAAACTGGTTAGCCCTCAGCTGGCATATTGTGGCCAACTCTGGGCACCACTTTAGGAAGGATGTCAAAGCCTTCGTGAGGGTGCAGAAGAGATTTACTAGATTGGTACCAGGGATGAAAGACTTCAGCTACATGAAGAGATTGGAGAAACTGGGTTGCTCTCCTTAGAGCAGAGAAGGTAAAGGGGAGATTTGATAGAGATGTTAAAAATCATAAAGGGTTTTGATAGAGTTAATAAGGATAAACTGTTCGAAGAGTCGTTAACCGGAGAAGACAGATTTAAAGTAATTGTCAAAAGAACCAGACACGACACGAGGGGAAAAAAAATTATGTAGCAAGTTGTTATGATATGGAATGCATTTCCTAAAAGGCTGGCAAGAGCAGATTCAAAAATATCTTTCAAAAGGTAATTCGATAAATACTTGAAGGGGGAAAATTTGCAGGCCTATGGGGAAAGAGCAGGGGAGTGGGACTAATTGGACTGCTCTTTCAAAGAGCCAGCACAGGTGCAGTAGGCTGAATGGCCTCCTTATCTGCTGTACCATTCTATGATTCATTTCAGACACCACAAATCCACCTCATCAAAACATGACTGGAAGTTGGCGGACAGTGTAATTCGGGTGCCACCCATTTTCTTCTTAGTTGTATCTCAAAAATAGTAACAGCAGGAGCACAGAGCAGAGGAAAATCAGCCTAATACCTTAACAGGGAAGGGAATTTTTTAAAATGACAAGAAATAGAACAAGAAATTAGTAAATGACTATTTTTTTTAATTTTCTGCTTTATATATATGCAGATTAATTTTCCTGTAGAAAATAGAACTACTTTAAAAGTAGGAGCACCAAAATATTGAAATAAACAAGTGTTGTAGCCTACCGATGCTGCTGATAATCTGTATTTAGAATTATTTGATTCATTTATTAGTACAAAAGACTATTTGCTACCCTATGATTGTGCGAGTCAATCAATAATGATCCAGAGGACATTCGACAGGCTATGGGATACAAAGGCTATGACGCCTAAGCTGAGTCCAGTCAATGCCAAGTTGCGTACGTACACTAAAGAACTCATAACGGTGATTGGCAGTGCGGTAATCAAGGTGTCGTATGATGGTGCGGTTCACGATTTACCGTTATGGATTGCCCCAGGCAATGGTCCAACTCTGTTCGGCAGGAACTGGTTAGAAATAATCAAATGGAACTGGAACGCGATCAAAGCGTTGTCGGAGGAGGAGGATACTCCATGTGCTCAAGCGCTAAGCAAGTTCCCTTCGCTGTTTGAACCAGACATCAGCAATTTCACGGGAGCCAAGGTGCAGATCCACGTGGACTTGGATGCAAGACCCGCCCATCATAAAGCTCGGGCACTTCTGTACATGATGAGGGAGAAGGTCGAAATTGACTGGACAGACTCCAGCGTGAAGGGATCATATCACCGGTCGAATTTAATGAATGGGCCAGCCCCATTGTTCCCGTGTTGAAAAGTGATAGCACTGGCAGGATTTGTGGAGACTACATGGTTACAATCAACCGAGTTTCGAAACAGGATCAATATCCATTACCGAAGGCTGATGACCTGTTTGCAACGCTAGCCGGGGAAAGTCGTTCACAAAACTGGATCTGACATCGGCCTACATGACACAGGAGCTGGTCGACACGTCGAAGAAACTTACATGCATCAACACTCATAAAGGACTGTTTATCTACAACAGGTGCCCTTTTGGAATTCACTCGGCTACAGCCATATTTCAGATGAACATGGAGAGTTTACTGAAGTCCATCCCCAGAACCGTCGTGTTCCAAGATGACATACTGGTCACAGGTCGTGACTCCGCCGAACATCTGAACAACCTGGAAGAGGTTCTACATCGTCTGGCCAAAGTGGGACTCAGACTGAAACGCTCGAAATTGAATTCCTGGGGAGGAAAATTGCTGCTGACGGTATCAGGCCTACGGACTCAAAAACCAAGGCCATCAAAAATGCACCCAAGCCTCAGAATGTGACAGAGCTGCGTTCGTTCCTTGGTCTACTCAACTACTTCGGTAATTTCTTACCTAGATTGAGCACCTTATTAGAGCCACTGCACATGCTGCTAAGAAAAGGCGACAACTGCGTCTCAAGATAGAGGTTTTGTGAAAGCTACTAATCTGCTTTGCTCTAACAAGCTGCTGGTACATTATGATCCGTGTAAGCGTCTAGTATTGGCCTGTGATGCTTCGTCATATGGATTTGGTTGCGTGCTCCAACAAGCTAATGAGTCGGGCAAATTACAACCTGTTGCATATGCTTCAAAAGTTTGTCAAAGGCGGAAAGAGCCTACAGCATGGTAGAGAAAGAAGCACTAGCCTGTGTGTACGGGGTTAAAAAGATGCATCAGTACCTGTTTGGTCTTCGGTTTGAACTGGAAACAGATTACAAGCCACTCATTTCATTGTTTCCGGAAAACAAAAGTATCAATATCAATGCATCGTCCCACATCCAGAGGTGGGCTGACATTATCTGCCTATTCGCCATAGACCTGGCACTGAGAATTGTACCGAAGCATTGAGCCGTCTGCCGTTGCCCACACCGGAGTTGGAAACGCCACAACCAGCAGACCTACTGTTGGTCATGGATGCTTTTGAAAGTGAAGGAACTCCTGTCACAGCCCAACAAGTTAAGACCTGAATCAGCCAGGACCCGGTATTCTCGGTTGTGAAATGCTGTATCCTTAGTGGTGATTGGTTTGCCATACCCAAGCAAATGTGTGAGGTGACGAAACCTTACATCCGTTGCAAAGACGAACTATCCATTCAATCAGATTGTATACTGTGGGGTAATCGTGTTCTTGTGCCCAAGAAAGGCAGAGAGAAATTTGTGCATGATCTACATAGCATGCATCCCGGTATTGTCATGATGAAAGCCATTGCCAGGTCTCATGTATGGTGGCCTGGAATTGACTCTGATCTGAAATCATGTGTGCATCAGTGCAACACTTGCATGCAGCTTAGTAAAGCACCAGTGGAATCGCCGCTGAGTCTGTGGTTATGGCCATCTAAACCATGGTCCAGGATCCACATCGACTTTGCAGGTCCCTTCCTGGGAGAGATGTTCTTAGTTGTGGTGGATGCTTATTCCAATTGGATGGAGCGAACAATCATGTCATCCAGCACATCCACAGCTACCATTCAGAGCCTTCATGTCATGTTTGCTACGCATGGTCTGCCTGACATCATTGTAAGCAACAACGGATCTTGCTTCACCAGTCTGGAGTTTCAAGAGTTCATGAAACTCAATGATATCAAACATGTGAGGTCAGCACCATTCAAACCCGCATCCAATGGACAAGCAGAGAGTGCGGTCCAAACCATCAAGCAGAGTATGAAACGTGTAACTCAAGGTTCACTGCAAACTCACTTGCTCAGTTACAGGACAAGACCCCATACACTTACCGGGGTCTCCCCTGCTGAACTATTGATGAAGAGAGGCTCTCTCTTGTCCACCCTGACTTGAATAATCGTGTCGAATACAGACGTCAAAGTCAGCAAGGGTATCATGATCGTGCTACTATGTCATGCGACATTTCTATCAATGATCCTATGTATGTACTGAATTATGGTCAAGTTCCCAAATGGATCGCCGGTACTGTTACGGCCAAGGAGGGTAACAGTGTTTATCGTTAAACTCAAGAATGGGCAGATATGCAGGAAACATGTCAATCAGATAAAGCTGCGGCATACGGATGAACCGGAACAGTCTAAGGAAGACACAATCAGTGACCAACCAACCTACCCTCAGTCATCAGAGGACTCCGCTGTCATCAATGAATCTGGACTTTCAATCACTGACGTGGTCATTGCCACTCCCATCAGATCGGCTACCCAGCCCCCAGTCAGAACACTCGCCCAAGGCTGGAGTTGAACTGTGACATTCAACTAGGGAACGAAAAGCCCCGGACTGTCTCAATTTGTAAAAAGACCGTTACTAAAATCTTAAAGGGGGATATTGTCAGGTATGTATGCTTGGATTTACTAGCCACCAGGTGGCGCCACTGTCGGAGGTCATTGGGCTGTGTGCCCGTGTGTGCGGCCCAGGTATAAAAGGCCAGCCATCTTGTAATGTAATCATTTTGGGCCCTAATAAAGTAGAGCCAGGTTTGTATCTGTTCGGAGTTTACAGTATTCAGTCTATTGAGTTATTGCATACACAACATTATTGTTACATCAGAAGATAATAAAGGGTACCAAATTGGAGACCAAATTGGAGCTCATTCGTTAAGACATAACGGTTGTTGCGTAAAAACAGAAAGACTTGCATTCGTACGTCTGATAAACATCTCAACGTACTTTTCACACAAATAATTATATTGACATGTGGTGACTCATTATGTAAACAAACACATCATCCATTTTGTGCTCATCTAGATTTCAGAAATTAGATGAATGACCTATTTTAGTTGCTATTGGTTGAGAAAGGAATATGAGAAGTGAGTGCAAACAGAAAGCAGTTGTCAGGTTGGAAGTTAAAGAGTGAAAAACGGAATCCCGACCCGAGCCTGCCCACTTCCGATTTTAACGGAGGCAGGATGTGGGGGCTGAGCCAACCCGCTCCCAGGAGGCAGATATTATAATGAGGCTGACGTGCCTCATGGTGAACTACCATTTCAAATTTAGCTCTGGCTGGTTGGGTTTGCCAGGTATTGGGTAACCCACCAGCTAAAGGGAGGCAGTGACTGCACTGATCTTCTGGATCCAGCATTGCTGCCTCACCCACCTCCCCCTTGACCCTTCCTATCTCCCCACCCCACCATAGGGCCTTAGATCTCCCGCTGGCCTCACTCCCCAAGGTCTCTGATCCCTGGTCGCCTTCCCGTCCTTTCAACCTCCCCCATCCGGCCTATGATCACCTTCTGCACCCCAACCACCCCTCCCCGATGCTCCTCTGGCACTCAATCACCTCCCTACCCAATGCTCCTCCAGCCCACAACCACCCTCTCCACCTCAGGTTGCTCCTTCCTGCCCTGATGCTCCTCCTCCTGATTCTCCCCTCCCAATCATCTGTCGACCCCGATTCACCACCTTCCCCCCCCGCCATCCCTCCGATCATTCTCCAGCCCGATTCACCCCAAACCATCCACCGACGATCCTCCGGCCCCGATTCTGTTCCCCCCGCCCACCAATAATCCTCTGGCCTGATTCCCCCCCCCCCCCAATCATCCTCCTGCCCCGATCATCCTCCTGCCCTGATTCACTCCCCCCGCCCCGATGATCCTCCTGTCCCGATTCACTCCACCCCGCCGATCATCCTCCGGCCTGATTCACCACTCCCCCCTCCCCCCGGATCATTCTCCAGCCTGATTCACCCCCCACCCCCCCCAGTCATCCACCTGCCCGATTCACCCCCCCCCGCCGATCATCCTCCTGCCCCGATTCACTACCCCCCGATCATCCTCCGGCCTGATTCACACCGCCCCCCCCTCAATCATCTTCCGGCCTGATTCACCCCCCCCCCCCGATCATCCCCTGGCCTGATTCACCACACCCCCCGCCCCGATCATCCTCTGGCCTGATTCACCCCTCCCCCCCACCCCGATCATCCTCTGGCCTAATTCACCCCCCCCCCCGATCATCCTCTGGCCTGATTCACCCTCCCCCCCCCCCGATCATCCTCCGGCCTGATTCACCCCCACCACCCCGATCATCCTCTGGCCTGAATCACCCCCCCAACCCCGATCATCCTCCGGCCTGATTTCCCCCTAGCCCCCTGATCATCCTCTGGCCTGATTCACCCCCCCCCCCGATCATCCGCTGGCCTGATTCACCACACCCCCCGCCCCGATCATCCTCTGGCCTGATTCACCCCACCCCCGATCATCCCCTGGCCTGATTCACCACACCCCCGCCCCAATCATCCTCTGGCCTGATTCACCACCCCCCCCCACCCGCCCCGATCATCCTCCGGCCTGATTCACCCCCCCCTAGATCATCCCCTGGCCTGATTCACCGCCCCCCCACCCCAATCATCCTCTGGCCTAATTCACCCCCCCCCCCGATCATCCTCTGGCCTGATTCACCCTCCCCCCCCCACCCCCCGATCATCCTCCGGCCTGATTCACCCGCCCCCAATCATCCTCCGGCCTGATTCACCCCCACCGCCCCCGATCATCCTCTGGCCTGATTCACCCCCCACCAACCCCGATCATCCTCCGGCCTGATTCACCCCCCCTCGATCATCCTCTGGCCTGATTTCCCCCTAGCCCCCCGATCATCCTCTGGCCTGATTCACCTCCTCCCCCCCAATCATCCTCCGGGCTGATTCTCCCTCCCCCGATCATCCTCTGGCCTGATTCACCCTCCACCCCACCCCCCCCCCCGATCATCCTCTGGCCTGATTCACCCTCCACCCCACCCCCCCCCCCCGATCATCCTCTGGCCTGATTTCCCCCCCCCCCCCCAATCATCCTCTGGCCTGATTTCCCCCTAGCCCCCCGATCATCCTCTGGCCTGATTCACCTCCTCCCCCCCGATCATCCTCCGGGCTGATTATCCCTCCCTCCCCCGATCATCCTCTGGCCTGATTCACCCTCCACCCCACCCCCCCCCGATCATCCTCTGGCCTGATTTCCCCCCCCCCCAATCATCCTCTGGCCTGATTCACCCCCCCCCCCCCCGATCATCCTCCGGCCTGATTTCTCCCCCCATCCCCCTCCCCCCGATCATCCTCTGGCCCCAGTCGACCACACCCCTCCCTGATCTCTCCTTCCCTCCTCTACCTCCCCGACAGCCTCTACATCTGGCTGGTCTGCACGTGGGAAACAAAGCTTTGAAATGTTAATCAGGCCCTGCCATTAAACTGCAGGAAACACAATCTCCCAGGTTTCTCAACCACTATCTAGCCCCCGTCAGCCTCCAGATTAAAAATCCTTTTTTTTTCCAAAAATATACTTTATTCATATAACATTTTCACAATACATTGGAAAATAGTTCAGTACCTTGCGGTCAGCAATTCCATACAATTCGTTTGGATGCTGACAGCAGTTCTAGTCCGCATTTAATTTCAAGGTACAGTTTAGTACAATCCGTAAATCACGTTACATGTAAACATAGAAAATAGGTGCAGGAGTAGGCCATTCGGCCCTTCGAGCCTGCACCACCATTCAATAAGATCATGGCTGATCATTCACCTCAGTACCCCTTTCCTGCTTTCTCTCCATACCCCTTGATTCCTTAAGCCGTAAGGGCCATATCTAACTCCCTCTTGAATATATCCAATGAACTGGCATCTACAACTCTCTGCCGTAGGGAATTCCACAGGTTAACAACTCTCTGGGTGAAGAACTTTCTACTCATCTCAGTCCTAAATGGCTTACCCCTTATCCTTAGACTATGTCCCCTGGTTCTGGACTTCCCCAACATCGGGAACCTGTCCAGTCCCGTCAGAATTGAGATCCCCTCTCATCCTTCTAAACTCCAGTGAATACAGGCCCAGTCGATCCAGTCTCTCCTCATATGTCAGTCCTGCCATCCCGGGAATCAGTCTGGTGAACCTTCGCTGCACTCCCTCAATAGCAAGAACGTCCTTCCTCAGATTAGGAGACCAAAAACTGAACACAATATTCCAGGTGAGGCCTCACTGAGGCCCTGTACAACTGCAGTAAGACCTCCCTGCTCCTATACTCAAATCCCCTAGCTATGAAGGCCAACATACCATTTGCCTTCTTCACCGCCTGCTGAACCTGCATGCCAACTTTCAATGGCTGATGTACCATGACACCCAGGTCTCGCTGCACCTCCCCTTTCCCTAATCTGCCACCATTCAGATAATATTCTGCCTTTGTGTTTTTGCCACCAAAGTGGTAACCTCACATTTATCCTGCATCTGCCACGCGTTTGCCCACTCACCTAACCTGTCCAAGTCACCGTGCAGCCTTTTAGCGTCCTCCTCACAACTCACACTGCCACCCAGCTTAGTGTCATCTGCAAACTTGGAGATATTACACTCAATTCCCTCATCCAAATCATTAATGTATATTGTAAATAGCTGGGGTCCCAGCACTGAGCCCTACGGTACCACACTAGTCACTGCCTGCCATTCTGAAAAGGACCCATTTATCCCGACTCTCTGCTTCCTGTCTGACAACCAGTTCTCTATCCACGTCAGTACATTGCCCCAATACCATGTGCTTTAATTTTGCACACCAATCTCTTGTGTGGGACCTTGTCAAAAGCCTTTTGAAAGTCCAAATACACCACATCCACTGGTTCTCCCTTGTCCATTCTACCAGTTACATCCTCAAAAAATTCTAGAAGATTTGTCAAGCATGATTTCCCTTTCATAAATCCATGCTGACTTGGACCGATCCCGTCACCGTTTTCCAAATGTGCTGCTATTTCATCTTTAATAATTGATTCCAACATTTTCCCCACTACTGATGTCAGGCTAACTGGTCTATAATTACCCATTTTCTCTCTCCCTCCTTTCTTAAAAAGTGGTGTTACATTCGCTACCCTCCAGTTCATAGGAACCGATCCAGAGTCGATAGACTGTAGTACTGTCATCATCATAGGTAGTCCCTCGAAATCGAGGCAGACTTGCTTCCACTCCTGAAGTGAGTTCTTTGGTGGATGAACAGTCCAATAGAAGAGCCACAGATTCTGTCACAGGTGGGACAGATGGTCGTTGAGGGAAGGGTTGGGTGGGACTGGTTTGCTGCACGCTCTTTCCGCTGTCTGCGCTTGATTTCTGTATGCTCTCGGCGTTGAGACTCGAGGTGCTCAGCGCCCTCTCGGATGCACTTCTTCCACTTCGGGCAGTCTTGGGCCGGGGACGCCTAGATGTCAGTGGGGATGTTGCACTTTATCAGGGAGGCTTTGAGGGTGTCCTTGTAGCGTTTCCACTGCCCACCTTTGGCTCGTGTGCCGTGAAGGAGCTCCGAGTAGAGCACTTGCTTTAGGAGTCTTGTGTCTGGCATGCGGACTATGTGGCTTTCCCTATGTGGTCAGTGTTTCAATGCTGGGGATGTTAGCCTGGATGAAGACACTGATGTTGGTGCGCTTGTCCTCCCAGGAGATTTGTAGGATCTTGCGGAGACATCGTTGGTGATATTTCTCCAGCAACTTGATGTGTCTACTGTACATGGTCCATGTCTCTCAGCCATACAGGAGGGCGGGTATTACTACAGCCCTGTAGACCATGAGCTTGTGCAAATAAGGGTATTACATGGAGCAGATAAGAACAGGTTTACATTACATTCCAGGATACATTTCAATACCGATCACAAATCACGTTACATGTAGCACTATGCAGATGAAAGCAGTACACGGAACGGATGAGAATATGTTTACATTTCTTTACAAGTTACTAAACAGTGCAGAGACTTTCATTATACATGGCACAACACAGGTGTTTTTTAGTACATGGTGCTCTATGTATACAAGCAGATTAACAAGTACATCCCGAGGGTGGTCTGATTCCATCTCCTGGGTTTACCGTGGCGGAAGGGCCTTAAACTGTGGCTCTTCCCCATCATGCCTTTGCGGCAACTGCATCAACCTTTAGTACGTCCCTCAGCACATACTCCTGGACCTTGGATTATGCCAGTCTGCAACACTCGGCCGTGGACATCTGGAAGACCAGCAAGTTTCGGGAAGACCAAATTGCATCTTTCACTGAGTTGATGGCTCGCCAGCAGCAGATGATGTCTGTCTCGGTGTGGATCCCTGGGAACAGTCCGCAGAGCACAGCGTCCTGTGTTACGGAGCTGCTTGGGATGAACCTCGACAGCAACCACTGCCTCTCCTTCCAGACCTGCCTTGCAAAGGGGCAATCCCGAAGAACATGGATGACAGTCTCGTCCACACCACAGCTGACTCGAGGGCAGAGTGCCGTGTCTCTGAAACCCCGGCTGTGCATGAAGGATCTGACGGGTAAGGCCCTTCTCACCGCCAACCAAACTACGTCTTGGTGCTTGTGTGAAAGCTCTGGTGATGAGACATTCTGCCAAACGAGTTTGACAGTCTGCTCGGGGAACTGCCCGACAGGATCCATTATCTCCTTCTTCTGTAGGGTGTCCAGGAACTTGCGTACCGACCACTGCTTTATGGCCTTGTGATCAAAGGTTTTTTTCTTGAAAAACTTTTCCATGAAGGACAGGTGGTGAGGCATGGTGCAACTGATTGGAGCGTTCCGCGGCAGCCTGGCCAGACCCATCCTTCGCAACACCGGGGACAGATAGAATCTCAGCACGTGGTGACACTTAGTGTTTGCGTACGAAGGGTCTATGCACAGCTTGATGCAGCCGTTAAAATTTCGGTCAGTATGACTGGAGCAGTCAAAATATCTGTTCACTGAAGTGGGGGGATTGGTGTGGGAGAGTAACTGTTGAGGTAACTTTTAGGTATGTATGGTCTGGTTAGTCCATTGAAAATTTCAAGTGTTGTTTTGTTTTTCCATTTATTATTATAAATGTATTAATTGTGAAGTATTTAAATGCTTAAAATGAATCAGAAAGCAAAAGTTTACAAGGAAGAATGACCGCAAACCTTCCAGAAAAAAAACATCAATGTGGCACCTTCAATATTTGGATTTCTGCTTCAGGTTTTCATGATTTTTCCTCCAATACAAGTCAAGGAAAGTTGTGTATACCTAATGCTTAAGTTACAAAGCCACTATAACCACATCATTTCAGGACTGTTCTTGATTTATGAGCATTTTGGGAGCTCAGCAGTATCAACAAGTTTTCAAGGTTGGCATTAATGTATGGTCGATGTGCTGGGTCGGGGAGAGATGCTCGGAGAAACTTTGCAGAACTTTTCCTCAGGAGATTGGGTTGGATACACCCCATGATACAGTTTGTTTAGCGTGCTCTGTCAAAAAAGAGGCTGGATGGGTGGATTGGCCTTTTCTTGTCTCCCCAGCCTATGCTTTAAACTCAAAGTACATCACTGGTAATCCTTTAGAAACTTTTACCAAAAAAATTGCATTTCTATTTCACAGTTGCTGAACAACAATCTGCTGGTTATTCTCCCTAGCTTTTAATGCTCAATCCAAGGCATGATTTACAGTACATCCAGGGCATCCTTCCTGATTTGCATCTGCAAAACATCAGCTCTTAGCACTGAAAAAATGTGGTGGATTGGGGGGGGGGGGGGCGATCATTTTAAAATGGTAGTCGCACGGAACAGTTGCATGCCAACTTTGTGAGGCTAAAGTGTGTGGTGGTCCCAGTGGTGCTGGTGTGCACTTTGTCACTCCCTCCCTTGCAGCTGCCGCTTTAAGAGGCCCGGCAGCGCGCGCGCCGCTCCATCGAGCTCGAGCCCATTTGGTGACGTCAGCGAATCATGCCGTCGGGCAATGTTCGCCATTTTGGGGAATCACGGACGGCTGGAGCGCGCTGATCTTTCCGCCGTCACCTTCCCGACCAAGCCATTAGCCGCTCGGAATTGCAGAGCAGCCGCCGCCGCTCGCCTCGCTTAGCTCCCGCCCGCCCGGCCGGCCGGGGGAAGCTCGCTCCGTTTTATCTGAAAGCCATGGCGGGTAAGAGTGAGACGGTGTGTGTGTGTGTGTGTGGGGAGCCGGCGCCGGCTCTGGTTCTGGCCGGGATGGGAATCGGGGCCTGCTCACCTCTCCATGTCTCCTCTCCCCGAGAGTGGGTGGATGCGATTCGGACAGCTCCCTCCCCCAAAACCTGCCTCAACCCGTGTGTTTACTTTGCAGGGGTCGGAGGCGGCGGCGGCAACGACTTGCAGTGGTGTTTCTCCCAGGTGAAAGGTGCCATCGAGGAGGATGTGGCGGAAGGTGAGGCGTCCGCCGAGCGCTGGCGCCGGGAGGGGGAGGGGGGGGCGAAGTTGTCATCTTGCTGTCAAAGGTCACGCGTTAACTCATCAGCTGCTCCCAAGCCGCCGGTGGTGGTTGTTTTTTTCCTCATGAGTTGCAGCGAGTGCTCGCACTCTGGGCCGCGCCGTCTGTGGCCTTTCACACGGCAATCTTTTAATCTTTGAGCAGCACACCGAATAAAAGTTCCCGTTGATGCGAGTGACGTAAATGTTCTGCGTCAGCCCCTGGTGTGAACGACTGGGTGAAGAACAGGAGTAGGCCATACGGCCCATCGAGCCTGTTCCACCATTCAATAAGATCATGGCTGATCTGATCATGGACACAGGTCCACTTTCCTGCCTACTCCCCATAACCCCTTATCGTTTAAGAAACCGTCTATTTCTGTGTTAAATTTATACAATGTCCCAGCTTCTGCAGCTCTCTGAGGCAATGAATTCCACAGATTTGCAATCCTCAGAAGAAATTTCTCCTCATCTCAGTTTTAAATGGGCGGCCACTTACGGGAGGTTTTACTGCAGTTGTACAGGGCCTTGGTGAGGCCTCACCTGGAATATTGTGTTCAATTTTGGTCTCCTAATCTGAGGAAGGACGTGCTTGCTATTGAGGGAGTGCAGCGAAGGTTCACCAGACTGATTCCCGGGATGGCCGGACTGACATATGAGGAGAGACTGGATCAACTGGGCCTTTTATACATTGGAGCTTAGAAGGATGAGAGGGGATCTCATAGAAACATACAAGATTCTGACGGGACGGGACTGGTTAGATGCAGGTAGATTGTTCCCGATGTTTGGGAAGTCCAAAACCAGGAGACACAGTCTTAGGATAAGAGGTAGGCCATTTAGGACTGAGATGAGGAGGAACTTCTTCACCCAGAGAGTTGTTAACCTGTGGAATTCCCTGCTGCAGAGAGTTGTTGAATATATCCAATGAACTGGCATCAAGAGGGAGTTGGATATGGCCCTTACGGCTAAAGGGATCAAGGGGTATGGAGAGAAAGCAGTAAAAGGGTACTGAGGGAATGATCAGCCATGATCTTATCGAATGGTGGTGCAGGCTCGAAGGGCTGAATGGCCTACTCCTGCACTTATTTTCTATGTTTCTATTCTAAGATCATACCCTCTAGTTCTAGTCTCCCCCGTCAGTGGAAACATCCTCTCTGCATCCGCCTTGTCAAGCCCCTTCAATCAGACACATTTCGATAAGATCACCTCTCATTCTTCTGAATTCCAACGAGTAGAGGCCCAATCCACTCAACCTTTCCTCATAAGTGAACCCCCACATCTCTGGTATCAACCTAGTGAACCTTCTCTGAATTGCCTCCAAAGCAAGTATATCCTTTCGTAAATCTGGAAACCAAAACTGCATGCAGTATTCCAGGTGTGGCATCACCAATACCCTGTATAGCTGTAACAAGACTTTCCTGCTTTTATGCTACATGTCCTTTGCAATGAAGGCCAAGATTCCATTGGCCTTCCTGATCACTTGCTGTATCTGCATACTCTCCTTTTGTGTTTCATGCACAAGCACCTCCAGGTCCTGCTGTACGGCAGCACTTTGCAATCTTTCTCCATTTAAATAATAACTTGCTGTTCGATTTTTTTTTTTCTCTGCCAAACTTTCCAACATTATACTCCATCTGCCAAACTTTTGCCCACTCACTTAGCCTGTCTATGTCCTTTTGCAGATTTTTTGTGTCCTCCCATCTTTGTATCGTCAGCAAACTTGGCTACGTTACACTCAGTCCCTTCTTCCAAGTAGTTAATATAGATTGTAAATAGTTGGGGTCCCAGCACTGATCCCTGCGGCACTCCACTAGTTACTGGTTGCCAACCAGAGAAATGTGACGTGCTCCACATTATCTGCTGCTGGTGCTTTTTATAGTTTAAAGGGAATACTGACTCGATTTCCAGGGATCTGCTCAAATACACATTAAAGACATCGGTCTCCAAGTGCTTGAAGTAGGTTTATAGTAATGTGTGGAATTCCTGGCACTTTTAGATTCCCAGTGATTGAAAACCAATCCTATTCGAGCGTTTCAAAACGGATATTTGATGTTCAGGGAACTAATGTGGGAACTTAACTATATGTGTGTTTTAAAATATCTTGTCAATACCCCCAGTTTAAAATGTGGAGTGTGTTAGAAAGAAAAACAACACACAAAGTTAAGTTCCCACCTTGTATACTAGAAGTAATCTCATAAATACAGCAATGTGTCCTTAGCTTTCATATTTTTTCATAATCATATTTTAATTTTAAATATATTAATATATACTGCACTATTATTGATCATGTTAATATATGAACTCTAATGTTTGTCATGTGTGGTAGTAAAAATGTCAATTTCTTATTTTATTTGACAAGTAGATGCTGGTGATTTCTCAAATGTTCCAAGGACACTGATCATGAACTATTCAAGTTTCTGTTAATTATGCCATCCAAAGCAATGAACAAGCTTAATTGTACCTTTTTTTATATAGTCAACTATTTACTATCCTCCTTAAATACAGCAAATTATTTCCTGTATATACACCACTGATATGAATTCATTTTTGTTAAACATCAAAGCATTGCCTCACTGGAACATTCAGAAGCAGGAATGATAATGCTCATTAAGCGATAAAGATGAGAGGTAGTGCAGTGATTTATATCCATGGGGCAAAGCCTGATATATATTGTATCAAGGGCATTGTTTGTAATTCTGGTGTACTAATTGGAGGTTGCAGATTTTTGCACAATCTGAGAAGTAACTGCACAATCCATAATACATTTTATTGTACTTTTCACCATGAGATTTGGGTTTGCATCTATTAATAAAGGAGAGACCATGAGGATGGCTGAAATGGAAAATGTCAAAATTCACACACTGGGTACAGGGTGCTCTTTAGGTTAAAGTACATTTTTGAAGTACATTAAAAAGGTCATTACTCTATACTGTACTTGACCTGTGACTGATTGTTGCTGATACTGGGTGTCTATAATGGAAAACACATTAAAATCCACTAAAAATAGATTTATGATTTACTTTTAACTGTGATATAAAATAAGGATGTCTTAATTTGCAACACCTAAAGCTCTGATTGGGCCCCTTTGATGACAAGTCCTGATTGCTGATTAGTCCCCCTTGGAGGATAAGACACACTGAGCAGTTTCTCTGGAATGTGTAATTAGATCCTCTCTGCCTATGTAATCAGAAACTTTGCAAAGTGTAATTCGAGCCCTTCTGACTGCTGACTCTAGACAGAACAGAGCTCACCTCTCGCCAAACAAGGTCCTTCCCCATCCCCGCCCAAGTGCCTCGCCTTCCGCTGCCCAAATTCCTGACGTGCACCTCTCTTTCCCCCCGCCCCCGAGCGCCTGATGTGCAGCTCCCCCCCAGAGCCCGGGTTCATGACCTTTTCCCACCCCCCAACCCAATTTCCTGACCTATTTCTCCCCCGCCTCCAGCCCAAGTCTCTGACGCTTTCTTTCTCCACCCCCCACCTCCCCCCACACCAAGTTCCTGACCCCTTATCTTGGGCATCGTATATAATGTATATATTTAGCTCAGAGTTCACTTCCATTGCATGTTTTAGGATCCATTATGTTGAGCTTTGCAGATAGGATTAGAAAGAGGATAGCTATGAGTGTGTTTTGTCCTTTTTTGAGGAATATTATTGGATTATGTATTTTGGCAGATAACTTGAAATAGTACAAAGTATAATAGCCTTGTAATTTCCTCTTGTCTGTTATTGCAACCATTATTAGCATAAATATAAAGAAGAAAAGTGACATTAATAGAATTTGTTGAGACTGAGGAAGATAAAACTTACTATGCTTTAATTTTGGATAAATGTTTCTCTCGTAACCTACCAATTCAGTTCACTGGCTATTTCAATCTGTCAGGTGTGTTAACGTAGACAATAACAAATGGTATGAAATGTGTTACAGAGCTATAGTATATAAGGGTATGGTATACAATGTTACAGCCTTGAACATGCTCCCAGTAATTTTGTATATTTTTATGTTGTACATCAAGTTTATTGTAATTTGTATCTTCTATTTCTAAGGGAGAGTGGCAAATTGGATCCGAAATTGGCTGAGTGGCAAATTGGATCCGAAATTGGCTCAGTGGCAGGAAGCAAAGGGTAATGGTTGAGGGGAATCTTTGCGACTGGAAGGCTGTTTCCACAGAGCTCAGTACTCTGTCCCTTACTTTTTGTAGTATATATTAATGATTTAGACTTAAATGTAGGGGGCGTGATTAAGAAATTTGCAGATGATAAAAAATTGGCTGTGTGTTTGACAGTGAGGAGGAAAGCTCTAGACTCCAGAAGATATCGATGAACTGGTTAGTTGGGCAGAAAAGTGGCAAATGGAATTCAATCCAGAAAAGTGTGAGATTAAGCACTTTGGGAGGGGCAACAAGGCAAGGGAATACACAATAAATGGGAGGATACTGAGGTGTGGAGGATCAGAGGGACCTTGGAGTATATGTCCACAGATCCTTAAAGGTAACAGGACAGGTTGTTAAGGTAGTTTTAAAAAGGCATATGGCATGCTTTCCTTTATTAGCCGAGGCATAGAATAGATGAGCAATGAAGCTATGCTAGAACTGTATACAACATAGCTTGAGTACTGTGTGCAGTTCTGGTCACCACATTACAGGAAGGCTGCGATTGCACTCGAAAGGGTGCAGAGGAGATTTACAAGCATGTTGCTAGGACTGTAAAGTTTTAGCTATGAGGAAAAATTGGATAGGTTGAGGTTTTCGCTGGAACAGAGGAGGCCGAGGGGAGATTTAATTGAGGTGTATAAAATTATGAGGGGCCTAGATAGAGTGGATAGGAAGGACCTATTTCCCTTATCAGAGGGGTTAATAAAATAACCAGGGGGCATAGATTTAGTAGTTGGTAGAAGGATTAGAGGGGAGATGCGAAAATATTTCTTCATCCACAGGGTGATGGGGGTCTGGAACTCACTGCCTGGTAGAGGCAGAAACCCTCATCAATACTTGGATGTGCACTTAGAGCCTTAATCTACAGGGCTACGGACCTAGTGCTGGAATTAGGCTGGATAGCTTTTTTGACCAGCACGATGGGCCAAATGGCCTCCTGTGACGTAATTTTTCTATGATACCACTGATAATTGCTCGCCAGTTTTTGCTATTTGGATGAGTTTTGCTATTTTACAACAACTTGTATTTATATAGCACCTTTAACATAGTGAAATGTCCCAAGGCGCTTCACAGGAGTATTATGAGACAAAAACTTTGCCACCAAGCCAGATAAGGAGAAATTAGAAAGTTTGGTCAAAGAGGTAGGTTTTAAGGAGAGTCTTGAAGGAGGAAAGAGAGGCAGAGAGGTTTAGGCAGGGAATTCCAGAGCTAGGGCCTAGGCAACAGAAGGCACGGCCACCAATGGTTGAGTGATTATTATCCGGAATGCTAAGAGAAGAGGGCAGAATTAGAGGAGTGCAGACATCTCGGGCAGGGGGAGTGGGGGGTTGTGGGGCTGGAGCTGGAGGAGATTAGAGATATGGAGGGATTTGAAAACAAGGATGAGAAGTTTGAAATAGAGGTGTTGCTTAACCTGGAGCCAAAGTAGGTCAGCAAGCACAGGGGTGATGGGTGAGCGGGACTTGGTGTGAGTTAGGATACGAGCACCCGAGTTTTGGATCACCTCTAGTTTACGTAGGGTAGGATGTGGGCGGCCAGCCAGGAGTGCGTTGGAATAGAGGTAACAAAGACATGGATTAGGGCTGCAGCGGCAGATGAGCTGAGGCATGGGTGGAGACGGGTGATGTTACGGAGGTGGAAATAGGTAATCTTAGTTTTGCTGCGCATATGTGGTCGAAAGCTCATTTCGGGGTCAAATATGACACCAAGGTTGCGAACAGTTTTATTGCATTTTGTGCCAAGAGTAAAAGCTTAATGTTAAATAGGGTTGCAGTAGTGTCAATGGGCATGAAAAAAATATTTTACTAAGAATTAATGTTTTCATGATGGTTGTACTTTTTTTTTAGTAGCTGAAGGATGCTGAATATTTAGTGTAAGAACTTGGATTTATATAGTGCCTTTCACGATCTTGACACGGCACAAACTGCTACACAGCTAATAAACATCACTGTTTTGTAAGCAAATATGGCAGCCAATTAGCCCACAGCATGACCCCAAAATAACTGAGAGGAGTGACCCAGCTAATCTATTTTGAGATGTTCAGTTGAAGGATGAATTAAGAAAATGTCCCCAAGTGCATTCTGAATTGAAGACAAAGATCCACTATAATTGTCCATTTTTTGTGTAGATGTCCGCTCTGCACCCACTATCAGGCTGCTGATGAAATTTTCCATCTTAACCGTATACAAGAGGACAAACTTTGACTTCCGTGCATTAGCAGAGTATATATGTCTAAATTTTCTATTGTGAATATGGAGGGGAAACTGAGTTCAATGTATTTTTTTCCTGGAAAGGTGAAACTTAAACTTAATGGTTTACTTGGTATTTATTTCATTGCTATTTGTAGGCCTGTGTTTGCCTATATAACCATGACTCAAGTTTTATTGTAATTCAATGGCTGTAAAGTGATTTGGGACATCTTGAGGATATGAAAGGTGCATTATAAATGTGCATTCTTATTAAATAAAAAGAAAAGAATCTGATTCTTTTAATTGCTGAAGGGAACTGATGTTTGCACTTGGGTTGCAGTTACAACATTCTGACATGGCTTAAGTGTCCGAGTTTGGATTTTCCATCCAGAGTGACTAAGATCAGTCAGATCAGATCATGAAGACCAACCATTGTTGTATGTATTATTACAAGTTATCTGACAAAATAGAAAGTATAAAATCCTCCTAACTTCCTAAATTGCTGACATTGAAAATAATCAGCTCAGAAGTGGTTTTAAAATACATGTTTCATTTGTTTTGAAATAATTTGTAAAAACAAACACACATTGTATAGATTGAGAATTATATTGACATTATTCTGGAACATTTTTCACACTATGCTCAGCTTGTCACGTAGCATCCTGGGAATCGCAGGCACAGGTGAATTCGGTAGCCCCCTTCAGCTAGCAGAATATTGGCTCTGGGATGAATATGAACTCCAAGCCCAGATTTTTTGACAGGGCCGTGGCCTCAGCAAAAGCATTAATAAAGATACTCAGACACAAAAGACCGCTTTATAGGTAAGCTTAAGCAAGTTACTGTGCAAAATGCAATTTTTAACTTTTTAATGTTAAACCTTATTGTGCTGTCGGGCCTTCTTGAACTGCTGCAGTTGTGATGGTTTCTTGCTGTTGAGTAGGAATTTCAGGATTTTACTCAGTGATGATTAAACCAGACATTTTGTAATTTTAGTGTCCTGTTTGAACCTGAGTTGAGCTTTGAACCACATATTCCTTTCCATCCAGCATAGCTCTGCTACATATTACCTCAGCACTTTGCCACAGAACCTCTTTTAGAAACATAGAAAATAGGTGCAGGAATAGGCCATTCGGCTCTTCGAGCCTGCACCTTCATTCAATATGATCATGGCTGATCATGCATTTCAGTACCCCATTGCTGCTTTCTCTCCATACCCCTTGACCCCTTTAGCCGTGAGGGCCACATCTAACTCCCTTTTGAATATATCTAACGAATTGGCCCCAACAACTTTCTGTGGTAGAGAATTCCACATGCCCACAATTCTGAGTGAAGAAGTTTCTCCTCATCTCGGTCCTAAATGGCTTACCCCTTATCCTTAGACTGTAACCCCTGGTTCTGGACTTCCCCAATATCAGGAACATTATTCCTGCATCTAACCTGTCCGATTCCATCAGAATTTTATGTTTCTATGAGATCCCCTCTCATTCTTCTAAATTCCATTGAATACAAGCCTAATTGATCCAGTCTTTCTTCATATGTCAGTTCTGTCATCCCCGGAATTAGTCTGGTGAACCTTTGCTGCACCCCTCCATAGCAAGAATGTCCTTCCTCAGCTTAGGAGACCAAAACTATACACAATATTCCATATGTGGCCTGACTAAGGCCCTGTACAACTATAGTAAGACCTCCCTGCTCCTATACTCGAATCCTCTCGCTTTGAAGGCCAATATGCCATTTGCTGCATTCACTGCCTGCTGCACCTGTATGCCAACCTTCAGTGACTGATGTACCATGACACCCAGATCTCGTTGCACCTCCCCCTTTACCAATCTGTCACCATTCAGATAATAATCAGCCCTCCTGTTTTTGCCACCAAAGTGGATAACCTCACATTTATCCACATTATACCGCATCTGCCATGTATTTGCCCACTCACCTAACCTGTCCAAGTCACCCTGCAGCCTCTTGGCATCCTCCTCACAGCTCACACTGCCACCCAGCTTAGTGTCATCTGCAAATTTGGAGATATTACATTCAATTCCTTTGTCTTAAATCATTCATGTATATTGTAAATAGCTGGGGTCCCAGCATTGAACCTTGAGGTACCCCACTTGTCACTGCCTGCCATTCTGAAAAGGGACCCGTTTATTCCTACTCTGCTTCCTGTCTACCAACCAGTTCTCTATTCACATCAGTACATTACCCCCAATAACATGTGCTTTAATTTTGCGCACTGATCTCTTACATGGGACCTTGTTAAAAGCCTTTTGAAAGTCTAAATACACCACATCCACTGGCTCCCCCTTGTCCACTCTACTAGTTACATCCTCAAAAAATTCTAGAAGATTTGTCGAGCATGATTTCCCTTTCATAAATCCATGCTGACGTGGACCGATCCTGTCACTGCTTTCCAAATGTGCTGCTATTACATTTTTAATAATTGATTCCAACATTTTCCCCACCGCCGATGTCAGGCTGACCGGTCTGTAATTCCCTGTTTTCTCTCTCCCTCCTTTTTTTAAAAAGTGGTGTTACATTAGCTACCCTCCAGTCCATAGGAACTGATCCAGAGTCGATAGACTGTTGGTAAATGACCACCAATGCATCCACTATTTGTAGGGCCACTTCCTTAAGTACTCTGGGATGCAGACTATCAGGCCCTGTGGATTTATTGGCCTTCAAACCCATCAATTTCTGTTAGCGTTAGTGTTTTCTTAGAAGAATCACTCAACACTCAGAGTCGGTTCCAATGCCTGGCGGCATTTAATAACGCTCAGCGGGGAGGAAACACACAGGACCGTATCCAGGTTTCTCTCCACAGAACAAAGAGTTACATGTACCTTTATATGTTTCACAACAGTTACAAAACAGTTTACTACAGTTACACAGCCCATCACGGCTGGACACAAGCCAATCACAACGATTATAGATTACATATAGGTTCTTTTAACCCAATAGAATTCTCCTAGTATCCAGGGAACCATATGTTCGGTTATTGTCAGCTTGGGCTGATCGATGGCTTTATAGGTTCTCTCCCTAGTTCTTTCATCTGGGAGAAATAATTGGTATATAGCCTTGTTTACAGCAAATGGTTTCCCTCTTATCTTTCTTCCTGGGGAATTAATTGGTTTATGGCCTTGTTCACAGGAGATGGTTTCCTTCTTATCTCTGTCTTCCCAGGCATTCCTACAGTGGGCCTCACAGGGTTATTGCTCGGTCAGTGAACGTTCAACAGTTCACAGTTTGACTACCTGATTTCCCATAATGCCTGGGCAGCCATTTTATGTGTGTGTCCATTTAAGCTTATGTGAGTTTTAAATATCCAGCAGGTGCCTAATGCCTAAATCTATACATATATTTCTACTCTCTACAACAATTCCCCTAACACAATTTGCTGACTAATAAGGATCTCCTTTAGTTCCTCCTTCTCATTAGACCCTCGTTCATAGTATTTCCGGAAGGTTATTTGTGTCTTCCTTAATGAAGACAGAACCAAAGTATTTGTTCAATTGGTCTGCCATTTCTTTGTTCTCCATTATGACTTTACCTGATTCTGACTGTAAGGGACCTACATTTGTCTTCACTAAACATTTTCTCTTCACGTATCTATAGAAGCTTTTTCAGTCAATTTTTATGTTCCCTGTAAGCTTACACTCATATTCTAAATTTCCCCCTCCTAATTAAACCTTTTGTCCTCCTCTGCTGAATTCTAAATTTCTCCCAGTCCTCAGATTTGCTGTTTTTTTTTGGCCAATTTATATGCCTCTTCCTTCGATTTTAACACTATCCCTAATTTCCCCGGTAAGCCACGTTTGAACCACCTTCGCTGTTTAATTTTACGCCAGACAGGGATGTTCAGTTGTTGAAGTTCATCCATGTGATCGTTAAATGTCTGCCATTGCCTATCCACTGTCAACCCTTTAAGTATCATTCGCCAGTCTATTCTAGCCAATTCACATCTCATACCATCGAAGTTACCTTTCTTTAAGTTCAGGACCCTAGTCTCTGTATTAACTGTCACTCTCCATCTTAATGAAGAATTCTACCATATTATGGTCACTCTTCCCCAAGGGGCCTCACACAGCAAGATTGCTAATTAATCCTCTCATTACACATCACCCAGTCTAGGATGGCCAGCTCTCTAGTTGGTTCCTCGACATATTGGTCTAGAAAACCATCCCTTATACACTCCAGGAAATCCTCCTTCACCGTATTGCTACCAGTTTGGTTAGCCCAATCTATATGTAGATTATCATGGGAAAAGTTGACAGGATAACTTTTGTAGATGTAGATTAAAGTCACCCATGATAACTGCTGTAGCTTTATTGCGTGTATCCCTAATTTCCTGTTTGATGCCAACACCCCAAACTTGACTACTATAGTGCTCTATACTGGCTTCCCATTTTTCATTCTTCATGAGCTTAATTTGTCCATAACTCTCCCACTTCTCTTGACCCGCACAAAGTTGCACCCGCTTATCACCCCAGTTCTTACTGACCTAAACTGGCTATCTGTGCTTTAAGTCCTTTGTTTTAAAATCCTTGTTCTCATCTATAAATCCTGCTATAGCATTGCCGGCACAGTCACGATGGGCCGAATAGCCTCTTTCTGTGCCTTAAATCTCTTGATTGCTCCATCTTACATCTGTAATCTGCGACCTGGACTAGTTTCGATGGGTCGGAGAGGAATTTCCCAGATTTCCCTTCCACCACCCCCCCCCCCCCCCCCCCCCAGCCAATTGGCCTGGGTTTTTAAATTTGTTTTTGCCTCTCCCAGGAGATCACATGGTTTCGGGTGGGATGGAATGTATATGTTGTGATACACAAGGTATCGCAATTGTGTGGGACAGGCTTGATGGACCAGATGGTCTTTACTTGTCCCTCATTTTTTGTATGTTTTCATATGACTCTATATACCCCAAGGACTCTCCTCTGACTGCTGTCCATTTTATGTTTCTTCTGCTCCGCTGTTGGTTTCAGAGCTTTAAGCTGCCTCAGCACTATTCTTTGGAACTCTGTCCCTGAATGTGTTCACCCCTTTCTACCTTTTAAACCTTTTTCAAGGCGCATTCCACACTTTTGATTACCCTTTCTAATCTTTTTCTTGGCTCAGTGTTGTTCCTGTTTGTGAAGCATATTGGGATGTTTCTTTACGTTAAAGGCATTATTTAAATGCAAATTGATAATTCATAAGCATTTAAATTGAAAATAATTGAACCAGTGCTTTGAGGGCTGGATAATAGAAGCTCTCAGGCCAGATCTTGGGACACTGCTGCACTAATGCATATGTCATAGGATATCACCTTTGAGAACTACCAGGCTTTTTTCCACTTGTAACAATGGTCTGGATATGCCCATGTGTTTAAGTTCCTAAATTAGTTTCTTTCACATTTGTAAAAGAAACTCTGCTGATGAAAGACCCTTTTGAATCTGTAATGCCACAATGAAAGAGCTCTGGTTTTACTTCACTGAGAACTTAAAAGCCTATATTTTCCATTCAGCATTACTTTAGTGTTATTTTAACAGTTACTGCCAACATTAATCAGAAAGTCACCTTGCTGACTACCTGTAGTCATTTCTATAGCTACTGTCTCTACATTTGGATACAAATTAAAGCATCCAAATTCACATCCACTGTTTCCAACAAGATTCGTCATAATCAAGTGGTGACAGTAAAACAGGTCTGTTTCTTGAAGTGCAGGACACAGCCTATTTAGTTGTCAAGTATATGTTGTGCACTGCGGGGAAAAATTGCAAACTTATCTCTTTCAAAATCTTCCATCTGCATTTTTATCCTGTCAACTTTTCCCATGATAAATTCCTGTATCCACATTTATTATGGAAACTGCTGCGCCAGAATTACTGGGAGAGAGCGTGACCAGTTTACACTTAGTTTCCATTATAAATCTGGATATAGCAATTTATAATGGGATATATATTAAAAAAAAGTTTAAAATATGACTTTAAAATGGGGAGAAGATTATATATGCATTCCCTGATCCAAATATCCTTGGCCTCTAACCCAGCATTATCTGAATACTACATTTGGTTTTAAGTTCAACACTACAGGATATTAAAAATCTTGTGTACACCTGTGCTGCTTGTCCACAAACTTCATTTCTGGTTGAAATTTTTCTCATTTTTATGCCAGCATTTAACATTTGAAATTCCTTATGAACTCCCTTGTATTTGAATTCCCCCATGTCAGCAGATGTCATTATTGATAGATCAATTGAATATTCCGATGCTTTTCAAAAAAATCTCCTCCTGGTTTTTTTTCGGTAATTGAAGTTTCTAGTGTCCAAAATAAGGCTATAAGCAAAACAAGTTACATATTTAATAAGTTAGATTTCTTTGGTCATTTAATACCTTTTTATTAAAAGTTTTACTTGAAGACCATTGCCTCTCCCAGAAATTTTGGGTTAGACCTCTATATATATTTTTGCCTGAATGGTGACTTTGTTAGCATAAAGCAGGTCCTGCAGTCTGAGCATGTGCAGTGTGCCCAGCTTTTCAGGATGCATCAGTCGCATTCAAGCTAGCCAAATATCAGAATGCTTCTCTCTGACGGCTAATAAAATCTAATTGGTTGTTTTTCAAAATTATTTGAAGCTAGAGAACACATTTCAAAAGCTTTATTCAGGTAAAATTTAAGTAAATGTGAGGAAAACATCTGTTGGAGTTCCTGTTTTTGCTTTATAAATTTAAAATGGTATAGAGAAAATGTCTCTTCCTAATTTTATTATTTTTTTCAACAAAATACTAGTTGAATTTTGAAGCCGCCAAAGAGCTTCTGCTTATCACACCTGTGTTTTGCTGAAAGAAAATGTGAGCATGCTAAATGCTGATAACCTGTGAGATAGACAGACAAAGCAAACAAAAACCTTTGAGGAAGAAGGGGAGGAAAGGGAACAGCTTGAGGGGCAAGAGGTTGGGGAAGCCCAAGTGATGGAAGAGTAGTGGGGAAGGAACAGGAAGACAGCCACTGAGGGCAATATTTTTTCCCTTAAATCTCCACTTGAAAAAGAAGTCTGTAGCCATTGGACTTTCCTTTCCCTGGCTCCCTGCTCTGCCATGCCATCTGCCACCGTTCACCTGAAAGAAAATGCAGAGAAACAGAACAAGGGAGGGAGTGATGGAGATAGAGAGAGAAAAACAAAGAGAGGAGCTAGGGAAGCAGAAGATGAGAGAAACAACAGCACAAAGACAACGGACAGGTAAGCTTACCACAAAGTACTGCAGGAGCTATTTTTTAATAAAGGTATATTATGTATCTATAAAATCACTTTCGCAACATTCCATTTGAAAATGCATTGCAAAGTCTTTTCAGTGGGGATAAATGCATTTTACAAAATGTCAACATTTAGTTAGGATTGTAGATGGTACTGTGATGGTATTTTAACACAAATGTCATGTAATGTTAGCTGCCAAAACTAATAGCTGACGTATAATGAGTTTTACAGCAGAGTCGCTATGGAGAAGCTGATTTCCCCGAAGTACCTTTCTTTCTGCCATTCTCTTTCCAAACCTTGCCCCATTGAGCATCACTTCTAACCTTGCATTCCATCCACATCCTCACATACACATTGTGTCCTTTAATCAACCCCAAGCATAAAATGATCATTTTCCCGTCCTCTTGTCGTCATCCCCCTTTCTCTGCTGCCCCCTTTCTTTTGCCTTCCCCTCCCAATCTGGATTCAGTTACTCCCCTGCACTCTAATGCTACTTTACTTGAATGATCCCCTTGGTCTTGATTCCCCATGTGCAATACCATAGATGAATCGCAAATTGAGCTGCCGGGGATGGGGCTAGGAAAGAGAATTGGGACCTGCTGTGGGTGGCTGCAGGCCAGAGACTGCACTTCAATTAAAATATTTAAAGATTAAATAGTTTAAACTTATCTGACTTAGCTAGTGTGTGTTATATATTTTATTATATTCCATTTTATTTGTAGTTTTTATAAATAAATGGACAATTTAGAATTTAATCCACAAAACATTAGTAAAAATGAATTTTGATTTATTCAGTTACTGTGATTAGCCCAGATATCCCCTAAATGGTAAACACCCCTATTGTTAGAAGATGGTGCAACCTCTGACTCACTATATAAATGTCACAGCAGAGTTAATATACTAAGTCTTGCAATTGGTGTGCACTCTGTCCACTTTATCCTCACTTCCCAATGTCCCCCGACTTTAATGTTACACTTTTATGCCAGCATATATAATAGAAACTGTATGCCAACATTTTATCATGGGAAAAGTGTTGTCAACACATGGTTTGACAAAATCTTTAGTTGTGCTGCAGTTGAACTAATCACTAGGTGCACTATGAACCCAATCATCCAGGTTTGCCAGTTTTATTTTTTTCACCCAACTTTTCTTTCTTTCCCAGGCCCCACACTAAGTCAGATAAGTTTAAACTATTTAATCTTTAAATATTTTAATTAATTTTAATTGAAGTGCAGTCTCTGGCCTGCAGCCACCCACAGCAGGTCCCAATTCTCTTTCCTAGCCCCACCCCCGGCAGCTCAATTTGCGATTCATCCTTCTTCTTCAGACTATTTTCTGATCTTTTTTGGTTTCCCACTGGGATACGAGCACTGCTGATGTGGTCAAGGAATGATAAATCTCCATGTTGTTATGAATCCTTGAAATGCCCTTGCCTTTCTGGGTTGTCAATTTATATTAAAGTACAATTAAAATTAACTGCATTGAATAGAGAGAGTCAACACTTGCAGTATAGAGGTGGCCAACTTTTCAAAGCTCGAGTTGGAGAAAGAAAACTTTATCTGACTGGAAATATTCTGGAATTTTAGGTCCTGGGAGTTATGGCAAAAGTGGATCTCTACTGTTAATGATGTTTGGGAGTGCTGCTGATGGTACAGAACCACGCAACTGGTATTCCTTCAGCAAATGTATCTTTAAAATATTTCCTAGTGTAGATATATTCAGCATGGATCACCCCATACCTATTAGTTTCCAAAAATTACAATTCCAGCAATCAACAAGAAACCAAACTTAATATATGTCTTGACAGTGACTAGTGGCAAAAGTGTTAACTACAGCTGCATTTCTAAGTGTCTATTTCAGTTTACATTTACCACTGAAATTTTCAATAATCCACCAAAAAATGTTAATCAGATGAAATGATTGACGTTTTCTTTCTTTGGCTGCTTTTGGCCGTTTTTTCTCTCTCCTGAAGTCACTGAATCTTTAATGTGGTACAATTCTACAGCCACATTGATACCGTACCAAAATGGCCATTGTTCATGTATGAACCCGGCCATTTTGTGCCAGCAGATGATTCCTTCACAGGGCATCACAGTCATATCCAGCCCTGTACTTACCTGATGTTGAGATTAATTTATCTCCTGGTCTTTCAAATAATCAGGATAGAATGCAAATTGATATGGTGGGTATATTGGGCCCAAATTTGCCCAGGAGTTGCTCTGTTTTTTTTTGGAGCAACTTGATTTTTCTGGAGTATCTTAAAAATCCCCATTCTGCACACTTAATTTGCGCCAGAATAAATGAGTTAGTTTGGATTTTTTTTAGTTTAGTTTTTCTTTCAAAAGGGGGCGTTATCAGCGACTACACCTGTTTTGGCCATTTAAGCCAGTTTGGACGGCTAATAGTTGCTCCACGCTAACTTAGGCCAGCGTTTGTGGCCGCACAGAAAACCCTTCGAGTTAAGAAATCAGCGCGGGTACCCAGAGATGGTGGGGGAAGGGAAGCAGAGAGGACATTGCAAAGCACTAAACACCTTCTCAACAACATTCATGAAACATAAAAACCATCAATAATAAATAAATAAATAAAAAAATAACACTTAAATCCTACCTTCATACTCAGCCCGGGAAGTCAGCGGGCCAACTCAGACTTCCCTCCGCCGACCTCCGGGGCTGCTCCCTCCGCCGGACGGCAGTGGCCGGCCTGTGCGGCAGGCCATTCAACCTGGGATGCGGCATGATGCATTGGCTCCCATGCTGCAGGCACACATCAGCACAATCATGGGAGGAGCTACTGCTCATGCGGACAGCTGTCAGAACTCTTAGGCGCAGGGCCCTGGCTCCGCCCCCCCCCATGGATTCGCAGCAAGCCCTGGGAGAGTCGGCAGAGGGGCCAGAATACGGGGATATTTTTTCAGTGCCGTTTTGAGCATAGGAAGTTGGTGCACCTCATGTAAGCGCGCCCAAAAAAACGGAGGGCCAAATTTGGGCCCATTGTGTTTAATCGGAGTTAAGGAAGGAATATAACACATTAGTTGTACAGCAAAAACTTAAGACCATGATGAGCAGCTGGTACCGGACCCGATCGGATATACGACTGGCTTGCGCGAACTGCTCCCTCTGTCTCTGTGTGCTAAGGGATTTTTAGGTCTTCCTTTTATTCTCTCTTTAGGGGTGGGCCTAGAATAAAATATGGACAGGACCATTTAAGCTATAGTGGTTCCTCTTCAAACAAGGTGCCCATTGGCATATAGAGTTCTTTCTTTAAGCCATGGAAAAAGGCCAAACTTCCTGATATTTCCCACCTGTCAGCAGTCTTCTCACAACCATTACACATGCTTTCTGTAATTGACCATCATGGCCTTGCATGGCCAGAGGACTGTCTTTCCCTTATCTCATCCGACCCTATCCTCTCCAGGCTAGAGTGTGTGTCATTCATTTTCCAAGAAAACAAAACTTTTGCAGTTCCAGTAAAACATAACTTGTACATTAACCCCTTACTTGTCTCGAGCTCTGATATAATCATTTAAACACAGTATTATTCACGTTACAGTTTCATTCGCATAACCATATATTTTTACGTATCCCTAATTTCTAACAGACTTCTTAGCTTGAAAGGGAGAAACACCCATTCAACCTCTTGCTTCCAATTTTGCATCCATCGTGCCAGCTCTAGATTATTGATTTGACCCCTCACTCAAATTCAATTCATTGTTCAGGTTTTCCAGTTCTGCCCCGCTTGGGGTATCCTCTTTCTTTTTTTCCTGATTTTTACCCCGTCTGGGGTGGTCTCTACTTTGCTTTGGAATTTTGTCTGACATTAATTCATTAGTACTGTTAGTCATGCTCATAGATACACATTTGACTTGTAGCTCCATGTCTTACTATATGGGTTACATACAAGTTGGAGAACTATCAGAGCGTGTGAAATAATACAAAACCAAGGATTTGCTGATATATTAAGCCCAATATCCCACCAGTTTGAATCATTCCCTATGCTGTCAATGTCAAAATCTATTCTCGAGCTGTCTTGCTCCAAAACATAAACACTGCTTTAGGGGAAAGCTCAGTGGCATCATGGGCTCACTGAAGCCCTCAGACAACAAGGGAATGTCATATCCGAATTGTGCCACATAATTATGCAGCCCTTTCTTAGGTGTCTCATTTACCGTCAGTTTCACTTGAGCAGTGGTTTTGATTGAGTAAAACGAGTTGGTTAATGGTTGTGGGTAAATGTGTGAAGCAGAAGCTGGGGCTATTAATGGGACAGGTCCCATCAGACCCGTAGAGCATGTTAGCTGCGGTAGTAGTGACACAGGAGGCACCACCAGAACCACCACCTACTGGATTCATACTGGCTTTTCCCACGCTCTGTAATAATTGTGTTTCGTAGGTAACAATCAGTTATAATTCAGTCTTGCAATCATTAGCACATTGACTAAGTACATACATTTCAAGCGGTAATGATGCAGACACAGAATACTGACATTGTAAAGAAAGCTACAGTTCATCAGATCTCTTTTAATCCATCTAGTGGATAATTCTTGCTCAATATGATTTTGCCTTTGCCCTCAATTATCCCAATCCAAATTCCTTGTAACTCTCCAACTTCAATTTCAATCCCTTTTACAGGTACCAGTGTGTTGAACGCTATTCTGATTGTTTCATTTATTAGATAGTATCTCGACTGAGTATGTGTCACTCTCCTGAGCCACATTAACCATTTCATTTCTTCTGTTGTCACGAAACTGAGCATATGAGACCTGTTAGTCAGTGCAAATTCTCCATGCATTTTCGAATGTTAATTACATCACACGTAACAAATCACATCTGCACGCGCATACTATCATGCCACATGTGCCATCCGATATAAGCCATTCTTGGCCTTTCAGGTGATCTCATGAAAAGATCGTAGTCGTCTGGAGATCTTTGCTCATCTCCCACTGCTTGGTCCCGATGGCTTGGGTAGTGGCCAGACTATCCAATTCAGTTTTCTTAAAGTTCATTATAGGCAAAAAGACATAGGTTTCTCTTGGAGACATATCAATTTACTATTCATAACTACACTTTCCTGACTTTCACTAGAATGTTAAAATTCCATTTGGTGGTATTCTAATGTTTCTATCTTGCATCTTAAGTGGGGCATCCCAGTAATAATTATTCATATCTCATTCATGAGCCCTGAATGAACCTTACTGTCCAATACAATATTTAAGATAGAAAACAAATTAACAAACGTTCCCATTTGGTCCAAGTTATTAACACTCAAAAAAAAAAAAATCTTTATAACCCATGATATTGTGTCCGAGTCCATTTTATTAGTTCAAACTTACCCCAAAATATATCCACAGCAGTGGCTTTAACTTAAAATGCATATCACAAAGTTTGTCCTACTTCTAGGTGTACAATCTTAAATTGAAATGAACATACTCAACATATTCACACTCTTAGAATGACCAACATCCAAGATAAGACTATAGAGGATTAATTATTAATTATTCAAGTCCCTGCCTTTGACTCGAGTGTTGACGACTCCATCCCGCAGCATGCCACCCGGCACCACTTCAGTAAGACCCCAACACCGCACGAGGTAGAAAAAGCCATAAGACAGCTTAAAAACAACAAGGATATGGGTGCGGATGGAATCCCTGCTGAGGCACTCAAGTATGGCGGAGAGGCACTGTTGGCGCAAATACATGACCTCCACTCTCTCATCTGGAAGGAGGAGAGCATACCGGGAGATCTCGGAGATGCAGTGATCGTGACCATTTTTTTTTTAAAAAGGGGACAAATCTGACTGCGACAACTACAGAGGAATCTCCCTGCTATCAGCCACTGGGAAAGTTGTCGCTAGAGTCCTCCTCAACCGTCGTCTTCCTGTGGCCAAGGAGCTCCTCCCAGAGTCGCAGTGCAGATTTTGTCCCCTGCGGGGCACAACAGACGTGATTTTTGCAGTGCAACAGTTGCAGGGAACAGCGCCAGCCCTTATACATGACCACCTTCGACCTTACAAAGGCCTTTGCCACTGTCGACCGAGGGTATATGGAGCGTCGTCCTCTTTTTCGGATGCCTCCAAATATTCGGCACCATCCTCCGCCTGCTGCACGACGACATGTAGGCTGTGATCCTTACCAACGGATCAATCACAGACCGAATCCACGACTGGACCGGTGTCAAACAGGGCTGCGTCATCGCCCCAACCCTCTTCTCAATCTTCCTTGCTGCCATGCTCCACTTCAGTCAACAAGCTCCCTGCTGGAGTGGAACTAAACTACAGAACCCGTGGGAAGATGTTCAACCTACGCCATCTCCAGGCCAGGTCCAAGACCACCTCAACCTCTGTCGTCGAGCTATAGTACGAGGACGATGCCTGCATCTGCGCACATACAGAGGCTGAACTCCAGGACATAGTCGACGTATTTACTGAGGCGTATGAATGCATGGGCCTTGCGCTAAACATCCGTAAGACAAAGGTCTGCCACCAGCCTGTCCTTGCCGCACAGCACTGCCCCCCAGTCATCAAGATCCATGGCGCGGCCCTGGACAATGTGGACCACTTCCCATACCTCGGGAGCCTCTTATCAACAAGAGTAGGCATTGACGACGAGATTTAACACCGCCTCCAGTGCACCAGTGCAGCTTTTCGGCCACCTGAGGAGTGTTTGAAGCCCAGGCCCTCAAAACTGCCACCAAGCTCATGGTCTACAGGGTTGTAGTAATACCCGCCCTCCTGTATGGCTCAGAGACATGGACCATGTACAGTAGGCACCAAGTCGCTGGAGAAATATCACTAACTATGACTCCGCAAGATCCTACAAATCCCCTGGGAGGACAGACTCCCCAACATTAGCGTCCTAAACCAGGCTAACATCCCCAGCATTGAAGAACTGACCACACTTGATCAGCTTCGCTGGGCAGGCCACATAGTTCACATGCCAGACACGAGACTCCCAAAGCAAGCGCTCTATTCGGAACTCCTTCACGGCAAACGAGCCAAAGGTGGGTAGCGGAAACGTTACAAGGACGCCCTCAAAGCCTCCCTGATAAAGTGCAACATCCCCACTAACACCTGGGAGTCCCTGGCCAAAGACTGCCCTGAGTGGAGGAAGTGCATCCGGGAGGGTGCTGAGCACCTTGAGCCTCATCGCCGAGAGCATGCAGAAATCCAGTGCAGGCAGTGGAAAGAACGTGCGGCAAACCTGTCCACTTGTGGTTCTCGTATTGAACTGTTCAGCCACCTAAGAACTCATTTTAAGAGTGGAAGCAAGTCTTCCTTGATTCCAAGGGACTGCGTATGATGATGACAAAGAATTACGTGGCTTTTAGGTCTACGCACAGAAAAGTGGGTGTAGTTAAAACAAACCTAACCGACGCTTTCTTTTAAAGACAGACTTTCAGACAAGGAATACTGTAACTTCTTAAACATTTATAGTCAAGGAAACTTCCACACGAACACACACTTTCTCACCAACTGAAATTCCAGCATTCTTTAAGGTTCCTTTCACTCAGCAAATCTTGTGCTTTATTTTTCCCGACACGGAAGCTAATAGCTTCCATGCCGGTTGCAACTTTTTAAGTTTCTTTTTTTCACCTTTTAAATTATCTCAGCAACTTATTCCTTAATTCCGTTTTTTTTCTCTTTGCTGAGTTCTCAGATGGGTTAGCATGCAGCTTAGATCTTTTCCCCCCTCAATCTCCTGCTCTCCTGCTCTTTATGGTTCTCTCTCACCTGTTCATTTCTCAAGTCTCCCCGTTTGGCTCAGAGGTGGGTTAGGTAAGCTTGCCTATTTCTGGCCTCAATTTTAAATTTCTTCACACCAACCTGGGACGTTATCTCGCCCCAAATCTCAGTAACTCTTCTCGTCACTCCACTATTCCGATCACCGCTTGGGCCCCCAGACCCTTAAGCTGATCTCCACACGTACACTTTTAGGAGGTATCATTGGAGCAGGAATGAATCCTAGTAAATTCTTCCCTCCTTTATCTAGGGGTCCTAAGGTTAATTGTATCACATTTACCTCTCTCTTGACTGAGACCAACTAACTCACCACAAACTGGGGATTAAACTGGTAATACTCCTGATCTTTATGGCTCAGCTACTCACTGGGCATTGAGGGAGTTTGTGACAATTTCAACGGGTATTCAGCCAGAACCATTGCGTATAAATCCAAGAAAGATAAGTGAACATACTGGTAGGTTTTGTCCCATTAAAATCTATTTTGTTTTGTCTATGCTAAAGAGACAATGTGGTGGCTGCCATGCAAATTACTGATAAGCAAAATAATTTTTAGATGTGATTACACGTTCAGTTTTCTGTATTCCAATCTTGAATATACCAGGGTACACAATTGGAAGAGGCAGTTTTGTATACTTAAGTCCGAACAGTGCAATGCATGTACGTTTCAGTTCATGGATTCATGTAAATTCTGCTTGTAATGGTTGTTTATATGTTCACATATGCATTTAAGTGTGAAGCAAGATGGTTAGCAAAATTACATCTTAAACTTAGTGAGCCATTGTAAATTGCTGAAGTATTCTTGCTCCTTTACAAAATACTTACAGCAAGTTTGATTGACTTTGTAAGCAGTTTCCAGCATGTTACAGTAATCAAATAATTAAGTCCAGGAATTCAGTCAATACCAATTTACTTGAATATGGTTGAGAATGAAAATGCCCAACATTCAACAATCTGTCACAGTTGGCTTTATTTGATTCTCTGTACAGGGTTTTAGTAAGTGCTTTACAAACAGCATGGATTATTTTGCTCTCAATTTACTCACAATACATTAATGACCTAGAGAAGATTAGTTTTATTCATTTACTTTGGAAAGATTTATGTTTTGCCAATGCCAAGTCATTGTTTTGTTGCCTCATTGAATAAAAATAAAGACTTGCATTTGTATAGTGCCTTTCACTCCCACCAGGCGTCTCAAAGCAATTAAGTACTTCTGAAGTATAGGTACTGTTGTAATGTGGGAAACGCGGCAGCCAATTTGCGCATAGCAAGCTCCCACAAACAGCAATATGATAATGACCAGTTAATATGTTGTTTGGGGGATAAATATTGGCCACGACACCGGGATAACTCCATTGCTCTTTAAAATAGTGCCATGGAATCTTTTACATCCACCTGAAAGCAGATGGGGTCTTGGTTTAACGTCTCATCCAAAAAATGGCACCTCCGACAGTGCAGCACTCACTCAGCATTGCATGGGAGTGTCTAGATTTGTGTGTTCAAGTCCCTGGAGTGGGACTTGAACCCATAACCTTCTGACTCTGAGGCGAGTGTGCTACCCATTTAAAAAAAAACATATGTAACTTATTCAACATTAAAAACATTTTCAACATTAAAAACATTTACAACATCGTGATCATTCCATTGTATCATACAAATGCTTTCCGCCACTCTGCACAGCTGTTCCTCCAACACATTAAAATCAAAACGTAAAGTCTTAATTTATCTCTACAACATTTATTCCTCTACTGTACTTTAAAAATTGATCATAACCAAACCTTCAGAACTCTTTCTAGGATATCTTCATCCCAAAAGGTTTCTTGCAGATAAAACACCAACAACTGCTGCAATTTCTTCCCCTTCTCCTCCTCCCTCCCCCCCCAGTCCGTTCACATTAATCGAGACCAATATAATCAAGGCTCTGAATAAAGGAAATGTGCCTGATAATCCTCCTCCTCTCATGGTCCTTCCCAGCTTTTCGGGCAGCTGTTGCTTTCTCGTGCAGCCTCCGGCTCTCTTTCATCTCCTGTTTGAACCTTCCCTGCCATTTCAGCCTCTTCCTTACATTAGGTTTAGGCTGAGGAGCTGCCCCATCTCCCTCCATCTGCCCCTCACTAACCTATCTCTTTCCACACGATGCCACCCCGCCCCCCACTTCCATGACTCCATCCTCCTCTGACTCCTCACACTCGAGCTCTTCTGTAATCTCCCGTCCCTGCTCCCCGTTAGATACATAATGTCCCTTCGAGTCTTTCTAACGGTTTCTCCAACAGTGCCGCTCCCTTCGGTCTCGTCTCCACTGCTGACCCGTTTCTTCTCTCTCTAGGACAATGGTGCGTCTTTATCTATCTTGCTTCCTTTCGGCATCTTTTTCTTCCTGCTGCCCCTTGCACACTCCTTGTCTTGCCCCCTCCTGCTGCCCAAGATGTCTGACTCCCCATCTTTCTTTGGAGTACTTACACTTACCCCACACCCTGTTCCCACCTCCGCTCCCCCCACTGGCAACCAATTCTTTAGGGTGAGCCGAGCTATATTATGGCTCAACTCTGCCCTTGACCCGTGCTGCCCCCACTCTGTCTTTGTCCTTTTCCACCGTACTTGGTATGTTTTACACCATCTCCATCCTGTTCTCTGCTCTGCAATTTTCTGGCTCTTGTGCTCTTTTCTCCATTCCGTTCGCCGGCTGTGTCCTCCTCCTGCCCTCTGACCACTCTGCTCCTTCTCCTATCTCTTCGTCACTCAAGGGACTTCCTTCTGCCTCACACTCACAGCAGGTGGGGACTTTGTGGCAAACCCCACAGCTCTCTGCCTTGCAGACTCGCCGCAGTTATAAACAGTACAGGTCTGGACAGCTTCTTACACACTGGTTGTGTCCAAGGCAATATTGGCCTGGAAATCCCGGTCTCCCCGGGTCCGTACGGAGTTTCTACGGACCCGGGAAGGCATAGGAAAAGCCAGTTTTCAGCGCACAATGTGCATGTGCTGAAAACCGGCTTTTCCGATCTGTCAAATTTCTGCCTTGACAGATCTTGCGCATATCGGGAGCGAGGATATTTGCAAGGCCAAGATTGCGAGATTTACTTAAGAGTTCCCATTATGATGAATGAGAATACACAACACTTAATATTGCTCTGGGCAGCCAGTGATTCCAGCTCCAGGCCTGCGCATGTGCTGACGTGCACGTGCTGCGACGTGCAGTCAGGAGAGGTCTCGGGACCGGGATCTCGCGTGGCCGCAGCATCTTCAGGGTTGGTGGGCATCTTTTTTTCTAAAATCCATTCGAACACCTGCAGGAAGGAGAAACTGGGATTTCTGGGCCAATAGCAAATCTTCACATGGTTATCATGCAGTAAGTGCCCCTCTTTCCTCATGAGACCGACCTCCTTCACCAAGCTTTTGATCATCTGCCCTAATATCGCCTTATGTGGCTCGGTGTCGAATTTGGTTTGATAACGCTCCTGTGAAGCGCCTTAGGACGTTTTGCTACGTTAAAGATGCTTTTATGAATTCAAGTTGTTGCTGCTGCTCCTGTCGTGAATATCCTCTAAATCCAGAGGCAATAGACAAGTGTATTCACTTGGGGCAAGCTGTCCCAGATTACTTTACACAAGGTCGTGCTTCAGTTGATAGGAAGTTTGGGTTTTTCATAGCGTTTTCTCTGTTGAAATATCTGAAGAAGCCTGAATCGCAAGCCTGAATGTATAAATGAAGAGCATTTATTTTGTTTATTTTGGAGGTACTGTTTCTGGCTATTTCTGCACAACCAAGGTGACGTGCTGGCATCTTTTCCCAGAGCTCTGTATTGCCATTCTGAAACTAGCCACTGGAAGCTCAGGGTGATGCGTTATAGTTGTTGTGCTTGTTGTCTAATTGGCACCTGTGACTGAAATCAGCTTGCTATATGATTATGTAAACTGAGCCTACAACTCCTTGGGACAGTATGTTTGAATGAATTGCAACCCATTTTTGGAAATATTGCGCACTTCTTTCATGTGCAGATTTTAAAGCCCAAATGTGTTCAAATACCAGTTGCATTGTGTGTGTATTTTGCAGAGGAGGAAGAAGGAATATCTTGAGTTTTAAATGCAGTCATTTAGAATTCCTTTCCTTATTTTTGGTATAGTAGAGATTAGAAAATTGAGCTTGTCAAAGCCAAGCATTATTGTACAAATATCAAATTATTTTGCAAAGGGCTGAAGTGAAGAGGTAAACACAAGTACATATTTAGAAGTGCTATTTCAGAATTTCTTAATGTTCTGATTAAAGGCCTGATGTACAGTAAAACCTGATACATAATGACCGTTTGGGACAATCTCGCAAATTAGGAATTTCTATTAAGCGGAAAGTAACAAAAAATCAAGGCTGGTCCAGTGCATAACAACCTTTATTTGACTAAATTTCATACAACATCTTGCAATGAGGACGAATAAAGTATAACATCTTTAAAAAAATTAAAGCAAAATGCTCGTGCCTCGTGAGTTTTTCATGCCGTGTAGATTTCTGGAACACAGATTCAGAAATGCCTTGATTATGTGCAACTAGCTTTTGAATCATTTCCTTCAAACTGTTCAAAACATCCACTTGTTCACACAGCAGCAAATCACAACACTTTTTTTGTTGAGCCATCTGGGAAATTAACTTCATTCTTCCCTCACCTAACAAAGTCAAACAGGTTCTTGAGCATGTTGACCACTGAATGCAATCAGCTTGAGTGGTGAATGCCCCAGGTTCAAGTATAGTATTAGTCAGTCCCTCGTGTCGGGAATGAGCTCACGGGTGTTTCAATGAGCTTCATCTTGAAGGGTGGAAGATGCCTGTGCATGAATTCTATTAACGTGGAGTGGCTGCTGCATGCCAGCCGCCACATGAGCTAGACAGAGCAAGGCCTTGGTCCAGTGGGGAGGGTTAACCAAGACAACTGGAGATCAAGCTCTGCTGCACGGCTAGGGCACGCACATACTCCTTGGAATTCATAGGATGCATTGTGGGCCTCACTGCTTCGCTGCTGGCCCGTGCTACGCCATCCCTGGGCCCTGACCCCGCTGTTACATGCTGTGCTGCTCTTGGGTCACAACCCCTTCGCTCCTCTACTCCGGCCCCGGCAACGACACCACTGCTCCTCGCAACTTGTGTGGTACCTGATAGAGCAATTCTTCTAATTGCGTTTTGAACACCTTTCTGTTACTACATTTTACAAGGTGGTTTTTGTCAGGATTATAGTGATTCTACCTTAATGTATTGATTATGTTCTGACTGGTCACTATTTTTGTAGAGTAGCTTTTTTTTTAAAGTTCATTTTAGCAGGCCTGTCAACATTTTAGATAAGTTACACACAGGGTACCAAGACCAAGCTTAGAGACTGGGAGATAAGTGGGCCAGGGCATACAGATGTAATTCATGCTCCATTTTAAAGTCATACATTGTTCTTGTTTCATGTATATCCATTATAATTTATGATATACACATTTATAGAGGCAGAGGGCCTGGCTGAAGTACTAAATGAGTACTTTACATCTGTCTTCACTAGAGAAGAGGATGCTGCAATGTAGCAGTAAAGGAGGAGGTAGTAGAGAAATTGGATAGGATTAAAAATAGATAAAGGTTAGCAGCGCTCAAAGTAGAAAAGTTACCTGGGAAAAGTTGGGATGCATCCTAGGGAAGTAAGACTGGAAACTGCAGAGCCACTGGCCACATTCTTTCAATCCTCCTTGTATACGAGAGTGGTGCCAGAGGACTGGAGGATTGCAAATGTTACATCCCTGTTCAAAAGATAAACCCTGCAATTACAGGCCAATCAGCCTAATGTTAGTGGTGGAGAAACTTTTAAAGACAAAATTAATTGGCACTTGGAAAAATATGGGTTAATAAATGAAACCCAGCACTGATTTGGTTGAGGCAAATTGTATTTGATTAATCTAATTGAGTTATTTAATGAAGTAACTGAGAGGGTGGATGAGGGTAGTGCAGTTGATGTGTTTGATAAAGTGCCACATAATAGACTTGTAAGCAGAATTGAATCCCGTGAGATTAATGGGACTGTGGCTGTGTGGATATGAAATTGGCTAATGGACAGAACTCTTTTTGGTTGGATAAAGAAATAAACATTAAATCAAATGCCCCCCAATCTGGGGGACCCTCCAAACATTTTTCAAACTGTCCTTTTTTTGTTTTTTTGTTTTTTTTTTGACTTAAAAAAAAAAAAAAAAAAAATTTGGGGGGGCCATAAAATCATTAATTCTACAAGTGCCCCCTACAAAAGGGGAGGGGGACACTAAAACCGGCAATTAAAACAAATCAAACTGTAAAATAAATAAAATCAAATTAAAATTTGGTTGCCGGGGGTAACGATGCACTCCAGTCCCTCCGGCGCCCACCTCTCGCGGAAGGCCGCGAGCGTACCGGTGGACACCGCGTGCTCCATCTCCAAGGACACCCTGGCGCGGATGTACGCGCGGAGGAGAGGCAGGCAGTCAGGCTGAACGACCCCCTCGACCGCCCGCTGCCTGGACCGGCTGATGGCACCCTTGGCCGTGCCCAGGAGCAGTCCTACGAGGAGGCCCTCGGACCTACCCGCTCCCCTCCGCACAGGGTGCCCATAGATCAGGAATGTGGGACTGAAGTGCAGCCAGAATTTCAGGAGCAGCCCCTTTAAATAATAAAACAGGGGCCGCAACCTCGTGCATTTGATAAAAACATGGAACACGGACTCTTCCAGACCGCAGAAATTGCAGGCGGCCTGGGAGCCCGTGACCGGCTTAAACATTTATTGCACGGCACTGCTCCGTGCACCACTCTCCAGGCCAAGTCCCCGATAAATAGTGGGAGAACTCCTGCGTAGAGTGCCCTCCATCAAACTTGAGATAATTATGAGCTGTTCGGAACAACAGGCCACTTGTATGAAAGCGCAGACAGGAGTTGAACCCGCACTTTCCGGTTTACAGGACGGCTTCATCATCACTTGATAACGAAACCTCTCATCCATAGCACTGATAAAGACAGCACTCCGACAGTGCAGCACTCCACTGGAGTGCCAGCCTAAATTTTAATGCTCAAATTCCTGGAGAGGGACTTGAACCCACAACCTTCCTGAGTCAAAGGCATGTGTGCTGCCCACTGAGCCACAGCTGACACAGCTAATGGACAGAAGGCAGAGTCATAGTGAACAGGTGTTTTTCAGATTGGCAGGAAGTATATAGGGGATGGTATTAGGATGACAGCTCTTCATATTATATATTCGTGATCTGGACTTAAGTATACAGGGCATAATTTAAAATATTGCAGATGACCCGAAACTCAGAAATATAGTAAACAATGAGGAGGATAATAGACTTCAAGAGAACATTAAAAAGGACTGGTGGAAACAGAAAATGCTGGAAATCTCAGCGGGTCAGGCAGCATCTGTGGAGAGAAACAGAGTTAATGTATCCGGTCGATGACCCTTCGTCAGAACTGGCAATAGTTCGAAATGTAACAGATTCTTAAGGAAATGCTGGGGCCTTGAAAGGAGATGACTGGAGGCGGGGGGGGGGGGGGTGGAAAGAACAAAAGGGAAGGTCTGTTATAGGGTGGAAGGTAGAAGAGACAAAAGGGATGATGGGCTGAATTGAGATGGTAATAGCACAAGTTAGGAAGCAAAAGATGAGTCTAGATAGAGTGTGAATGGCAGAATAATTACCAGCTGCCATGGAAAACAGAGAAACAAAATGAAAATAAAAAGGTGGGGGGGGAAGGTGGTGTAGTTTTTATTTTTTTTGAAAAAGGAACAAAATGTGGGCAGAGGTTATGGTCTGAAATTGTTGAACTTGATGTTGAGTCCAGAAGGTTGTAAAGTGCCTAAACGAAAGATGAGGTCTGTTCCTCAAGCTTACATAGAAGCCGAGGATCGAGAGGTCAGAGTGGGAGTGGAGCGGAGAATTAAACTGACAGGCTACCGGAAGCTCGGGGTCACCCTTGCGGACTAAACTGAGGTGTTCTGCAATGTAGAGGAGACCATATCATGAGCAGCGAATACAGTATACTAATTTGAAAGAAGTACAAGTAAATCGCTGTTTCACCTGGAAGGAGGGCTTGGGGCCCTGGACAGTGGGAATGGAGGAGGTAAAAGGGCAGATCTTGCATCTCCTGCGCTTGCACGGGGGTGACTGAGGAATTGACTAGGGTGTCGCGGCGGAAGCGGTCCTTTTCGGAATGCTGGGAAGGGAGGGGAGGGGAAGATGTGATTGGCGGCGGGATCATGCTGGAGGTGGCGGAAATGGCAGAGGAGGATCTGTTGAACGTGGAGGCTGGTGGGGTGAAAGGTGAGGACAAAGGGAACCCTGTCATGGTTCTGAGACGGAGGGGAAGGGGTGAGAACAGAGGTGTGGGAAATAAAATGGACTCTGTCGAGGGCCATGTTAACCATGGTGGAGGGGAATCATTGGTTGAGGAAAAAGGAAGACATGTCCGAGGTGTGGAAGATAGCGTCGTTCGAGCAGATGAGTGAAAAAAATGGGTGAATGAACTGGAGTCCTTACAGGATGTGGGATGGGAGGAAGTGTAGTCCAGGTAGCTGTGGGAGTTAGTGGCCTTATAGTGAATGTTTGCCAATAGTCTATCCCCAGAAATGGAGACAGGTGAGGTCAAGGGAAGAGAAGAGTCGGAGATGGACCATATGAAGGTGAGGGAAGGATGGAAATTGGATGCAAAGTGAATAAAATGTTCTAGTTCAGGGCGAGAGCAGGAAACGGCACCAATACAGTCATCAGTGTATCGGAAAAAGAGGCGAGAGCGGGGACCCGAGTAGAACTGTAACAAAGAATGTTCCACATATGCCACGAAAAGGACTCGTGCGGGTTCCCATAGCAACACCTTTAATTTGGAGGAAGTGAGTGGAATTAAAGGAGAAGTTTAATGTGAGAACAAGTTCAGCCAGGTGGAGGAGGGTGGTGGTGGATGGGGACTGGTTGGGCCTCTACTCGAGGAAGAAGCGGAGCACCCTCAGGCCATCCTGGTGGGGGATGCAAGTGTGTTGGACATCCATAGTGAAAATGAGATGGATTAAGCAAGGTTTTGATAAGAGTAAATAATAAAAACTGTTTATAATGGCAAACGGTCAATAAGCAGAGGACACAGATTTAAGGTGATTTGCAAAAGAACCAAAGGCAACATGAGTAAAAAATATATATATATAATATATATTCGCAGCAATTTGTGATCTGGGATGCGCTGCCTGAAAAGGTGGTGGAAGCAGATTCAATAATAACTTGCACAAGGGAATTGGATAAACACCTGAAAAGGAATAATGTGCAAGGCTATGGGGAAAGAGCAGAGAAGTGGGACTAATTAATTGTTAGTTCTTTCAAAGTGCCAGCACAGGCAAAATGGGCTGAATGGCCACTTTCTGTGCTGCATCATTCTATGCTTCTATGGAAACTTGTCATGCTGTAATTACACCCTCCTGCCAGTGGTGATGCTGCAGTGGCAATTTCTATTATAATTGTGGACATAAGAATTTATATTAAAGTTGAAATGAAGTTGACAGAAAATATTTCTAATGTAGATGTCGATTAAGTAACCTCATCGGTGGGAATGTTCTGTTCCCCTTTCTCATTTCAGGATTAAGCAATTAAAAAACCCCAATGAATTCTTACCAGATAGTTGGGATCAAATAAATGCCTTTTTTATTTTTGGTATTTAATAGTTTGTAATCTTAAAAAAAAAAGTTATGTATGTTTTGGCAACACCAGCGCATCCTGTCATTAGATGTGTGTGTGGCTGATTTTGGGAGAGGAGAGGAGAAATTAAAGTTAAGTATGAACATTAACTTTTCACCTTTTCTAATATTTCGATGTTTGTTTGGATTCTCAACAAAAGGTTTTGTATCTTTTTGAATTGCAATAAAATTGGAAACATATACTTACCTATCTAGTGTTGATGTATCATAGGAGTGGAAACTACTGGTATATTATTCCACTGCAGACTTGTCAGTATGAGTAATTCAGAATAACTCCATTAGATTGACTGTAACTTACTCATTGTAACTTATGCATTTGTGACACATGCTCCTATTTTTTGAGTCGTAATGCTTATTTTTAAATACTAAGCTAAAAGTTGAATACCACTGTTCTTGGACGTACAGTGTGCTTATGGATACTATATCAAGCTGCTAAATTTGCTAAGCTAAAAAGATCTAAAACCTTAATAAACGCAGTTTAAAATCTATATAATAAAATAAGGTTTGCATGAAGCTTTTTTTTGAGAACCCACATGCTACCACAAAAAAATTTATGCATCAGGCCTTTTCTGTTACAAAAGACTTTACTTTCCAAGGATTTTTATAATCTATTCCTGTGTATTTTGCAAGGCGATTTTTGCTGACATTTCTAGCATACTAATATTTTGTTTATATTCTAGTTAGTCACCTTTATTATGCAGTACTTAAAAGATGTGCTAGCTTTAATTGCTCTGGGAATGTTTCAGTTCAATGTAATGTAGTAGTCAGTCTCCTGTGGCATTGCTCACGGGTTGTCTTGGGCGTTGACCGCAGTTTTTGATTTTTACTGCAGCCCTGCTGAAGTCCCAGAACTCCTCTTCCCTGAAGAGTACCCCAGCTCAGATGCCCTCAATACTCCCTGAGTGGTTCCTGAAGTCTTAACCAATTTGGAAGAAGAAACTGACAGACATTCAAAGAATAGAATTGAGAGATTTTCATGAAACAGTTACTTGCATCTTAAGCAAGTTTTGTAAATGGTAGGTAATTAGTATTACAAATATATTGTGAGGCTTGTATGTTTCAGTATCAGTAAGGTGCGTAGTATTACAACTTTGTGTCAGTCACATAATTCATTGCTTCATTAAATTTGCTGCATTAGAGTAATTGGTGAACTGTTGTGTTCAGGATGCGGTAGGACGGCTGTAAATGTAAGAAACCACATTTCAGTTCCTCCTATGAACGATGCCACGAGATTTGTATCTTAAAAATATTGAGCATAGTGCACACTTCTTGTCATAAACATTGCTTCTTGTAATGCCTTTTATGCCAACATTTATAATGGGAACCAATATGTAAACATTTATAATGGGATCATAATATGTAATCATTTTGATGTCACACTTTAATGATGAAGCAATTGAATCATTCAAAATACTTTTTAAAGAAAAGTTTATTCCGTTTTTCCTTAACTCAAATTTCCAATGCCCAAAGTAAGGTTTGAAGCAATTTTTTTTTTCATACTGTATGATTTAAATGTATCTGTTGCATTGTCTTTTAGTAACTTAATATAAAAAATAATTCACTACCTCAGCCAGTTTCAAAAGGCGAGGATTTGATTGGATATTTTTACCTCCAGTTGAAGACAGTTTCCAACTGAACAGCAGGAATCTTCCCAACCCCGCGAGTGCGGGTTTGGAGGTGGGTCCGCTGTCAAAATGGCCGTGATTGACAGCGGGTCAGGATCCCGCTCTGAACCCACCTCCGTGAGAGTTTCTCAGCTGTCAGTACTGCGTTCGGATAGCAGACCCGACAGCAAGCAGCAGGACAGGTAATTAACATCATTAAAAGGTACTTAAATGCTAGTTAAGAGGATTAAAAGCAGGCACATACAATTTTGCCAACCTTTTTGACGGCTTTGCCATCCCTCAGGTTTCACCAGGTAAATGGAGTCGGGTTCTCAGTGACTATTGCTTTGGCTAGTTGACAGCTACAGAAGTGATATAAAAGCTACCATTTCACAGCTGTTCATTTTCCAATGTCAGAGGCTCAAATCTTCAGGTTTTGGAAAAGATTTTTGAGCTGTATGCACTTTGGAAGTGTTTGCAGTCACCTTCTTGGAGCAACCTCGCTCACCATTGATCGGGTGCATCTATCATCTCAATCTCCCTGCCATCTATCCAGCATCATCGGTGCCCTTATTTAACACACACAAAAATCTCACCTTGGTCCTTAGAATCCCACCACGATCAACCCCAACACCAGTATCACTACCAACAACACCAACCTTCTCCGCAATCACTTAATGCTGCACAGTACACAGGGATGGCCTCAACATGGCCACATTTACTTCACTTCACGCTGTACACCCTGACTGCTACATGCTGAGCCAGGTTAGCACCACCCAACACCAGCTCCATAAGGCATCCCTTATGAATCGTTCAAAATACTTTTTAAAGAAAAGGTTATTCTCCGTTAATCAGATAATCTGTTTTTGTTATGTTGATTGAGGGATAAATATTGGCCAGGGCACCGACGACAACTCCCCTGCTCTTCAAAATAGAGCCATGGAATCTTTTTACATCCATCTGAGAGCAGGCGGGGGCCTTGGTTTAATGCCGAAAGACGGCACCCCCGACAGCGCAGTACTCCCTCAACACTGCACTGGAGTGTCGGCCTAGATTTTTGTGCTTGAGTCCCTGCAGTAGGACTTGAACCTCCAACCGTCTGACTCGGAGGCAAGTGTATTACCCACTGAGCCACAGCTGACACTGTGCTCTTTAAAATTATGAAGGGGCTCGAAAGGGTTGACTTGACTTGTGAAATGTTTCCACTTGCAGTGAAGATCAAAACTAGAGGTCATAAATAAAAGGTAGTCATCAATAAATCCAAGAAGGAATTCAGGAGATTCTTCTTTAATCAGAGTTGTGAGAATGTGGAACTTGTGACCACATGAAGGGATTGAGGCGAATATCATAGATGCATTTAAGGGGAAGCTTGATGAGTACATGAGGGAGAAAGGAATAGAAGGATATGCTGATAGGGTGTGATGAAGTAAAGTGGGAGGAGATTCATGTAGAGAATAAACAGCGACAGATCTGTTGGGCCTTTTCTGTGCTGTAAAATTCTATGTAACCTTTTGTACAGACACACTGTCACCATTTTGCGCAGTCTTACAATATTTTTTTAACTGCAGAAATATATTAGCATGGATAGAGGGTTGGCGAACTAACAAAACAGAGAGTCGGGATAAATGGTTCATTCTCGGGTTGGCAATCAGTAACTAGTGGGGTGCCGCAGGGTTCAGTGCTGGGGCCCCAACTATTTACAATCTATATTAAGGACTTGGATAACCAAGTTTGCTGATGATACAAAGATGGGAGGAAAAGCAATGTGTAAGGAGGATACAAAAAATCTGAAAACGGATATAGACAGGCTAAGTGAGTGGGCAAAAATATGGCAGATGGAGTATAATGTTGGAAAGTGTGAGGTTATGCACTTTGGCAGAAAAAATCGAAGAGCAAGTTATTATTTAAATGGAGAAAAATTGCAAAGTGCTGCAGTACAGCGGGACCTGGGAATACTTGTGCATGAAACATCAAAAGGATAGTATGCAGGTACAGCAAGTGATCAGGAAGACCAATGGAATCTTGGCCTTTATTGCAAAGGGGATTGAGTATAAAAGCAGGGAAGTCTTGCTACAGTTATACAGGGTATTGGTGAGGCCACACCTGGAATACTGCTTACAGTTTTGGTTTCCATATTTAAGAAAGGATATACTTGCTTTGGGGGCAGTTCAGAGAAGGTTCACTAAGTTAATTCCGGAGGTTGACTTATGAGGAAAGATTGAGCCTCTATTCATTATAATTCAGAAGAATGAGAGATGATCTTATCGAAATGTGTAAGATTATGCGGGGGCTTGACAAGATGGATGCAGAGAGGATATTTCCACTGATGGGGAAGACTAGAACTAATGGGCATAATCTTAGAATAAGGGGCCACCCATTTAAAACTGAGCTGAGGAAGAATTTCTTAAGAGTTGTAAATTTGTGGAATTCGCTGCCTCAGAGAGCTATGGAAGCTGGGTCATTAAATAAATTTAAGACAGACAGTTTCTTAACTGATAAGGGAATAAGGGGTTATGGGGAGTGGGCAGGGAAGTGGACCTGAGTCCATGATCCTATTAGTCATGATTGTATTAAATGCCGGAGCAGGCTCGAGGGGCTGTGTGGCCTACTCCTGCTCCTATTTCTTATGTTCTTATTCTATACTATATTCCGTTATTTATATCATTAGTTTGTGTAAAAAGGTTTCACCTACTATCTCTCAATCTTAATCTCTATCAGTACATCGGCAAAACATTGAATGAAGTAATTGTACAATTAAAATAATGCACACACTGATAGTCTAAGAGATCATTCCATATTCAGGAGATAAATCCTCATACTCAGTGGGAACCCATAGATATTTCACGGAGCCACTGTGCATGGTGCCTGTGTGAGGAATGTATCACTACACCTGGCTTCCTACATTGGGAGCTTGAGGGAGAGAGGGGAGACCGAGTGTGTATGTGTGTGTGTGTGTGTGTTCGGTCTCCAATCTCTTGGATCATCTTGCCATTGGACCTTATTCTGTCGAGTCCATTTGATAGCTGGTGTGCAACGGCCACCCCACATTAAAATAATTCATGCACATGCATCTTCCAGCCTTTAAAATGAGTTCGGGACCTGGCCAGCATTGGTCTCATCAGTCACCTTAGAAATCATTTTAGTGTGGAAGCAAGTCATCTTCGACTCCGGGGGTGGCTGCCTAAGAAGAAGGCATCCCTGCAATGTCCAACCCATTTCTTTCACACTCCTCACCATTGTGGGCGTACCTTTTATGTCTTCTCATTCACTGCAACTTACTAAGCCACTCATTATCTTCTATGTTATGATAAGATCACCTCTCATTCTTCTGAACTCCAGTGAGTATAGGCTCAACCTATCTTCATAAGTCAATCCCCTCATCTTCGGAATCAACCTAGTGAACCTTCTCTGAACAGCCTCCAATGCAAGTATACCCTTCCTTAAATGAGACCAAAACTATATGCAGTACTCCAGATGTGGCCTCACCTATACCCTGTACAGTTGTAGCAGGACTTCTCTGCTTTTAGACTCTATCCCCCTTGCAATAAAGGCCAACATTCCATTTGCCTTCCTGATTACTTGCTGTACCTGATACTCACTTTTTGTGTTTCATGCACAAGGATCGCCAGGTCCCTCTGTACTGCAGCACTTTGCAATTTTTCTCCATTTAAATTATAATTTGCATTTTTTTTTTTCTCTGCCAAAGTGAATAACCTCACACTTTCCCACATTATACTCCAACTGCCAGATTTGTGCCCACTCACTTAACCTGTCTATATCCCTTTGCAGATTTGTTGTGTCCTCCTCACAATTTGCTTTCCCACACATCGTTGTATCATCAGCAAACTTGGCTACATTACACTCTGTCCCTTCATCCAAGTCATGAATATAGATTGTAAATAGTTGAGACCCCAACACCGATCCCTGGGTGTCATGGTACATCAGTCATTGAAGGTTGGCATACAGGTACAGCAGGCAGTGAAGAAGGCAAAAGGCATGTTGGCCTTCATAGCGAGAGGATTTGAGTATAGGAGCAGGGAAGTCTTACTACAGTTGTACAGGGCCTTGGTGAGGCCTCACCTTGAATATTGTGTACAGTTTTGCTCTCCTAATTTGAGGAAGGACATTCTTGCTATTGAGGGAGTGCAGCGACGGTTCACCAGACTGATTCCCAAGATGACAGGACTGACACATGAAGAAAGACTGGATCGACTAGGCTTATATTCACTGGAATTTAGAAGAATGAGAGGAAATCTCATAGAAACACAAAATTCTGATGGGATTGGACAGGTTAGATGCAGGAAGAATGTTCTCTATGTTGGGGAAGTCCATAACCAGGGGTCACAGCCTAAGGATAAGAGGTAAGCCATTTAGGACCGAGATGAGGAGAAACTTCTTCACTGACAGTTGTTGAGGTCAGTTCGTTAGTTATATTCAAAAGGGAGTTAGATGTGGCTCTTATGGCTAAAGGGATGATAGAAACATAAAAAGTAGGCGCAGGAGTAGGCCATTCGGCCCATCGAGCCTGCACCACCATTTAAGAAGATCATGGCTGATCATTCACCTCAGTACCCCTTTCCTGCTTTCTCTCCATATCCCATGATCCCTTTAGCGATAAGGGCCATATCTAACTCCCTCTTGAATATATCTAACGAACTGGCATCAACAACTCTCTGCGGCAGAGAATTCCACAGGTTAACAACTCTGAGTGAAGAATTTCTCCTCATCTCGGTCCTAAATGGCTTACCCCTTATCCTTAGACTGTGACCCCTGGTTCTGGACTCTCCCAACATCTTCTTCCTGCATCTAACCTGTCCAGTCCCGTCAGAATTTTATATGTTTCTATGAGATCCCCCCTCATTCTCCTAAACTCCAGTGAATACAGGCCTAGTCGATCCAGTCTCTCCTCATCTGTCAGTCATGCCATCCAGGAAATCAGTCTGGTGAACCTTCGCTGCACTCCCTCAATAGCAAGATTAGGAGACCAAAACTGAACACAATATTCCAGGTGAGACCTCACCAAGGCATGTACAACTGCAGTAAGACCTCCCTGCTCCTATACTCAAATCACCTAGCTATGAAGGCCAACATGCCATTTTCCGTCTTCACTGCCTGCTGCACCTGCATGCCAACCTTCAATGACTGATGTACCATGACACCCAGGTCTCATTGCACCTCCCCTTTTCCTAATCTGCCGCCATTCAGGTAATATTCTGCCTTCATGTTTTTGCCACCAAAGTGGATAACCTCACATTTATCCACATTATACTGCATCTGCCATGCATTTGCCCACTCACCTAACCTGTCCAAGTCACCCTGCAGCCTCTTGGCATCCTCCTCACAGCTCACACTTCCACCCAGCTTAGTGTCATCTGCAAACTTGGAGATAGTACTCTCAATTCCTTCATCTAAATCATTAATGTATACTGTAAAGAGCTGGGGTCCCAGCACTAAGGCCTGTGGCACCCCACTAGTCACTGCCTGCCATTCTGAAAAGGACCCGTTTATCCCGACTCTCTGCTTCCTGTCTGCCAACCCGATCTCTATCCACATCAGTACATTACCCCCAATACCATGTGCTATAATTTTGAACGCCAATCTCTTGTGTGGGACCTTGTCAAAAGCCTTTTGAAAGTCCAAATACACCACATCCACTGGTTCTCCCTTGTCCATCTACTAGTTACATCCTCAAAAATTTTTAGAAAATTTGTCAAGCATGGTTTTCCTTTCATTACATAGAAATCGCAACACAAAAGAGGTTCTTTGACCTAACACCCTCCACATGAGCAGTAGTTCTAATCTCATGATTCCACCCTGTTTTCGTATCCCTCTATCTCTCCTTCAATCATCTATCTAGCCTAATCTTAAATGTTGGCAAGGTCTCTGCTTCAATCACTAATTCAGATTGTGCATTCCACAACCTCACGACCCTCTTGGAGGGAACAATGCAAGTTTCCCCGGCTCTCAATGCTAAATCTCTTGCATTTGGTCTTGTATATATGCACCCTTGTTCTAGATCCTCAATCACTGGAAGCAATCTATTTCTACCCACTCTGTCCCATCCCTTGATAAAAGTTTAAACACCTCTTTCAAATCACCGTAATCCCCTCAGTTCTAATTTTTAAAGTTTTCGTATTTGTATTTCCGTGCATCGAGCAGCATTGTTAGCAACCTGCTCCTTGCTGTAATGTGTAACTCAAATTACACACCGTACTCTAACTATGGTCTTACTAAGGTTTTATATAGATTATTGTAATATAAACACTGTCTCTGCCAAAAAACAAATCGTCGGTATAACATTTTTATGGAGGGGCCTGAGCATGGTAGCATGGTACTGAGCATGCTCTGAAAGCAATGACACAGGCTTCCCCTTCTGTATTTAGCACAATACCCACAGTTACTACATTGCTGGGCCCTAATGGCTGGTTCAGTCTTTACAATAGTGGAAATGGCAAAAAGCATGGTGGAAGTAGTGATTGTCTCATCAACCTGTCATTTGATGCTATTGGAAATAACCCCATGAAAATCGGGCAGGGGGAAGGGGGACCAACCCCAGCTCCATTTTAAACTGCCTTCCCATCGCGCCCCCACCCCCCAAACCTGGTTTCTGCCTGGCAGGGGGAGCTAAAATTAAGACCATAAATTTTCAGCCTGGTCTGCACTAGATCAGCTGTGAAACCAGTAGAACAGAGCTGGAATACTTAGATTGTTGTGTAGGATATTGGGACAACTTCTGGGCAGGCATAGGTTGGGAATCAGATTGGCCCAAAATGGGCCCAATTTTGGCCATGACTTGCATCAATTTTTTTGGTGTAAGTTGGTTTTTCTGACAAGTTTTAAAAAAAAAAAACATTTTCCTCAAACTTGCTCCAGGGTAACTTAGTTAGGTACGATTTTTTTTTTTAGTTCCGTTTTTTTTTCGAAGGGAGAGCGTTCCCAGACACTTGCTCCAGTTTTGGCCATTTATGCCACTTTGGCCAGCTAACACTTACACCAAATCGACTTAGGTCAGCGTATGTGACCAGCTCTGAAAAATGTTGCGGGCAGGTAAGTAAATTAAGGACCTGCACCCAAGCACCAAGCTGAAAGAAGAATTAATTTGAGGAGAAAGAAGGTATGTGCAATAGAGGTCACACATGCCAGTATCTATATCCTCAGAGGTTTGCTTAGTACTGTTGTAGAGATTTTAAACTAAGTTGTCAGGGGTATGTAGCATTAGAAAGGAGCAACAAAAGATTGGGAGAGATGGGTAGCACTAATGCAAGAAATAGTAACGTATTTGGTGGGGGGTCAGACTAAGAGAGAACACAGGATGGTCTAAGATAGGTCTACAATGTATGTATGTGAACGCACAAAGCATAGTAAACAAGGTTGCTGAGCTGCAGGCGCAAATAGCCACGAGAATATGATGTTGTGCCAATAATGGAGAACCGGCTCAAAAAAGGACAGGTATTAAATATTCTTGGATATAGGGTGTTCAGGAAAGATCGGAGATGGTGTGGCAATTTTAGTTAAGGAAAATGTCAGTGCTGGAGAGAGAGGATGTCCTGGTGGGGTCAAGGACAGAATCTATATGGCTAGAGTTAAGAAATAATAGAGGTGTTATTACACTAGTATGTGTATTCTATAGGCCACTAACTAGTGGGAAAAATATGGAGGAGCAAATTTGCAGAGAAATTAGAGAGATGCAAGAACTATAGAGTAGTGATAATGGAGGACTTCAACTACCCTAATATAGACTGGGATCGTAAATGTAAAGGGCAGAGAGGGGAAAGAATTTTTGAATTGTGTTCAAGAGAACTTTCTTGACCAGTATGTTTATGACCTCGGGAGAACTTTATTGATCAGTATGTTTACGGCCCAACGAGGAAAGAGGCATTGCTAGATCTGGTTCTGGGGAATGAGGTAGGATAATTGGAGCAAGTGTCAGGTGAACATTTAGGGAACAGCGATCATAGTATCATAAAGTTTAGATTAGCTGTGGAAAAGGACAGGGAGCAATCTAGAGTAAAATTACATAATTAGAGGAAGGGAAATTTCAGTGGGATGAGAACAGATCTGACCTGGGTAAATTGGAATCAAAGATTGGCAGGCAAAACTGTAGTGGAACAATGGACTGCCTTTAAAGAGGAAATAGTTCAGATAGAGTTGAGCTACATTTCCACTAGGGGGAAAGGTAGGACAACTAAAGTCACAGCTCGCTGGATGACAAAAGAGATGAAGCAGAAAAAGAGTGGGTATGACAGATGTCAGGTCGAGAATACATCTGAGAATCAGGCTGAATATAGAAAGTTCAGAGGTGAAGTGAGAAAGAAAATAAGAGAGACAAAAAGAGGGTAGGAGAAGAGAATGGCAGCTAACATGAAAGGTAATCCAAAAGTAATATAAAAGGCATATAAATAGTAAGAGGAGGGATGGGGCTGATTAGGGACCAAAAAGGAGACCTATGCATGGAGACAGAGGGTATGGCTGAAGTACTAAATGAGTACTTTGCATCTGTCTTCACACACAAGATGCTGCTGCCATAGACATAGTAAAAGAGGAGATACTGGATGGGCTAAGAATTGATGAAAGACAAGGTACTAGAAAGGCTGGCTGTACTTAAAGTAGATAAGTCACCAGGACCGGATGGGATGCATCCTAGGACACTGAGGAAAGTGAAGGAAGAAATTGCGATCATAATCTTCCAATCCTCCTTAGAAATGGGGGTGGTTTCAGCAGACTGGAGAATTGCAACTGTTACACCCAGTAACTATAGGCCGGTCAGTTTAACCTCAGTCATGGGGAAGCTTTTAGAAACAATGATCAAGCACAAGTGTGGAAGAATTAAGGAAAGCCAGCGTGGATTTGTTAAAGGCAAATTGTATTTAACCAACTTGATCGAGTTTTTTGACACAGTAACAGAGAGGGTTGATGAGGTTAATGTGACATGGTGTACATGGAATTCCAAAAGACACTCAACAGAGTGCCACATGATAGGCTTGCCAGCAAAGCTGAAGCCCATGTAATAAAAGGGACAGTGGCAGCATGGATATGAAATTGTCTAAGTGACAGGAAACAGAGTAGTGGTGAACGGTTGTTTTCCGGACTGGAGGAAGATATACAGTGGTGTTCCCCACGGGTTGATTTTAGGACCACTGCTTTGCTTGATGCATATTAATGACTTAGATGTGGGTGTACAAGGCACATTTTCAAAATTTGCAGATGACACAAAACTTGGAAGTATAGTGAACAGTGAGGAGTATAGTGAGAGACTTCAAGAGGACATAGACAAGGTGGTGGAATGGGCAGATACGTGGCAGATGAAATGTAACGCAGAAAAGTGCAAAGTGATACATTTTGGTAGAAAGAATGAGGAGAGGAAATATAAACTAAAGGGTACAATCCTGAAGGGGGTCCTGGAACAGAGAGACCTAGGGTATATATGTGCACAAATTGTTGAAGGTGGCAGGGCATGTTGAGAAAGCAGTTAAACAAGCTTACAGGATCCTGGATTTCATGAATAGAAGTATAAGACTGGTTCGGCTTCAACTGAAGTATTGTGTCCAATTCTGGGCACTTTTTAGGAAGGATGTGAAGGCCTTAGAGAGGGTGCAGAAAAGATTTATGAGACTGATTCCAGGGATGAGGGACTTCAGTTACGTGGATAGACTGTAGAAGCTGGCGTCGTTCTCCTTCGAGCAGAGAAGGTTGTCAGGAGATTTGCTAGAGGTGTTCAAAATCATGAGGGGTCTGGACAGAGTAGATCGAGAGAAACTGTTCCCATTGGCAGAAGGGTCGAGAACCAGTGGGCTCAGATTTAAGGTGATTAGCGAAAGAACCAAATGCGACATAAAAAACTTTTTAACATGGCGAGTGGTTAGGATCTAGAATGCACTGCCTGAAAGTGTGGTGGAGGCAGACTCAATCATTGCTTTCCAAAGGGAGTTGGATAAGTACCTGAAGGAAAAAAAAAATTACAGGGCTCCTGAGAAAGAGCGGGCAGTGGGACTAGCTGAGGTGCTCTTGCAGAGAGCCAACATGGGCTCTACGGACCAAATGGCTGCCTTCTGTGCTGTAACCATTCTATGATTCTTGTAGGATACTTCAATCAATAGAACACTGAAGCAGTCTAGAGTCTGAGCTAGTAAATATAATGTATGACTTTCTGACTCAGTACATTGGTGAATGTCTCATATTTTGCCCTGGTGGAGCTAGTGAATATAATGTATGACTTTCTGACTCAGTACATTGGTGAATGCCTCATATTTTGCCCTGGTAACGACAAATGACCCAGGTAGCATACTGGGAACAGAAGTAGTGGCAAAAGTTTTTTATGTCGCATTTGGTTCTTTCGCCAATCATCTTAAATCTGAGCCCCCTGGTTCTCGACCCTTCTGCCAATGGCAACAGAGACCATAATATGATTTAATTTGTACATAATCTGGTACAAACCAATATCCAGGTCTATGCAACTTGAAAAGGGACTGCTTCAAGGGAGTAAGTAAAGAGCTTTTTAAAAAAAAAAATCAACTGGAAGGTAGTACCTGTACTCAATAAAGATTAATTTGAGGAGAAATGGAATACCTTTAAAGATGTATTGCTCAGCATTCAGAATAAGTACATACCAAGAATGAGTAAGTGAAGACTCAACAAATGGATTAATCAAACAGTATGCAATAAAATAAGCAAAATAAATTATACAAATCCTATTGAGGGAAACCAGTGGGAAGAATAATGGGACCTACAATAAATGTAAAATGACCACAGGGGTAAAAAGGTAACTAGAAATAAGCATAACTGTAGAAGCCAAATGCAACAAAATTCTTCTAGTATGCCAGTAGTGAGAGGAGAATTTAAATCCCTTCAGGGGTTGAGACTGGTTATGAACTAAAAATAGTTACCTATTAAATTATAAATTCCTGTAAATTTTCATTGCCAATGACACAAGTAGCATGCCACCTATCATAGAAAATTCTACATTTAAACTTGCAAGAAGAACCTACGTGGTCCCCAATGCAATTAATTCCAGGGACCAATGGTATATACCAGAGGGTGCTAACAGTTTAAGAAGTTCAACATCCCCACCGACATCTGGGACTGCCTGGCGCAAGATCACTCAAAGTGGAAGAGAATAATCCGGGAAGGCGCCGAACACCTCGAGTATCTTTGCTGGGGGCAAGCGGAGACCAAGCGCAAATAGCGGAAGGAGCGCATGACAACCCAAGCACTTCAACCACCGTCTGTCCAACCTGCGACAGAGACTAAAGTCCGATGCGGGAACTAATCAGTCATCTGAGAACTCAAGTCATCCTCGACTCTGAGGGGCTGCCTATGAATGAATGAACAGTTTAAGAATTAAAAATAAAATCAGAAAATGCTGGAAATTTCAGCGTGTCAGGCAGCATCTGTGGAGAGCAAGCAGAGTTAACATTTCGGGTCGATGACCCTTTGTCAGAATTAAATCTGTTCATCATGAGGGTGTGAATGAATTCGGGAGAGCTCTCTCAATATGGAAACTAAACTAACACGCTTGCCATTTTTGAAAATGGCAACACAATAACCTGTGTAACTAGACTTTCTAGTCATGCATTAATAATGAAATTGGTCATTGGGAAGAAACCGGAGAAGTAAAAACAAATTACAATTATATGGTTCCTTATTACATCTTTGGGAAACATCTCAAAGCGCTTCACATGAATTTTTGAATTGCAGTCAATGTTGTGTAGAAGAATGTGGATTACCATATGAAAATAATCTAGTAAGTTGCAGCAAGTATGGTTTTAGAAGAATAAGTCCTGCCTGATCAACCTTCAATTTTGAGAAAGTGACATCCTGTTTAAAATAACCATAAATGTACTATGCCTATACCTTTTAGAAAAACTACTACACAAGCTCAAGGGCATAAGTATCTGAGGTGAAACTTGGAAGTGGGTAAGGCATTGGTTGAAAGAAAGGATTTACTTGTAGTAGGTACTTGATAGGGGAGTTCTTCTCTTAGACAGTCCCTTGGAGTCGAGGATGACTTGCTTCCACACTAAAAATGAGTTCTCGTGACTGATGAGTCCGCTACAGGACCTACAGTCTCTGTCACAGGTGGGGCAGATGGTGGTTAAAGGAACGGGTCGGTGCGGTGCTTGGGTTGCTGTGCGCTCCTTCCGTTGTTTACCCTTGGCTTCAGCTTGCTCTTGGCGTAGAGACTCGGTATTCGGTGCCTTCCCGGATGCTTTTCCCCCATTTTGTGCGGTCTTGGGCCAGGGATTTCCAGGTGTCGGTGGGGATGTTGCACTTTTTCAAGGAGGCTTTGAGGGTGTCCTTGAAGCATTTCCTTTGTCCATCTGGGGCTCGATTGCTGTGTTGGAGCTCAGAGTAGAGTGCTTGTGTTAGGAGTCTCATATCGAGCATGCGGACGACGTGGTCCGCCCAAGGGAGCTGATTGAGTGTGGTCAGTGCTTCGATGCTGGGGATGTTGGCCTGAGCGAGAATGTTGATGTTGGTATGCTTATCCTGCCAATGGATTCGCAGGATCTTGTGACGGCAGCGTTAGTGGTACCTCTCCAGTACTTGGAGGTGCCTGCTGTACATAGTCCATGTCTCTGAAGCTCGGTGCTGGGTTTGAGGTGCTGGTCTTCAAACACACTCTTCCTCAGGCGACCGAAGATTGCACTGGCAAAGTGAAGGCGGTGTTGAAACATAGGAACATAGAAAATAGGTGCAGGAGTAGGCCATTCGGCCCTTCGAGCCTGCATCACCATTCAATAAGATCATGGCTGATCATTCACCTCAGTACCCCTTTCCTGCTTTCTCTCCATACCCCTTGATCCTTTTAGCCGTAAGGACCATATCTAAATCTCTCTTGAATATATCCAATGAACTGGCATCAACAACTCTCTGCGGTAGGGAATTCCACAGGTTAACAATTCTCTGAGTGAAGAAGTTTCTCCTCATCTCAGTCCTAAATAGCTTATCCCTTATCCGTAGACTGTGTCCCCTGGTTCTGGACTTCCCCAACATCGGGAACATTCTTCCTGCATCTAACCTGTCCAGTTCCGTCAGAATCATACATTTCTATGAGATCCCCTCTCATCCTTCTAAACTCCAGCGAATAAAGGCCCAGTCGATCCAGTCTCTCCTCATATGTCAGTCCAGCCATCCCGGGACTTTGTCGTTGACGTCTGCCCTTGTTGACAGTAGGCTCCCGAGGTATGGAAAATGGTCCACATTGTCCAAGGCCTCGTTGTGGATTTTGATGATCGGGGAGCATTGCTGTGTGGCGGGGGCAGGTTGGTAGAGGACCTTCGTCTTACGGATGTTTAGTGTAAGACCCATGCTCTTGTACGCTTCAATGAAGGTGTTGACGATGGCTTGGAGTTCGGCCTCTGTGTGTGCAGACGCAGGCGTCGTCAGCGTACTGTAATTCGATGATGGATGATGGGACAACCTTGGATCTGGCCTGGAGGCGACAGAGGTTGAACAGTTTCCTGTTTGTTCTGTAGATTCGCTCCACTCCAGCAGGGTGATTACGGAGGGTGAGGTGGAACATTGCAGCAAGGAAGATCGAGAAGAGCGTTGGTGTAATGACACAGCCTTGCTTGACCCCGGTCCGAATGTGAATTGGGCCATCAGTGGGTTGGGGAGTGATGTTGGGCAGGGTCTGCTGTTTCTTTTTAAAAAGCCTGCTGTGGTTTTGTTTTAATCTCCTCATTGTTTGCTCTTTTCCCCTTTATTCTTGAATCTGCTCCTTTTTAATTTCCACATCAGTTCTGCCTTACTGTTTTAACCCATTCAATGTCACACTCTTTTACAATTGCAATTGCCGCCTATTTTTCTCCTGGCCTGCCTCTCCCTAGCTTTCTTTTTGAAGCATCTTTCCACTTGATTTGGAGACATCTTTCCTACTATTTTCCTCCAAATCTCTCATTTATTTTTCAACTTCAATTTCCCAATTGTTTTCTTTTCTCAATGATTAAATTGAACAATTTCTCTCCACATGCACCCTCCAATCTTCACTATCGCAATCCCTTTAAATACACACTACCCCATTACTTTCTTCATTCTTCAGCTACTCACTGCAGTCCCCGCCGCTTATAGCTAGCATGTTCATGCGAACGGGATTTGCCTGCTATGCGCAATGGATGGTATAACATGGTAGCATTAATAAAATTAAAAATCATTCTAGTCAGTTGCACTTGAGTGGCTGCTGAGCAAAATTTATATATGCAAAAAAGGAGATATGTTTTAACTCACATGAAAAAAGTTATATTCCACCAAGCTACCTCGCTATTCAAATTTCTGTCAAATCCTGAGTTAGTTTGCATTATTGCTCAGTGTCAGTGGAAAAATAAAGAAGCAGCACCAGCAGAGATTCAAAACAAATTTCATATAACACATAGCACTGGTTGGGCAGAGTTAGCTGCAGTGACTTAATCTGAGGGTTCAGGTACTAATAAACTGCTGATGTTCCACCACGACAGTTTCACGGTGTATTATATATCACCACTCAATGGAGTTGCTGTCTTGTAATTCACTTACTCCAACCTACTATCTCCTGTGTTGTGGATGTGGCTTTCCAACATTTTTCTGTGATACTAAATCTGCATTGTAGAAAAAATGGAAACCTAAGGGAAGTGAAGTCTGCGAATTAGTGAGTAAACACAGCTGTTTCTGCCCGATTTAAACGGAGCACTTAAGATGCTATAACTGCCAACTTTAAAATTGACATTAATGTAAATGGATAATGGTTATTGTTTTTTGGCCGATTATGTGTTTAAATATAGATTTTTAAAAAAATGATGGGTGCTATCCCTCCCAAACATATCTCCTGAGGGGTGGAAAGGAGGATGCCTCACAACTGGGTCCTATCCTGTCCTCAGCTGTGTCCCCCCACTCACACTTTAAGCAAGGGTTAGAAAATGTGAGCAAATTGTACATGCAAAAGCTGCCCAAACACTGACTATAATATCTGCATCCTCTTCAGCAGAAAGGTAATAAAAGTTGAAGAGAATTCGAACAAAATTAGCTGTTTTATATATTGATTAAATTCTGCAGATTGCAACAGAAGTTGTAAAAATGCAGCTATAAGCAGTGTACAATATAAATTTAAACATGGAAGCTTCAGATCGTTTGACTTACTGGTCTGTGCGTTTGTAAAATGGGCTTGCCAAAACATTGTGGTTGGCTGAGGGATAATTTAGTGAACATGTGACTTCAGCTGCTTGAGATTTCCTCAGAGCAAACGTGCTGCAGTATTCCAGAAAGAAGAGAAGCAAATGGATAATGAATAGTTTCATTTGATTGGCTGCTTTACTGATTGTCACAGTATGTTGGACACGGTCATACTGCTGATTTGAACTGGAAAAACAGTGTTGTATACCAATAGCTTGAAAGAAGAAGCAAAGATTTTGAATGTATTTCAGAGTGTCAAATTGAGTTGAACTGTTAGTAATTTATAAGATACAGAATTTTGTATAATGTCAAATGAAAACCAAAAACAGAATACTAAGGTGACCGTTGCATTGATTTTGGATTTTAAATTGTTGGCAATGAACTGGACAGCTCTGTTTAGTGCAATGGTCCCTGTCTCAGCAGCATCTTGGGAATAGCATATGGGGCCTGCACTGTAATGCTGTAAATGCAGAGTCCACCCTTCTCGTGCCTGTTCTTTCTGATCTAAAACATTTAACTGTTCTATGCAATGCAGGCATCTAGGAAATCTATAGCAAAAGAAAATCTTACAACAGACAAGGGTGTTCAGCCATTTGGACTGTGGAGGTGTCAAATGAGGAATTTAAAGCTGTATTTGCATACTGCAGAAGATGAAATGCTTTCCTTGCAATTTCTCTCAGGTGTTTAAGACTTCTACCTCTGGTACTAATTCACTGATGTCAACATCATCCTTTGATCAAGGTATGGAATATAAACCAAGGATTCCAAACTGTATTCTAGCATCTTGCAAATTCATAATTTACTGTTAACATTTTTTTGCTGGTAACCTTTCGTTCCCATGGGTTCTGCAGCATGCTTCTTCGCCTGTATTCGTGTTTTAAAATAATTGCACCTCAAAGGGGAAGTCTGCAGAAGAGAATCGGCTGCATTATTGAAGCCTAACTTCAAATGGATAGTACTTTCTGTACTTAATGTTTTTAAGATAATTTTTCAGTTTCCTTTGAGTTGCATGGGTTTGCCTACTCTCTCGCTATACAGTAGTATAATGCCAGAAATGTTCTGTCATTTGGGAAACATTTTGTATCTGTCACTTTCCCATAATAATTTGTGGAACCACTCTTTTTTTTGCAGTATTAGAATATGCTTTCCACAAAAGAAATGTATACCTTAATTTAAGGCTCATTTGTTTACTTTGCTGATTTGACCGTTTTTTAAAGCACTGTTTTTCAGCATGTAAAATAATTATTATAATACTTTTACGTTCTGCCATCTGAAGTGCTCTAGATAATATTTTGGTATCTGTGGTCTTGTTTGATCACTTTGTATATTTAGTAAACTATCCTGAGTGCTGATAGCCATGATTTTTCACTTTTTATGCCAACCACCACTATAAATAAAGAGTCTGTGAGCCAGGAACATTTACTACGAGTAGGTAGCATTGTCAATGGGAAATAATGTACCAGCAACAAGTATACGTGAATAAAATTTGGTGTTCATACTTTTGTAGCACCCATTATACTGTGTAGTATGTTGAAATGTATTCTTGTAAGATATTGAAAATGAGTGCAGATGCATTGCACTCATTGGGTCTTTTGAGAGTGAAACACCTGAAATTACATGTACCTTAGAATGGAATGGCATAGGTTTTTCACAACAATTCCAAAAGGAGTTTTAGGGGCCGAAATTGCCCACCACCCGAAACAAGTCGCACCTATCGTTTTCGAAGGGTTCCGTCCGCCCCAATGCATGGGGGTACAATCCAGAGAAATTCAGGTCTTGGTGGGGTTTTTTTTTTGAACGGGGCGGAAGTGGTCTCATCGAGGCGGAAGTGAGATCGGGTCGGAGTAGCCGCCACAAGCGGGGCGGGTCAGAGTGGCTGACACTCCAAGTTGTCAGCGCGCGTTGATGACTTCATGGTGCTGCAGTGTCACAACGTCCCTCCTCTTTAGTTAAATGGCTGCTGCGAACTCTGCAGCCACTTTAGTGGCAAACACTGGGCCACCAAGGAGGGTTTTGGCCAGGCCAGCAGCCTGACACCCAAGATGGGATGCTAGGCTGCCTGTTGGTGGACCGGCCAAACCCGTGGCCATAATTGTCGTCCCAACTTAGTAGTCAGCCGACAAAAAAAATAAAATGGAGGCGCCGGCAGTGCCACCTCCCCTTTAAGGGCAGCCGCGCCGCCAAGCCACAGAAAGGGTACCAACAGCAAAAGCTTCCGTGCGGGGCAGTTTCGGAAAGGGGTTGCCGCCGGTTGGTAAGACATGTACGACGTGGTGGGAAAACGGGCGGAGCAGTCCCCTACACCGCTCATAGTAAAGGAGGGCAATATCAAAAATGGCAGTTCCTTCATGGCGGCCAGTCCGCACCTACTCGAGCCTTATAGAAAGGGGCAATTTCTGCCCCTTAACATTTGCTAAATATTTGTTCAAGCTTGCTAAAAGTGCAATAAAATAAAATGGAGGCGAGAGTCAAGCTGCTGGAAAAAAAATAAGATTCTATCAAAGCATCAAATTTGTAAATTTTAGAATAAATTAACAGAACATTCATTTTCTTTAGCTGTTACTTATTCCCAGTATTATAAACCTGCATACTTAATTTTCAGTTAACCCCTTGTCTTCTGCTTTAGAATAGAGGTAGCCTAGAAGCGCAAGTTTTCTGCAGAGCTTGCCCTCCCGTAATGTTACAAACAGTGCTGTTCAGATTCCGTTGTCGTGATGCACGATATTGCAGGAGGAAAATTACTGCGCTGACATTTCTGATTGCCTCGAACTAGTAGCTCTGAAACCTAATGCAGGATGAGCACAACTGAGACACACCAGTAAGTGCATGCACATCTCTTGTGACATTTAAAACATACGAACATAAGAAATAGGAGCAGAAGTAGGCCATTCGGCCCTTCGATCCTGCTCCACCATTCACTAAGGTCATGGCTGATCTTCCATCTCAACCCCACCTTCCTGCACTATCCTCATATCCCTTGATTCCCTTAGTATCTAAACATCTACAGATCTCTGCCTTGAATATACTCAACGACTGAGCATCCACAGCTCTCTGGGGCAGAGAAATCCAAAGATTCACAGTCCTTGGAGTGAAGGAATTTCTCCTCAGTCCTCAATGGCTGACCCCTTATTCTGAGACTGTGACATCTCGTTCTAGAATCCCCAACTGGGGAAAACATCCTCCCAGCACCTATCCTGTCAACGCCCTGAAGAATTTTATATTTCAATGAGATCACCTCTCATTCTTCTCAACTCTGGGGAATATAGGCCTAGTCTATTCATGGAACAATCCACCTATCCCAGGAATCGGTCTAGTAAATCCATGTTGCACTCCTTCTAAAGCAAGTATATCCTTCCTTAGTTAAGGAGGCCAACACTGCGCACAGTGCTCCAGGTGTAGTCTCACCAAGGCCCTGTATAATTGCAAAGCGACTTATTTGTACCGTGCTTTTGCTGTGCAAGTCCCCGCCCCCGATGCAGCTTGCCTGAAGTGGAAGTGTCGGACCGGAAGTGCGGCCTCGAACCGGAATCATTCTGACCACGTTGCCCGCTGAGCCCCCGATTAGAGCGGGCCCCAATCTAGATGCGGTGGGGGGGGGGGTGCGAGGAGGAGGAGGAGGAGAAGAAGGAGAGTCAGTCAGTCTGGGTGGGAGGGAGCGAGAGAGAGTCGGGGGGGGGGGGGTGGGGGGGAAGAGAGAGAGAGTCTGGGGGGGGAAGAGAGAGCGAGAGAGTCGGTGGGTGGGGAGGGAGAGAGAGCGAGAGAGTCGGTGGGTGGGGAGGGAGAGAGAGAGTGAGTGAGTGTCTGGGGGGGCGGAAAGAGAGAGTCTGGGAGGGGGAGGGAGGGTGAGAGTCTTTTTGGGAAGAGAGAGAGTCTGTGGGGGGGGGGGGGAAGAGAGAGAGAGAGAGAGTCTGGGGGTTGGGGGGGGTGAAGAGAGAGAGAGACCGTAGGGGGGGGTGGGGTGCGCCGTCACTTGCGCTGGTGAAAGGAGGGGGATCCAGCATTGTGTTGGGGGGAGGGACGCACTTGCGCTGGGGTAAGGGACTTCGGCTGGCATTTGGTGGCTTCTGGGGAGATCTATACTCTGGCTTCGAGAAGTCAAAGTGGATCGAGTTACAATTTGCAAAGTCTGTGAGAACTTGGGATGGGCTGTTCCAGTTACACATTCCTGAGAAACTTCAGGGTGTGGCTTATCCTCCAAGGGGACCAATCACAATTTTTACAGTACAAATAAACGCGACCATATAATTGCAGTAAGACTTCTTTACTCTTCTATTAATTCCATTGTAATAAAGTCCAACATACCATTTGCTTTCCTAATTGTTTGCTGTACCTGCATGTTAACTTTCTGTGATTCCATGTACAAGCACACCCAGGTCCTTCTTAAACCAACATCTTGCAGTTTCCCAACATTTAAAAAATATTCTACTTTTCTAATATATTTAGTATTATGGGACAGTATAAAATATTAAACCTGGTCTTTGTTGGATTTTGTTTTAGATTTTTAAAATATGTAAAGCTGGAATTTCTGCAGGGTTCTCTCCAACTTCCACCATAACTTCAACAGGAGATTGGCGGAAACCTTGGAATAATGGTACAAATCTCCTCCTGAAGTTATAGCATTATATTGATAGAACACCACAGAAATTCCAACCTATTGACTTCCTGTCGGTTTAAGATATGTAGGTTATTCTAGGTTGTGGGGGATGCAGGAAGGGCAAGGGAGAGCTGAGGAACTGTTCAGTTTTACAGTGGTAAATTGATGTGGCTACTTCCATCCCACCTGCCTTCCAACTTTTAATGATTTAAAGTGGAGCTCAGAAAAGTGACTCAAAGTGTGTGCGATGAGTGCACATGCTGCATATTGACTGGTTTATTTTAGAGATTTTTTTTTACCTTTGATGACATTGTGTTTACTTTGGGAGAGATTCTCCAGTTATAGAGATAATCCTCTGAATGCTCAAATACCATATTCTGTTGGTGGCTTTGAGAATAAACTCAGAGTTACTGTATGTGTTTGGAGTTTTAATGTGGTCACAATTCAGATTTCTAAATCTCACTGCTCTAGGTCATGGAACTCATCCTGTTTAATGTAGTTGTAAATTTGATACTGTGAATCCATGTGGTCTGACAACAGTTGGCATTTCACTTGATGCATTCAGGGATATTAACTGTTGTCACCGAGAACATAGTAAATGGAAAATGAAAATTAAGCAGTGACTAGCAAAATCTCTTTTTAAAGAGTTAACCAATATCTGGCATAGGCAAGATAGCTGTTAGTGCATGGTGATTTACTTCTGTTTGTCTTATCATGGATAAGCTTCCAACTGCCTTGTATGAGTAGGTAAACATCCACCTTTAAATGAATAAATAAATGCTGTGGTAGATTTATTGTGATGTGGTCATCATGATCTCTAGCCACCATCTGCACTGTGAATCAAACAAAACTTCTGGCTGAGTGATAAGTGGTGGAGCCCTCTCCATCAAATGAATGCTGTCTGAATATTTATGTAGAGTCATGGCACCAGTGGGCATGAGCAAAGGGATTTTTTTTTTGTAAACAAATGTGTTGAACCACTTGTCTCAGCATTGTGCATTGCAATGACAGAGTGATTATTTGCACAAACGAATTTGAGTCGTTTTGCGCATGAACACCATATGGGGACGGAGCCTATACACCGTCCTGCCCCCCCACTGGAGCCGTGCATGCGCACCCGTCGTCCCAACTGTACATGCGCCCACGTTTGTTGTAGGCCCAGCACAAACCCCAGAGCTCATTCACCGGCTGTACACCCAGCTCAAACCCCAGGAGCCCATTCACCAGGTGTAGGCTCAGCTTGGGGCATGGGACTGGTGGTGGAGGGAGCGGGGAACTTGTTGGGGCGGGGGTGGAGGAGAGGTCAAGAACTGGAAAGGGTGGGGGGGGTGAGGGGAGAAGGTCAGGAACTTATTGGGCGGGGGAAGGTGGTCAGGAACTTGTTGGGTGGGAGAGAATGTCAGGACCGTCGTTGGGTGGGGGTGGGTGGAAGTCAGGAACTTGGAGAGGGGTGGGACAGTGGAGATAATGTCCTAACCCAGGAAGGTGAGCCCTGTCTGTTTTTTGAAAGCAGTAGTATTAATACTGAGAGATCTAGAGCATGGCTGTCAAAAGGGGGTACCTGTATAATTAAAAAGTTTACAGATGATACAAAAATTTGCCGTGTGGGTGATGATGAAGAAGAAAGCTGTAGACTGGTCAGGTGGGCAGAACAGTGGCAAATGGAATTCAATCCAGAAAAGTGAGAGGTAATGCTTTTGGAGAGGGCTAACAAGGCAAGGGAATACACATAAGAACATAAAGAAATATGAGCAGGAGTAGGCTACCTGGCCCCTCGAGCCTGCTCCGCCATTTAATAAGATCATGACTGATCTGATCATGGACTCAGCTCTGCTTCCCCATAGTAAATGGTAATACATTTTTAGAAGTGTAGAAGAACAGAGGGACTTTGGAGTGCATGTCCAAGAATCCTGAAGGGTAGCAGGACAGGTAGATAATGTGGTTAAGAAGGCATACCGAATACTTGACTTTATTAAGCGGCATAGAATATAAGAGCAGGGATGTTCTGCTTGAACTGTATAAAACACTAGTTAGGCCACAGCTAGAGTACCGCGTGCAGTTCTGGTCACATTACAGGAAAGATGTGATTTCACTAGAGAGGGTACAGAGGAGATTTATGAGGGTATTGTCTGGACTGGAGAATTTTAGCTATGAGGGAAGATTGGATAGGCTAGGGTGTTTTCTTTGGAACAGAGAAGGCTGAGGGGAGACCTAATTGAGGTGTATAAAATTATGAGGGGCCTACATAAGAGTGGATAGGAAGGACATATTTCCCTTAGCAGAGGGGTCAACAACCAGGGGGCATAGATATAAATTAAGTGGTAGGAGGTTTGAAGGGGATTTGAGGGGAAATTTCTTCACTGAGAGGATGGTGGGGCTCTGGAACTCTGCCTGAAAGGGTGGTAGAGGCAGAAACCCTCACCACATTTTTAAAACTATTTGTGCTGTAACCTACAAGGCTACGGACCAAGACCTGGAAAGTGGGATTAGGCTGTATAGCTCTTTGTCGGCTGGCACAGACATGATGGGCCGAATTGCCGCCTCCTATGCTGTAAATGATGACTGATTCAATGATTCGATGATGACTGGATCAAATTACACATTGCAAAGATCTTGATTACTGAGGCAAGCGGGATCTCATTACACATTCCAGACACAATGGGGCCAAGTTTCGGCCGCCCACTAGAACGGCGCACATCGGAGATGCCCGCCTAATTTATAGAACAAATATTGCATCGAATACTTACCTCACGATTCTCCGATAGCTGTAGGTCCATTTCCACCTCGGTGCTGCGCAGCAGGAGCTGCTGAGGGCGGAGCTACAGCCTTGCGCCAAAAACAGTGCTGGCAGCTCCGCACGTGCGCAGTAGCTCCCGGCGTCCTGTCTCCAGGGCGACGACCCTATCCCAGGCCAAATGGCCTGCGCATCTTACCTCGGCGATGGGGCCCGGCCTATCGCTGGGGTTGGGCCCCGCCCGAAGAGTCGTCGCTGGCGGCCGCCCTGCATCGGCTACGTGCGGGCCCCACCCGAAGTCCTCGGCAGGGCCCGGCTTCGTCGGTGGCAGGGCCCGCCCGCCTCGCATCTCACTGGTGCGGAACCTGCCCGAACAGACGTCGGCAGCCCGACATCGGCTGCTTGCGGGCCCCGCCTGAAGTCCTCGGCAGGGCCCAGCTTCTTTGTTGGTGGCAGGGGGGGCCGCCCGCCCGCCCGCCCTCCCTGCATCTCATTGGGGCGGGCCCTGCCCGAAGAGCTGGCGGCAGCGGCCCGGCATCGGCGTCATCCCCCCCCCCCCCCCCCAATCTTCTTCTCTTTTCCACCCCCCCCCCCCCCCCCCATCATCTTCTCTTTCCTCCCACCCCCCCCCATCTTCTCTTTCCTCCCCTCCCCCCCCATCTTCTTCTCTTCCTCCCCACCCCCCCCCCCCCCATCTTCTCTTTCCTCCCCTCCCCCCCATCTTCTTCTCTTCCTCCCCACCCCCCCCCCCCATCATCTTCTCTTCCCCCTCCTCCCCGGTGCTGCAGTAGGTGCGTAGAAATAATTTTTTATTTATTGAGTGATTTTTTAAAAATATTTTTAATTATTTTTTAAATTTATTTGGATTGATTTATTGGTTATTTATTGATTTATTTATCATTTATTATTGATGATGGCTCTTTATTTGTAAAAGTGAAGTTTTTAATGTTTGTAACCCCACATCTTTTGTTCCCTACGCCTGATTTCTAAGTGTAGGCAAGGTTTTTCTGAGCGTACAAAAATCTACACTTACTCCATTCTGTTAGTTTGGAGTAAGTTTTCGCTGCCTAAACTTGCAAAACAGGCCGGACATGCCCCCTTTTGGAAAATAAAAATCTGTTCTAAAAGGAAACTGTTCTAACTGACTAGAACTGGAGCAAACTAAAGGTCGAGAATTGCAATTTCTAAGATACTCCATTCTAAACTAGCTGCTCCAAAAAAATAAGAGCAACTCAGGCCAAAACTTGACCCTACTGTTGGGTATGTCTTGTCCTCCAAGGGGACCAATCATAAGTTTGGTATTGCAAATAATTAACAACCTTGCAATAACTGAATATTGGGTGATGGATCAATAATTGTGCTGATCTGTTTTTCTAATAGAATAATCCATTCCTTTTAGAGAAAGAATTGAAACTTGGAGGTAGTGCCTCTCACCAAGCTTTTTTTTAAAAAAAAGTACCTGTCACATACTATCATGTGCGATGTTGATTCCTTATTGGCCCAATATACTTTGAGACTAGTGGTAAATGGAGTACACATCTAATAATTTGTTACCCAAGGTTCTTACTGGTCCCTTTAACAGGGACAATCATAACTATGGTAGACTCAATCACCTGAAACCAGGACAAGGATGCCAAATTGAATCATCTCAAAATTAAAGGACAGATGGCTATCCTAATTAGATGTTTTTTTTTTAAAGAATTTTGTATTTTGGTGGTTAATTTATGATTAAGTATTCTTAATCCCATTTGGCAGTCTCTCGTGCAGCAAAAATAAATGTCAACGTTCATTTTTAAAATGTAAATCCAATTACTGCTATTGATGATTTATTTTGTTTGGTAATCCGTGGATCGATCCCGATTACAGACTTGGGTGTATATTTATATTCAGTTTGTATGACTGGTTACGTAGCTAATTGGAGTACCATTGCGTGTTATGGAATTAATTTCTGCAATGTTTTGAATGCTATAGTAAGACAACATATTTTACTAATGGGGGGGAAAAAAGCATCAATTCCACTAGTATGTCCATTAAAGATGTGTTGGAATCCGTTTTGTTTTTAACTGGTTTTGCTTCAAGCTGAATGTTGCCGAATCATGTCTTTCAAAAGCAGCCTCATGAAATGTGGTAATGTCTTGTTCAGATTTTTTGTGAATCCAGTTTGTTCAAGGCATAGTGTACGTGACTCCAGTATATTCTGCTTGATATCCATTTTGTGTTCAGCCTGAGTACTGAGAATATGGATTCTGAAGCACAGATGGTCGGCTGTCCCTTCCTACTTGCAAAATATTTCAGAGAGGGGAGGGGGAATGACCAGAGGATTATGAGTACCATTTCCCTGTGAAAACATTACTCCATTGAAGACAGTGTATGGTTAATGAGGTTAAATTCAAAACCTAGTCGATTGAAAATTAAGGTGTCATGGTTGTTTAATCACCTGATTCTGTCCCCAGAGAAGTTAATGATATTCTGAGTTGGAAAAATAGGTCAGGGTGTAACCAATTTACTGAAGCTGGGGAGGGGGTTGTGATTCAAAAGAATGAGATTTAAAAACAAAAAAAATGATTACATTTTTAAAAAACTGCAATATGCACTTGTGCTTTCTGGAATTTCATTCTGCGTTAAATTGCACCGTTTACTGGATGTGTTCTGCAATAGGATCTTGATAGTGAAGGACAATTAACTTGGAACACAATCCAGAACTAGTATTTAAGTGATTGTGCGCTTTTTTTTGTTTACGAAAAGTAACATCCAGTCCGCACGTCCATGAATGTTCTCTCATATATTTGGCCATAAGTTGTAGCCTCTCCGGGTGCGTACAATGCACATGTGCCGAGAACCGGTATTTGCAAACTGTCAGAATTTCTTTTGACCGATCGCACGTATCCCTAAGAGAAGGACATTCGCGCGTAGTGATTTGGGCTATATTTGCCCAACTTCTTCCCAGCGAATGTCCTTCAAACTCTCACACTGGTAAAAGCATGCACAGGTGTAAGAGTTTTAAAAGATAGAAAAATTAAATTTGATCACTAATTTTTATATTGGAAACCCTGTCCATTAAGGCATGTTTATTTTTACCCTTATTAAAACATATAAAGAGAATCAATTTTTTTTTTGTCTAAAACATTTAATTCAATTTCAATTAATTTTAAATATGTGAAGTGTTTTTTAATTTATTGTTGTGTTTGTGTTTTTGGGGGTATTCTCATTGATAGTAATGGGAGCTTGTAAAAACGGAACTCACCATTATTATCAATGAGAATACTCCATGTTCATTGGTGGTCCAGGCCCACGTGATCCCAGGTTGCGCTTGCGTTCCTGGGATGCGTGGGCCCATACGCTGGACTGCGAATGGAGCCCTCTGACCGCAAGTCGACGTTCCTCCAGGACCACCAGGTAGTTTTGTAAAAAAAAAAAATTTGGTTGGAGGCATCCGCCCGCAGGAAGCCTCCGACCACAATTTCTGGGCCATTATGTTATTTGTAGTGACAGAAGAGAGAGAACATTTTCACCAGTGATCCTTAAAAGCCACAAGTGGTGCCATCAGCACGCAATCAAAAAAAAGTTAAATAATTGAACATAAGAACATAAGAATTAGGAACAGGAGTAGGTCATCTAGCCCCTTGAGCCTGCTCCGCCATTCAACAAGATCATGGCTGATCTGGCCGTGGACTCAGCTCCACTTACCCGCCAGCTCCCCATAACCCTTAATTCCCTTATTGGTTAAAAATCTATCTATCTGTGATTTGAATACATTCAATGAGCTAGCCTCAACTGCTTCCTTGGGCAGAGAATTCCACAGATTCACAACCCTCTGGGAGAAGAAATTCCTTCTCAACTCGGTTTTAAATTGGCTCCCCCGAATTTTGAGGCTGTGCCCCCTAGTTCTAGTCTCCCCGACCAGTGGAAACAACCTCTCTGCCTCTATCTTGTCTATCCCTTTCATTATTTTAAATGTTTCTATAAGATCACCCCTCATTCTTCTGAACTCCAACGAGTAAAGACCCAGTCTACTCAATCTATCATCATAAGGTAACCCCCTCATCTCCGGAATCAGCCTAGTGAATCGTCTCTCTACCCCCTCCAAAGCTAGTATATCCTTCCTTAAGAAAGGTGACCAAAACTGCACGCAGTACTCCGGGTGCGGCCTCACCAATACCCTATACAGTTGCAGCAGGACCTCACTGCTTTTATACTCCATCCCTCTCGCAATGAAGGCCAATATTCCATTCGCCTTCCTGATTACCTGCTGCACCTGCAAACTAACCTTTTGGGATTCATGCACAAGGACCCCCAGGTCCCTCTGCACCGCAGCATGTTGTAATTTCTCCCCATTCAAATAATATTCCCTTTTACTGTTTTTTTTTCCAAGGTGGATGTTTTTCCAAGGTGGATGACCTCACATTTTCCGACATTGTATTCCATCTGCCAAACCTTAGCCCATTCGCTTAACCTATCTAAATCTCTTTGCAGCCTCTCTGTGTCCTCTACACAACTAGCTTTCCCAATAATCTTTGTGTCATCTGCAAATGTTGTTACACTACACTCTGTCCCCTCTTCCAGGTCATCGATGTATATTGTAAACAGTTGTGGTCCCAACACCGATCCCTGTGGCACACCACTAACCACCGATTTCCAACCCGAAAAGGACCCATTTATCCCGACTCTCTGCTTTCTGTTAGCCAGCCAATTCTCTATCCATGCTAATACATTTCCTCTGACTCTGCGTACCTTTATCTTCTGCAGTAACCTTTTGTGTGGCACCTTATTGAATGCCTTTTGGAAATCTAAATACACCACATCCATCGGTACACCTCTATCCTCATCCTCAATAGAATCTCAGACTGAGGGGGGAGGGGTGCAAGTAGCTGGTTCATTTCTTCATCTGGTCTTTACGTGTTTCGTCCACAGTTGGCTCCAGTTGTAAATATGTAGACTAAGCCCCTTTTCTCCACTTGCGTGCTTTTTGACAAATGTTTGCACTTGCTTTATACTTCCCCCCCCTCCCCCCCCCCCCCCCCCCCTCTCAATAATTTCTTCTTCCATACTCTGGCTTTTCAAATTTGGTCCAGAACTTGACCTTTCACACTTTCTGTTCATGTGCACTCCCCTTATTTAAAAAGATCCATCAATCACCCAAATGGGCTGATTGTCTTGTGCTCACGCACATTTTTAATATCCTGACTGGGATGATCAATACTTAAAAATAACTGACAAACTAGAACTAAAATGTATTAATTTGAGCCAGCAAAATTCAGTCAGCAATTTTTGCATCTCTTGGAAAGTGGCTTATATGGTGGGGCATCCAACGGTACTTTATGAATGGCCAGTCGCTGTCAATCAGATACTTCCAGAAATAACCTCTGAAAACATTACTTTTCTGAGGCGAGTGTGTGTGTGTTTGTATGTATTTATAAAAAATGAAAACATACACACCTGGCTACTTTCAAGATTTTCCACTAAACAAATTGTTTTTCTCTTCCCCCACTTCAGCTGGATAAACAAATCTTGTGTAAACAGGAATTTGTTTTTGAATTGTGAATGTAAAGGATTGGACATCATGGCCCAGAATTCTTTTTGTACCAGCCTGAAGGTGCAATCTCGGTGCAGGGAACTATCCCTGCACCAGAATGGTTAGGTCCGAGGCACGCCAGATATTGGGCATCTGGCCTCATTTACATGAGTGGCAAGCTGCTGTGCATTGCTGGCAGTAGGTCCTGGGAGAGGGAGAAGTGAGAGGGAGGGTTCAATTGAGGGGTACTTTAGGCACTGGACACCAGCAGAAGCTCTCAAGCTCCTAGTTCCATATTACGACGTGTTTTTACTTTTTTTTTAAATAACCTTTTCAGTGGTGGCCTGTAGCGGTACCTTCACTTTCTTTAATCTATGACTCTCTGTTGCTGTCTGTCATTAACTGTCTCTGCTTGACTCACTTTGATGCTTTTAATGCCAGGATGGTCCAGCACTCAGTCAATTAATTAGTTTTGAAGTACAGTCACTGTTGTAATGTAGGGACCTGCAGTAGCCAATTTACACATAGCAAAGTCCACAAGCAGCAATGAGATCAGTACCAATGAAACAGTTTCTTGTGAGGTTTGTTGTGGGATAAACGTTGATTAGGACACCGGGAGATGTGCTGAGTGTTAAGGTACAGGATGTTGTACATGTAGTTCAAAGTTGAAGCGTCTTTGGTAAAACAGTGTAGCTCATATTGGAAGCTAATCATTTAATATGTTTATTTTGTTTGAAACCACCAAAATTAAATTTCTAGATTGTTTGAAGGAGATGTCTTCAGTGCTAATTTTTTTATATTCTTCCATTACAGCGGATATAATTTCAACTGTTGAATTCAACTACTCTGGAGACCTACTAGCAACTGGAGACAAAGGTGGCAGAGTCGTTATATTTCAACGGGAACAGGAGGTTGGTAATGAATTTACACAGAATTCAGATCTTAGTAATTAAAGTCATAAAGTCACAAGGATTGGAAAGTAATTGGGAGTTTAATTTTGAGTTTAAATTGACTCTTAATTTCTCCTAAATTTATTTTTTATTCATTGAATATTGTATCTTCATAAATATAAAGAATAATGGCATTACTATTGGTTGGATTTTCATCTCATTTGCGCCTCAGTTAGTGCCCCGGCGAGACGTTAAATGCTGTTTTTGGGCATTATGCCGGGTGTTCAGGATTTAGCGCCTGGCCGGAAGATTTGGCTATTGGTTTGCGCCGGCTCAAAAACTTACTGCTCCACCCTCCATTTTTAGCATGATGATGACCTCAATCGTCGTGCAACGCTGTACTAGCGCCCCGGATGGAACATGTCAGGCTTAACGTCTCATTTAACGTCCACCCCAGAAAATATTGGCAACCTTTTCTAATGGAGGAATGAGGATTCTACATCGTAGGTCACATTGACTACAACAGTTGCGCACATAACCCAGCGTGAAGCTCCAACTTGCATACTTCACTTTTATCTGCCATTACAGTGCCCTTACAACTTCACAGAAAATTTAATGGGGGCATTACTAGTTCACCAGCGTATCATGCTCCACCCTATTGCCAGGCAGTGTCAAGCTAGAGGAAGGGCTCTTGGCCATGTCAGACCATGGATGAGGAGAGCCCGAAGAAGTCTGGGGAGAAGGGCTTAACACCCCCACCCCCCCCCACAGGTTTACAGGCACCAACGCTCTGACGTCCAGCTCCCTGAGGAGCAGTGTGCAAGAAGGCTGCGCTTGCGAAAGGAAGTGCTGAGAGAGATATGCCATCTCCTACAGGCAGACCGGTGCCTGCACCAGTCTGGAGGCAGCCTTCAATACTCCACTCAACAGGTATTCAAATTCATTGTGATGTGCTGCATGTTGCACAGATTGGCCATCATGAGGGGCCAGGCATTGCCAGTGGGGATTGCATGCCCACCTCAGGAGGAGGACGACAAGAGGATCCTTGCGAGACCCCCATTGGATAGCCACCCCATTCACGGGGGAGGCAGCGTGGAGATGCTACTGGACCAAGAGTCGCACGTCGCCAGCTCATAATGAACTGGCTCTCCAAACTAGAGGGAATTGAGGGATGCCCCATAAAAGCACATCTCCGGTGAACGTTGGAATGATGCACAAGACACAAATGGAAAATGATGATTCATATATTTTACTGCAATAAAGTCACAAAATCCCCTCCCCACCCCCACCAATATAAAATCATACAATATACAACATTATATTGCAGGGCCGTAAACAACAATGAAACTTCCTTATCACCACAAGTTTAGGCTCGGGCACACAAAGTCCGTTGTTACCGCCTGACTTAACGCCTGCGCTCTACCAACTTACATTTTCGGCGAGTCAAAGGCGCAAACTATTGTCAGGCGCTAACTTTAACGCCCCACCGTGATTAACGCTCCAAAAAGCCCAAAATCCAGCCCATTGTGTTTTTAAAAAGTTGTAATGCAATAATGGTTGTATTACAGGCCATGCTTTACTGTTTCAAATACTTTATTAGATATGGTCTTTTGTATTTATATAAACGTCCATTTTGAATTGTGTTTTCTGCTGCCAACAGCACAGTTTACTGGATTCATATGATTTCCTGCACATATTAAGCAAGGGTGTTTCGCCGCCTTAAAAAAAACACAATGAAGGCCACTGACGCTGCTCATATCAGCTACAGTTTTAGGTGGGATGGCGATGCAGAAAAAAATGCTAGTTTGATTCAACATAAGAACATAAGAAATAGGAGTAGGCCATATGGCCCCTCGAGCCTGCTCCGTCATTCAATAAGATCATGGCTGATCTGATCATGGACTCAGCCCCACTTCCCTGCCCGCTTCCCATAACCCCTTATCCCCTTATTGTTTAAGAAACTGTCTATTTCTGTCTTAAATTTATTTAATGTCCCAGCTTCCACAGCTCTCTGAGGCAGTGAATTCCACTGATTCACAGCCTCTGAGAAGAAATTTCTCCTCATCTCCGTTCTAAATGGGCAGCCCCTTATTCTAAGATCATGCCCTCTAGTTCTAGTCTCCCCCGCCAGTGGAAACATCCACCTTGTCAAGCCCCCTCATAATATACGTTTCGATAAGATCACCTCTCATTCTTCTGAATTCCAATGAGTAGAGGCCCAACCTACTCAACCTTTCCTCATAAGTCAAGCCCCTTCATCCCTGGAATCAACCTAGTGAACCTTCTCTGAACTGCCTCCAAAGCAAGCATATCCTTTCGTAAATATGGAAACTAAAACTGCAAGCAGTATTCCAGCTGTGGCCTCGCCAATACCCTGCACAGCTGTAACAAGACTTCCCTGCTTTTATACTCCATCCTCTGCAATAAAGGTCGATATTCCATTGGCCTTCCTGATCACTTGCTGTACCTGCATACTATCCTTCTGTGTTTCATACACAATATTTGTAATGTAATATTTCACTTTCTGTTTTCATAAAGCAGAATTTGTTACATAATATGAATATTTTCCTTAACTATAGTGAATTTGACAAAATTAGGCTTCTGTTGAATTGTTCTGCACTTGTACTTGACCTCATTAGAACCCCTCAAATCTTATTACAGCTTGTAAAATGTACATGTATGTCTGTGAATTGTTGTATTTCTAGGTTGACCCCTGTTTTGATGACCCACTCCATACTTTTTTCTCCTGATGGAATGTTGTGCTCAGCAACATCAGAGGTGACCGAGAGTAAATGATTTGATATCCAATGTTGGAATCACGCACTCAAATCTGATCATCATGGTTTGGATGCAGTGTGAAGTTTCTTGTACTCTACCCAAAAAAGCGCTTATCCCAATCTCTGATAAGCATCTCGATTGCACCAGTGGGAATTCTCACCTGCAGCATTAGCCATACTTTTGGTCTTGTGTTTTTTTTATAGAGTTGTTGAGAAGATAAGTATTTTGCATGAAATAGAAAATTGAACAACTTGGTAGTAATTAGAACATCATTTCTTTTAGGAAAACTGAAAATTCATTCAGGCCCAACAATAGATCACGTTCGTCTTCCCATCATAGCCTTCAAATCGCTTGTCTCTCTTGAAACCTATCTAATTGCTCCCTTGCACATATCTAGTGGCCTTTGGGTTGGAAAAAGTATTGCCTGCTTTCTATTCTTCTTCCTAACTTCCTGATTTTCAATCTATTTCCCTGGTATTTCAGCATTTGGCCTTTGTAAATAATTTGCCTGGATTGGTTTTGTCAGCGCCTTTCATTATCTTGAAAATCTGTCCATAGAAAACATTTAAATCGACTTTCTCAATCTTTTCTCTCAATGTAAATTCCTAATACTGAAATCATCTTTAGCTGTTTATCTGTATATCTTCCCCAGGGCAATAATATCCTCCTTATGATTAGTTGACCTGAACTGTACCTACAACTCTAGATGGTCTGATCACCCTGTACAAACGCATTACAACCTCTTGATCTGTAATCTCTGTCCCTCTGCTTAGGAAACCTTTTTTTCCCTTTTACTGCAGCCAAGCAAAGTTTATTGGCAATCATCCCTGATCATAATGATGTATGATTGTATAATTTACTACATACAGCCTCTTTTTTGATTCCTTGTTCTCATGAATTTATACTTGTCTACTTTCAATTTATTTGATCCAACTATCGAAATAATTTTGAATAAGGTTGCATTGTTGCACATTATTGGCTTTGCCTACCATTCCTGTATCATCTGCAAACTTGGAGATTTTGCTTGTTTAAGCTTTGCATAATAAACAAGGGGGCCTCAAGACTGACTTGGCGGTTCACTACTCGAAGCCTCAATGAGAATTGGAAGTTCTACGAGATCGGAGGACATATGAGGCCAATAATATCAATCAATGAAGCATTAAAATAAAAGGTAGCAATTGATTGGGTTTGAAATAGAAATGAAGAGCTGAAGTGAGCAATGTTTTGATTGCTCTGATGATGGTTAAATACAAGTGAAATGATTGTGTGCTATCTAAAGGACTTGATTCATTTGGTATGAAATAAATAGAAAAATAGATACAGTTGGATATTGTGTAGAGGACATTGATGTGGAGGAAGAATAGAGCTGGGGTGGTTGGGCAAGGGATAAGTCAGGATGAATCCTCTACTGCAGCACACATAGTGATTTGAGAGAAAACTAGAAAACTATGAGCATAATTTTGGTGGAAGATTTTAAGCTTTATTCGCAGTATAATACAAAGTTTTCCTTGAACTTCCAGTTGAAGTTTTTTAACAATCCACTATATGTATGGAGCTATTCCTTCTCCACATCAATGTCCTCTACACAATATCCAACTGTATCCATTTTTCTATTTATTTCATACCAAATGAATCAAGTCCTTTAGATAGCACACAATCACTTCACTTGTATTTAACCATCATCAGAGCAATCAATATGTATGGAGCTAATCACATATTTAATCAAAAAAACTTTCGTTAAAAATGGAAATTCTGAATTATTGAAAATATTGTTGCATAGTGGGAGTGTGTTCTGCGTAGGCCTTTGTAGATATATTGGACTTTGTATTTAGCTGGCTACCAAATAGAGGTTAAAAAAACTTGGAGCAATTTTAATTTTCATTCAAACAACTTTTATATGGCAAATTAAAGATGTACTAATGTTGATAGAGCTAATTTAATGTGTTAATGTTGCAATATAACTTCCTGTTTGTTTTTGCAGAGTAAAAACAGACCTCATCACAGAGGCGAATACAATGTTTACAGTACCTTTCAGAGTCATGAACCGGAGTTTGATTATTTGAAAAGTCTAGAAATTGAGGAAAAAATTAATAAAATCAGATGGTTACCCCAGCAGAATGCTGCTCATTTCTTATTGTCTACAAATGGTGAGGTTCAGATTTTCATAATGTATATGTAACTATTTTTGTATTGCGATCAAATTTTAATATTGTCTCTTACACCATATTTTTCAATGTCCAGATTTAATATTCTAGACCACATGCATGGTACCCTTGAGGATTGCTTGGTGAATTAGCTCATTGGTGTCTCAGGCTGCTGGCAGAGGTGGTATATTTAATATATCTATTCGGTAGTTAGGCAAAATTTATGGTCTGGTGTGATACTAAGCCACACAGACCAGGAAGTTGCAGAGGGGTCAGCGGGGCGATCGTTGGCAGGTCGGGTGGGAAAGTGTTTTTTTTTCTCTCAGCGGGTCAGGACCCCGCTATGAACCCGCCGCCATGCGCCTTCCCCAAATGCTAGGTCTGTCAGCACTGAGCAATGCGCCTTTACCAAATGCTAGGTCTTTCAGCGCTGAGCAGACCCGACACGCAGTAGCAGAGAGGCAATTAAAATCATTGGCTTGTTTACAGCCACTTAACTTCGCCCCCCCCCCCCCCCCCCCCCCCCCAGCTTTTTTAATTTCACAGGTCGCCCACCAGTTTCCCACTGTGCCTAGACCTCATCTGTGAAGCTGAGGTGGGAGGTCAGTGGCCCTTGAATCAGCTGATGTGTTGGCAACTTCAAATGTCAAGTCATAGTTCCCAGCTATTGATTGAGAAATTTCCTTTAACCACTAGCTTCTCTAAACTGCATTTCCACTACAGATTCAGTATGCTGCAAGTCTTTGCACAAGTCTCCATCCAGTCTGACCTCATTACCTTTCGAACCATTGACAGATCGCTTCTATCATCTCTACTTCACCTGCCATCTATTCCATCAGCATGGGTGCCCTTGAAACTCTCATCTGCAATCAACTGTTATTGCACAGGAAACAGGGCATCAGCACCCGAGCACATTGCAGCCCAGGAGGCCAAGGATGACCTCACCATGGTCAGATTTACTTCACTTGCCGCTGTACACCCTAGCTGCTACTTGATGGACCAGGTTGACACCACCCCACAACAACACCATAAAACATCCCTACAATGCCCAAGCCATTCTTTTCACACTCCTTACCATTGCAGGGGATACCCTTGTGTCTCACCATTCACTGCAGCTCACTAAGCCACTTTCAAAGGTGCACTCAAATCTGTCCAAGAACACAAAGTGTTGAAAATCAAGGTTTCAATGTTTGACACCACTTTAACAGAAACGTTGCATACATATTGCACAAAACACACAAGTGCCTACCCTTGTGTGTTTTTAGTTGGTACGATTGCACTCGAATGAGGGAGTGTGAGGGGTGGCTAGTGAGATGGGGATGTGATAATGTAGATAGAGAGGGATGGGTGCTGGTGCAAGGTAAGGATGTGCAGGAGTAGAGTAGGGAAGACATAGTGATGGTGATGTGAGGCACAGCAGGATGAGGTTGAGTGCGGCTTAGTACTAATGTTTCGTGATCTGCTGAGATCATTGAAACATTTGCGGCACTGCATGCAGGTCTTCCTGGCCACATTGCTGCTTGTGCCTTCCTCTGCAATGTGCAACTAGGCTGTGTTGATCTCCTAGCGAGGTCTCGTCTGCCCACGAGAAGGGAAGAGGACCTCCCTGTGTGCTGTGACTCCCTCCATAAGCATATGTTTCCGGCACCTCAATGCTGTGGAACACTGACAGCACAAATATCAAAAGTTGTCCATGGTCCCTTTAAGGAAACCGGCTGATGACCTGACATCAAATGATGTCACCAGACCCGCTTTCTCTAATTTTCCGTGAAACACGCTGGGCGGCCTTAACGAGCCCAATCTCAGGAAATTAATTTCAGAGGCCGGGATGGAGACAACAACGGGGTCGGACCCGCCACCAACATCGCCCACCATGGACCCGCCGAGGTTCGTAAAATCCAGCCCTTTGATTCAGTTCCACACCTGTGACAAGTTAACTTAGCCAAAGCAGCAGAATTGTCCTCCTGAGCCCTTGGCTAGAGAGGATAAAACTCAGCAAGAGTTCCTGCTGTTGATTACTATCCAGTGGCCTTACCAGGGAAAATATCTGTGTATATATGTTGAGCTGCAATATGATCAAGCTTGGCTGCGATGCCTTATATGGATGAATCGCCCACCAGCAGTTACTGCCTATGCTCACATGTGAAGAATGGATATTTGGGCAACGAGATGGAAGGTGGTTGAACTATACTTTGGGGTATCTTTAGGAGAGGATTTGGGATGCGGGAACAAAAAGAACTTGTCTTAATGTGTACGTTGATGAATGTAAGAAGTAATGTCATCCCTGAATAATTTTGTCAAGACTGCATGTATTATGTGCTGAAATTTTCCTTAGTTTGTCCTGAATAAATTGCAATTCAATTATTTTTTGAGGTGAATGGGACTCAATCTGGGTTCTCTTTTCTTTCTCTCAGTATTTCCGCAAAATATTAATTTTGACAAAATTAAGTGATTTGAATAAGTGACAGTATGAGAGCTAAATTAACATGCATGTTTAACGACCTCCGAAGACTCTAAAATGCTTTACAGCGAATGAAGTACTTTAGAAGTGTAGTCACTTGTAATGTAGGGAAACACGACAGCCAAATTGCATACAACAAGGCCACACAAACAGCACTAACATAAATTACCAGGTAATCTGTTTTTGATGGTGGTGGTTGAGGGTTAAATATTGGCCAGGACACATGGAGAAATCCCCTGCTCTTTGAATAGTGTCATTTCCGATGCCAGTCATCCTGTGACCGAGGGTAATGCAGTAGTTTTAATTTATCTAGATTTTGAAAAGGCCTTCGATAACATATCACATAATAGACTAATGAATAAGGTCAGAGAATGCGGAGTCAAGGGACAAGTAGCAGAATGAATAGCTAGCTGGCTTCAAGACAGAAAGCAGAGAATTGGGGTAAAGGGTACCTATTCAGAGTGGCAGAAGGTGGTAAGTGATGTTCCACAAGGATCAGTGCTGGGACCAATTTATATTAACAATTTAAATTTTGGAATCAAAAAAGCAATTTCTAAATTTGCGATGGCACCAAATTGGGGGGGTAGTCAATACTGAGGAGGACGACAACAAATTGCAGGAAAATATTAATAAACTTGCAGAATGGGCATAACATTTGTAAATGTATTTCAACACCGATAAATATGAAGTATTATATTTTGGTAGAAAGAAAGAATAGGGAAGTCAAATATTACTTGGAGGGTGTGAGTCTGGGTGGGGTAGAGGAGCAAATTTACCAATACATAAATCACCTGAAAGTAACGAAACAGGTTAACAAGGCCATAAACAAAGCAAACCAAGCACTAGGATAGAATTGAAAAATAGTAAAGTTATGCTAAACCTGGTTAGAACACACTTGGAGTACTGCATATAATTATCATCACTATACTATAAAAAGAATATAGAGTAACTGGAGAGGATGCAGAGAAATTTACTAAGGATGGTACCAGAAATGTAAGGGTATACCTGTCTGGAAAGGATGAATGGGCTTGGGTTTCTTTTCTCTGAGGGGTGACCTAATAGAGGTCTTTAAAATTATGAAAGGTTTTGATAGAGTAGTTACAGAGGGCTCAAGTTTCCACACAATAAAAAACGGGCGCCCCTCCGAGCTGGGCGCCCGTTTTTCGTGCCGAAAATGGCACCGGAAAAAAAACACGTGATTCTGGAGCGCCCTGCAGCTCCATGTCTGCTTGGCGCGGCGCCCAGGGGGGCGGAGCCTACCACTTGCGCGATTTTGTAAGTGGGAGGGGGCGGGTACCATTTAAATTTTTTTTCTTGCCGGCAACCCTGCGCGTGCGCGTTGGAGCGTTCGCGCACGTGCAATGTGAAGGAAACATTGGCACTCGGCCATTTTTGTAGTTCTTTGTAGAAACATAGAAAATAGGTGTAGGAGCAGGCCATTCAGCCCTTCTAGCCTGCACCGCCATTTAATGAGTTCATGGCTGAACATGAAACTTCAGTACCCCCTTTCTGCTTTCTCGCCATACCCCTTGATCCCCCGAGTAGTAAGGACTTCATCTAACTCCCTTTTGAATATATTTAGTGAATTGGCCTCAACTACTTTCTGTGGTAGAGAATTCCACAGGTTCACCACTCTCTGGGTGAAGAGGTTTCTCCTCATCTCGGTCCTAAATGGCTTACCCCTTATCCTTAGACTGTGACCCCTGGTTCTGGACTTCCCCAACATCGGGAACATTCTTCCTACATCTAACCTGTCTAAACCCGTCAGAATTTTAAACGTTTCTATGAGGTCCCCTCTCATTCTTCTGAACTCCAGTGAATACAAGCCCAGTTGATCCAGTCTTTCTTGATAGGTCAGTCCCACCATCCCGGGAATCAGTCTGGTGAATCTTCGCTGCACTCCCTCAATAGCAAGAATGTCCTTCCTCAAGTTAGGAGACCAAAACTGTACACAATACTCCAGGTGTGACCTCACCAAGGCCCTGTACAACTGCAGCAACACCTCCCTGCCCCTGTACTCAAATCCCCTCGCTATGAAGGCCAACATGCCATTTGCTTTCTTAACCGCCTGCTGTACCTGCATGCCAACCTTCAATGACTGATGTACCATGACACCCAGGTCTCGTTGCACCTTCCCTTTTCCTAATCTGTCACCATTCAGATAATAGTCTGTCTCTCTGTTTTTACCACCAAAGTGGATAACCTCACATTTATTCACATTATACTTCATCTGCCATGCATTTGCCCACTCACCTAACCTATCCCAGTCACTCTGCAGCCTCATAGCATCCTCCTTGCAGCTCACACTGCCACCCAACTTAGTGTCATCCGCAAATTTGGAGATACTACATTTAATCCTCTCGTCTAAATCATTAATGTACAATGTAAACAGCTGGGGCCCCAGCACAGAACCTTGCAGTACCCCACTAGTCACTGCCTGCCATTCTGAAAAGTACCCATTTACTCCTACTCTTTGCTTCCTGTCTGACAATCAGTTCTCAATCCACGTCAGCACACTATCCCCAATCCCATGTGCTTTAACTTTGCACATTAATCTCTTGTGTGGGACCTTGTCGAAAGCCTTCTGAAAGTCCAAATATACCACATCAACTGGTTCTCCTTTGTCCACTTTACTGGAAACATCCTCAAAAAATTCCAGAAGATTTGTCAAGCATGATTTCCCTTTCACAAATCCATGCTGACTTGGACAACTATCATGTCACCATTTTCCAAATGCGCTGCTATGACATCCTTAATAATTGATTCCATCATTTTACCCACTACCGATGTCAGGCTGACCGGTCTAGAATTCCCTGTTTTCTCTCCCTCCTTTTTTAAAAAGTGGGGTTACATTGGCTACCCTCCACTCCATAGGAACTGATCCAGAGTCAATGGAATGTTGGAAAATGACTGTCAATGTTTCTTCTATTTCCAAGGCCACCTCCTTAAGTACTCTGGGATGCAGTCCATCAGGCCCTGGGGATTTATCGGCCTTCAATCCCATCAATTTCCCCAACACAATTTCCTGACTAATAAAGATTTCCCTCAGTTCCTCCTCCCTACTAGACCCTCTGACCCCTTTTATATCCGGAAGGTTGTTTGTGTCCTCCGTAGTGAAAACTGAAACAAAGTACTTGTTCAATTGGTCTGCCATTTCTTTGTTCCCCGTTATGACTTCCCCTGATTCTGACTGCAGGGGACCTACGTTTGTCTTTACTAACCTTTTTCTCTTTACATACCTATAGAAACTTTTGCAATCCGCCTTAATGTTCCCTGCAAGCATCTTCTCGTACTCCATTTTCCCTGCCCTAATCAAACCCTTTGGCCTCCTCTGCTGAGTTCTAAATTTCTCCCAGTCCCCAGGTTCGCTGCTATTTCTGGCCAATTTGTATGCCAATTTGTAGCTGTTTAATTTTTGAACATTTTTTAATAAAAGCACATTGCCCTTTCATGATCAGCACTGAGGCTTCTTCCCCCCCCCCCCCCCCCCTGCTGCTGCGGTCGGTCGGGCCCGCACTCCCTCCCTTCCCCCCACCCGCCATCGGGAACGGCTTCCTCTTTCCCCTTCCCCCCCCCCCGCCGTCGGGAACGAACGGCTGCCTCAACTTGTGAGGCTTCCTGCAGCATTCTCCTGCCTGAAGCACTTTCACGCAGGTAGGAAGATGGTTTATTTAATCTTTTCTTTGCTTATAAATTTTTATTCAGGTTGGATTTATTTGTATAATATTTGTATAAGTATAAATAAGGATTTATTATAGAATTTAATGACTTCCCTCCCCCCCCCCCCCACCTCGTTCTGGACGCCGAATTTGTAACCTGCGCCTGATTTTTTAATGTGTAGACAAGGTTTTTTCAGTTCTACAAAAGTCTTCACTTGCTCCATTCTAAGTTAGTTTGGAGTACGTTTTCACTGTGGAAACTTTGAAATCAGGCGTCAGTGGCCGGACACGCCCCCTTTTGAAGAAAAAATTCTGTTCCAAAGTGAAACTGTTCTAACTGACTAGAACTGCAGAAAAAAAAATGTGGAGAATTGCAATTTCTAAGATAGTCTGTTCTCCACCAGTTGCTCCTAAAAATCAGGCGCAAATCATGTGGAAACTTGGGCCCAGAATGTTTCCACTTGTGGGGAAGAGCAAAACTAGAGACCATCACTATAAGACAGTCACCAAGAAATCAAATAGGGAATTCAGAAGAAACTTCTTTACCCAGAGAGTGGTGGGAATGTGGAACTCGCTACCACAGGGACTGGTTGAAACAAATAGTAAAGATGCATTTAAAGGGCGGTTAGATAAACATATGAGGAAGAAGTGAATAGAGGGTTAGATGAGGAAAGATGGGAGGAGGGTCGAATGAGGCATAAATGCCAGCATGGCCTGTTTCTTTGCTATATATCCTATGTAATCCGATGTAAATGTTATTGCTTGAGGTTATAACGGTCTTGTTTAATATTCTCATTAATCTTGAGAATCTCTCATTGAACCATGTCGCCAAGAAATTCTCAAACCACTCAAATATAGGTACTCTTGGGATAAATAATTAAAAAAAATACATTGTGTTTTATCTTGTGATTTACAGATAAAACTATTAAATTGTGGAAGATCAGTGAAAGGGACAAACGAGCAGAAGGCTATAATTTGAAGGAAGAGGATGGAAGATTTAGGGATCCTGTCAGAATAACCACACTACGGGTATGAGACACTGATATGGTTGGTTTGAGATGTGGTCATCTCTTATTTGTTTGGGTATTGACATTTGTGATAATATTCTTGAAGTGTACTTGTATATTGACTATTCAGTGGTCCAGAGAGAGAACCAAAGTATAATTGCTTCTTGGACCCCTTTCTCACACACATGCATAATAGATTAGATTTGCACTCATCAAAATTGAATTGATTCAGTCTGAATTATTAAAAATTTATATTAAAAAAAAGTTTGTTAAAAGACAGTCATATCAAGGTTGCTTTCTTTACAACAGGATCTAAATGATCTGATCAAATGCATATATCATCCCCATATTCCATAAACTTGCTCAGACAAATTATCTACATTTCTGTCCATGATCAGTATTTGAAAATAGTGTTCTAATTGGTTGAATACTACATTCAAATCGATTCAAGGGCTGTCCAAAAGAGGGTGTTATTGCTTCATGTACCAGTAAGTGGAGGTGTTCGCTAATAAGATCTGAGTTTTATTGAAATGCAGCATTTTTACCATTGTTGCACAGCAGCCACCACACAGTCAGATCAATTTAAAATAGATTCATAATTTAGTTGGTAGCGAAGGCCTACACTAGATGATAATTCTGGGAATGTTGTACAATCATTGCAGTCCTCCCTCCCCCTTCCCAAAAAATCACATTACATTTTAATTTGCAGGGTGATAAAATTGCGGGGATTTTTTTTTAATTGTAAGTAAATCTAGGCAGTTAATGTGAACAAATTGACTGGCTGTTTTCAAAGTATACAGCCGACTTGTGTGATATCAGTTCAAGAAAATAAGTTTACATATATCCAAGGCAAGCTGGAACGCCACAATGGATTACCAATTGGGACATGCATTGTGGATTTATCCCAAGTATTTCTGTGTCACAAATTTTATTTTGTATCTTACTGACTCCACTTATAAGCCCAGTTATCTCAAAGGAGATTTGCTTTATTTGGTTGCAACACAAAAATCTGCTGATCCATACTTTTGAATTTAGATAATATGGATTAGACATGAAGTACAAAATCATAGAAAGTAAGCTGAAAATAATTGTCTTGGACTAAAACCTAAATGAGGCAAAAAGCATTATATCCTTCTCAAATTTTTGATTTTAACTACCAAAGGCTTTTTCCTATTATATCGTAGAAAACACAACCTGAAGAATGCAATGTAGTGCTAAGCAAGAAACTGGTAAATGTTTGGGTGCTTTGCGGATTTTGACTTCGTCGACGTGACCGAGTAGAAATATTTAATTGTCTGTTTGAAGATGATTTTTTTTCTTTTACTTAATAGGTGCCAGTATTGAAACCTATGGACTTGATGGTAGAAGCAAGCCCCCGAAGAATATTTTCAAATGCACATACATATCACATTAACTCCATTTCAGTAAATAGTGACTATGAAACCTACCTTTCAGCAGATGATCTTAGAATTAACCTATGGCATTTAGAAATCACAGATAGAAGTTTTAGTATCCTTTTTTACAATATTCCTGTTGCAGCATATTGTGATGTCTGATTCAGTGTTAGCTGTATTTATCAAATATTGCGTTATCTAGACTGATATTTCAAGTTTTTGAGACGAAGAAAATCTAACATTGTTTTTGTAATCTGTATTCTGTGCTTTTTCCTGTGCATTTGCCATTTTACATGTTGGAAACATGATTCGATGGTATTTATGCGCATTAGTAAATAATGATGCACCTCAACATTTTTTTCTCAAGTCTAAATTTCCTTTAATTAGTGTTCCCTCTCCTTCCTAAATTCTTAGTTCTTGTTTTATTATTAATGTTGCCTTTTGAAGTTGAGATTTAGTCAAAATTGTGTCGGCTCTTTCCCGTATAAGCTCCGTGGAAGGAGACTGGGATGGGGTGGGAGGTGGGGGGGGGGGGGGGGGTGGTGGAGAGAGCGTGAAAAATACAGGAAAAGGAGACGGACTGTCCAAGAGGCAAACCGTGTCAAACATACAGAAGAAAGAGAACTAAAGTCGGAGATTCATAAAAAAGCAAACCATTGAGAGGAGAGTGAGAGAGATACAACTCAGAGAAAGATGAAGAAAATGTATGGTCGAGAGAATTCATATGCAGTCCTACAGGCAATCAACTAGTATTTAACATTTTTTTTTATTTAAATGAGGCAAAACAAAAATCTCACTCCACCTGACCCAATCTATGTTGCTCTTAAGGCAATTACCATGATGTGCACAAGAACAAATAGCATTAGCTTGAAGTTTACTCACTCACTCACTCGTGCTCTCTCATTCTCTTTCTGCATGCTCGATCGAGCTCTCGAACTCAAATTATTACTGTGTTTCTTTCACTCCACCCTAATTAGGGAAACATGGAAACATAGAAAATAGGTGCAGGAGTAGGCCATTCGGCCCTTCGAGCCTGCACCACCATTCAATGAGTTCATGGCTGAACATGCAACTTCAGTACCCCATTCCTGCTTTCTCGCCATACCCCTTGATCCCCCTAGTAATAAGGACTACATCGAACTCCTTTTTGAATATATTTAGTGAATTGGCCTCAACAACTTCCTGTGGTAGAGAATTCCACAGGTTCACCATCTCTGGGTGAAGAAGTTTCTCCTCATCTCGGTCCTAAATGGCTTACCCCTTATCATTAGACTGTGACCCCTGGTTCTGGACTTCCCCAACATTGGGAACATTGTTCCTGCATCGAACCTGTCTAAACCCATCAGAATTTTAAACGTTTCTATGAGATCCCCTCTCATTCTTCTGAACTCCAGTGAATACAAGCCCAGTTGATCCAGTCTTTCTTGATATATCTCAATAGCAAGAATGTTCTTCCTCAAGTTAGGAGACCAAAACTGTACACAATACTCCAGGTGTGGCCTCACCAATGCCCTGTACAACTGTAGCAACACCTCCCTGCCCCTGTACTCAAATCCCCTCGCTATGAAGCCCAACATGCCATTTGCTTTCTTAACCGCCTGCTGTACCTGCATGCCAACTTTCAATGACTGATGTACCATGACACCCAGGTCTCGTTGCACCTCCCCTTTTCCTAATCTGTCACCATTCAGATAATAGTCTGTCTCTCTTTTTATCACCAAAGTGGGTAACCTCACATTTATCCACCTTATACTGCATCTGCCATGCATTTGCCCACTCACCTAACCTATCCAAGTCACTCTGCAGCCTCATAGCATCCTCCTCGCAGCTCACACTGCCACCCAACTTCGTGTCATCCGCAAATTTGGAGATACTACATTTAATCCCCTCGTCTAAATCATTAATGTACAATGTAAACAGTTGGGGCCCCAGCACAGAACCTTGCGGTACCCCACTAGTCACTGCCTGCCATTCTGAAAAGTACCCGTTTACTCCTACTCTTTGCTTCCTGTCTGCCAACCAGTTCTCAATCCACATCAGCACACTATCCCCAATCCCATGTGCTTTAACTTTGCACATTAATCTCTTGTGTGGGACCTTGTCGAAGGCCTTCTGAAAGTCCAAATACACCACATCAACTGGTTCTCCCTTGTCCACTCTACTGGAAACATCCTCAAAAGATTCCAGCAGATTTGTCAAGCATGATTTCCCATTCACAAATCCATGCTGACTTGGACCTATCATGTCACCTCTTTCCAAATGTGCTGCTATGACATCCTTCATAATTGATTCCATCATTCTACCCACTACCGATGTCAGGCTATAATTCCCTGTTTTCTCTCTCCCTTTTTTAAAAATGGGGTTACATTGGCTACCCTCCACTCGATAGGAACTGATCCAGAGTCTATGGAATGTTGGAAAATGACTATCAATGCATCTGCTATTTCCAAGGCCACCTCCTTAAGAACTCTGGGATGCAGTCCATCAGGCCCTGGGGATTTATCGGCCTTCAATCCCATCAATTTCCCCAACACAATTTCCTGACTAATAAGGATTTCCCTCCATTCCTCCTTCTTACTAGATCCTCTGACCCCTTTTATATCCAGAAGGCTGTTTGTGTCGTCCTTAGTGAATATTGAACCAAAGTACTTGTTCAATTGGTCTGCCATTTCTTTGTTCCCCGTTATGACTTCCCCTGATTCTGACTGCAGGGGACCTACGTTTGTCTTTACGAACCTTTTTCTCTTTACATATCTATAGAAGCTTTTGCAGTCCATTTTAATGTTCCCTGCAAGCTTCCTCTCGTACTCTATTTTCCCTGCCCTAATCAAACCCTTTCACCTCCTGTGCTGAATTCTCAATTTCTCCCAGTCCCCGGGTTCGCTGCTATTTCTGGCCAATTTGTATGCCACTTCCTTGGCGTTTAATACTATCCCTGATTTCCCTTGATAGCCAAGGTTGAGCCACCTTCCCTTTTTTATTTTTGATGTCTCCCTTGTCATCAAATTTACTCTAAAGTAATTTTTTTAACTGATTTATTTTACTATTTTGATGTTGCCTTCCACACAGTCTTGGTGTAGAAATTGTGGTAAAAAAATCTACGCACTTTAACTGGTCGCCTGGGAGGTTCAGAGACTTGCGATTCTGGGCCTCTGTGTTGCACTGCATAGGGGCCTACGTATCCCAGGGACGTAGGCATTTCGCAAGCGGCCCTAGGATCACGTGGGCCGGTCCAACCAATCAAACTAGAGATATTCCCATTCATACATGTGGTGAGTTCCGTTTCTATGGCATCGCCATAAGTATGAATGGGAATACCCCCCAAAAATACACACACTTAAATTATGTATTTTTTTTGTAAATCATTTAAAATTAATCAAAATGGAATTTAATTAATTATTTCAAACCAAATAATTTTGAAAGATAAATTTACATATTTTAAAGGGTCTAAAAATAAACTTGCCTTATTTCACAGGTTTTAAAATGTTTAAATTATTGCAGAAAAAATATTTTTTCTGTCCTTTTTTAAAATCTAACACTGATTTAAAAACCAACTCTCCACCAGCATGTGCCCATTTCTATGAGATTTGTACGATCTGTCAAGAGGATTCTTGACAGATTTCAAGTTCCAGGTTTAGGCGCATGCACCGTGCATGCCTAAACCCGGAACTTGTGGGGCCCCTACGGGTGCCGTATACGCCCGTAAGGACCACGAATTCAGCTGCCTTGTCTTTGGAGTATTACCCCTCCAAATCACACACTAGCCTAGCTTGGACTTGCGTCATCTTTTGTTCAGAGTCACTGAGTCAGAATCCTGGAATTCTCTACCTAAAACCATTACTGCAAGGAATGTAGTGGTTCAAGGAGAAGGCCCACGACTATCCTTTATGGGCAACAAAGGCAAATGGTCAATAAATGTAGATTTCCCACATCATTCTGTAAGATTTCTAAATCTCTGGCATTAAATTTGACACTGAGACAATTCTTCTAAAACACTTGGAACAGTTTATTAAAAAAACACACACATGCACATCCACCTTAGTTACAACAGATACAATGAGGTTATAATAGAGTGATATACGTTACTTCCCTTTGGCTGGCTGGTTCAGGAGAGAGAGAAAAGTCTTTGGCTGAGTTCTTTTAAACCTCTCAAAGCCATTGTCTCTCCAAAAGCCTCACGATTAGACCTTGGTTCCAGGACAGGTACTTATTGGCTCTCCTCACACATGTGGCTATCTGGCCTGACTCAGCCATCTCATGGTTAATTTAAATAGCTTTCCAATACACAAAACCCATTCAGCAGCTCTGTGGACTTCCATTTTGTTTCTTTCAAAACTCAGCCCATGCTGGCAAACTGTGGGCTTTCATTTTGTTTCAACACAAACAGGCCTTTCCGTATAACCTTCACTTTTAACATTTATACATAGAATCAATTTTAATCATAAACATTTTATTCTTACAAACTCCCCACCTTGAGGGGGAAATATCCTTATTGACCCCTCATATGGTTTATCTCCTCAGGGATCACATATCATAAACATTGAGAGGGAGAGAAAGAAAAGTGAATGGCCTGACTTGGTCCCCACCTCATAAGGTGTAGGCCATGTAGGGGATTTATTATAGTTCAATCACATCTCTAGCAGAGACTCTCCCCTTCCTGTATCTTCAGTGCACCGTCTCTTCTCAAAGCACATGGATGTTCATGAGTCATGCTGCAGCTCCCGCTTCTCCATCTTCCCTCGGCTTCGGCCATGGCCGGTATCGTCCTGACAATCGTGAGGACAATGGTCTGTGGGAAACCAGATCAGTACAGCAGTTACTCTTTTTGGCAGTTTTTAACTGATTAATGTGAAACCACTTCTCGTACTTAATGCCCTTTTCCCCCGGAGCTGAATCAGATAAACCGTGGGGTTCAATCGGTCCGTAATCTTATGCGGTCCCCACCACCTGGGCTCAAAGGCAGCTTCATTTTCCCATAATTTGGAATCATTACTGAGTCTCCCACCTCATATTCAAAGGGACGTACTTTCTTGTCAAAGTACTTTTTAATTTGTCTTTTTGACTTCCCCAATTTGGTGTCCACAAATCGATTGATCTGATCGGTGTGATCTACCACTTGTTCCAGCCACTTGGAACTACATGTTTTCATTGTCAGGGGACTCATCCCTGTTAGTGTTAGCTGGCCTGATGTTCTCATGAGCCTCCCCGTCATGGCCTGATCTGGGGAGACCCCATGTTGTTCCATGAGGTGTGGACCTCATTGCCATTGAGCACATTGGCAACATGTTAGCCCATTGAGTGGGGTGGTCCGCACACAATTGTTTTAACATTAATTTGAGGGTCCTGTTCCCCCTTTCGACCCCTCCGGACGACTGGGGGAGGCGAGCAATTTGTAATTTGTGTTTTATCCCCAACATTTCCTGCAGGTGGGTAAAAATTTTACTGGTAAAGTGTGAACCTTGATCGCTGCCCACTTGTACTGGTACTCCCCACGTACAAAACACATGATTCAATAGTGTTTTGGCTGCTGTGATTGCCGTGTTGGAGCGGCAGGGGAATGCTTCGATCCGTTTAGTGAATTGATCCACCACCACTAGGGCATGCTGAAAATTGCCTTGCGCCTATAAAAATGGCCCAATGAAGTCTATCTGGAGGTGAGTCCATGGCCCTTGAGGTGGGGATGCGCTTTGAAGCAAGGCTTGGTTAGTGTATGCGGGAGGATTGTGTTGCGGGCTCGGTAGGCATCGTGCCATGTATTGGTTGATTGTTTCCCTCATGGAAGGCCACCAAGCTGTGAATGTTACCTTATAGAAGTTTACCAGGGCCGAATAGTGCCCTGCTGTGGGGTGGGAGTGGAAGAGGGAGAGCAGTTCCTGACCCACCTTTGGTGGAACACACACCACTGGACAGGCATTTGGCTTTCTTTTGAACATCAGCAACTGCTCTTCTGAGACCAAGTCAGTGGCTAGTATGGTATTGGGAGCCCAGGCTGTTGGTTGAGGAAGGGGTCTGCCTTCTTTGTGCCAGGTGCTTACAACAGCGTATGACCAGTATTGATGCTGCAGGGATTTTAATAGGTGATCTGTTGCGGAGGCCTTGCAGGGCTCAACAATTATATCCTCGGAAATTATATTCGGAAAGATAGACAAGAAGGGAAAGGAGGTGGGGTAGCTCTGTTAATAAAGGATGATAGGGCAGTTGTGAGAGACGATATTGGCTCTAATGATCAAAATGTTGAATCATTGTGGGTGGAGATTAGAGATAGTAAGGGGAAAAAGTCACTGGTGGGCGTAGTTTATAGGCCCCCAAATAATAACTTCACGGTGGGGCGGGCAATAATCAAGGGAATAATGGAGGCATGTGAAAAAGGAACGGCAGTAATCATGGGGGATTTTAACCTACATATCGATTGGTCAGATCAAATCGCACGGGGTAGCCTTGAGGAGGAATTCATAGAATGCATATGGGATTGTTTCTTAGAAAAGTATGTTACAGAACCTACAAGGGTGCAAGCTATCTTAGATCTGGTCCTGTGGAATGAGACAGGAATAATAAATGATCTCCGAGTAAAAGATCCTCTCCGAATGAGTGATCACAGTATGGTTGAATTTGTAATACAGATTGAGGGTGAGGAAGTAGTGTCTCAAACGAGCGTACTATGCTTAAACAAATGGGACTACAGTGGGATGAGGGCAGAGTTGGCTAAAGTAGACTGGAAACACAGACTAAATGGTGGCACAATTGAGGAACAGTGGAGGACTTTTAAGGACTTCTTTCATAGTGCTCAACAAAAATATATTGCAGTGAAAAAGAAGGGAGGTCAGAGAAGGGATAACCAGCCATGGATAACCAAGGAAATAAAGGAGAATATCAAATTAAAAACCAAAGCGTATCAGGTGGCCAAGGTTAGTGGGAAACTAGAAGATTGGGAAAATTTTAAACAGCAAAGAATGACTAAGAAAGCAAGAAAGAAAGGAAAGATAGATTATGAAAGTAAACTTGCGCAAAACATAAAAACAGATCGTAAAAGCTTTTACCGATATATAAAACGGAAAAGAGTGACTAAAGTAAATGTTGGTCCCTGAGAAGGGAGATTTAATAATGGGAAATGTGGAAATGGCTGAGACCTTAAACAATTATTTTGCTTCGGTCTTCACAGTGGAAGACACAAAAACCATGCCAAAAATTGCTGGTCACGGGAATGTGGGAAGAGAGGACCTTGAGATAATCACTATCACTAGAGGGGTCGTGCTGGACAGGCTAATGGGACTCGAGGTAGACAAGTCCCCTGGTCCTGATGAAATGCATCCCAGGGTAATAATAATATTCGTAATAATCTTATCAAAATTCTCTGGACTTTGGGGAGGTACCAGCGGATTGGAAAGCAGCTAATGTAACGTCTCTGTTTAAAAAAGGGGGCAGACAAAAGGCAGGTAACTATAGGCCAGTTAGTTTAACATCTGTAGCGGGGAAAATGCTCGAAGCTATCATTAAGGAAGAAATAGCGGGACATCTAGATAGGAATAGTGCAATCAAGCAGACGCAACATGGATTCCTGAAGGGGAAATCATGTTTAACTACTTTACTGGAATTCTTTGAGGATATAACGAGCATGGTGGATAGAGGTGTACCGATGGATCTGGTGTATTTAGATTTCCAAAAGGCATTCGATAAAGTGCCACACAAAAGGTTACTGCAGAAGATAAAGGTACACGGAGTCAGAGGAAATGTATTAGCATGGATAGAGAATTGGCTAGCCAACAGAAAGCAGAGAGTCGGGATAAATGGGTCCTTTTCGGGTTGGAAATCGGTGGTTAGTGTGTGCCACAGGGATCGGTGCTGGGACCACAACTGTTTACAATATACATAGATGACCTGGAAGAGGGGACAGAGTGTAGTGTAACAAAATTTGCAGATGACACAAAGATTAGTGGGAAAGCGGGTTGTGTGGAGGACACAGAGAGGCTGCAAAGAGATTTAGATAGGTTAAGCGAATGGGCTAAGGTTTGGCAGATGGAATATAATGTCGGAAAATGTGAGGTCATCCACCTTGGGGGAAAAAAAACAGTAAAAGGGAATATTATTTGAATGAGGAGAAATTACAACATGCTGCGGTGCAGAGGGACCTGGGGATCCTTGTGCATGAATCCCAAAAAGTTAGTTTGCAGGTGCAGCAGGTAATCAGGAAGGCGAATGGAATGTTGACCTTCATTGCGAGAGGGATGGAGTACAAAAGCGGGGAGGTCCTGCTGCAACTGTACAGGGTATTGGTGAGGCTGCACCTGGAGTACTGCGTGCAGTTTTGGTCACCTTACTTCAGGAAGGATATACTAGCTTTGGAGGGGGTACAGAGACTATTCACTAGGCTGATTCCGGAGATGAGGGGCTTACCTTATGATGATAGATTGAGTAGACTGGGTCTTTACTCGTTGGAGTTCAGAAGAATGAGGGGTGATCTTATAGAAACATTTAAAATAATGAAAGGGATAGACAAGGTAGAGGCAGAGAGGTTGTTTCCACTGGTCGAGGAGACTAGAACTAGGGGGCACAGCCTCAAAATACGGGGGGAGCCAATTTAAAACCGAGTTGAGAAGGAATTTCTTCTCCCAGAGGGTTGTGAATCTGTGGAATTCTCTGCCCAAGGAAGCAGTTGAGGCTAGCTTATTGAATGTATTCAAATCACAGATAGATTTTTAACCAATAAGGGAATTAAGGGTTACGGGGAGCGGGCGGGTAAGTGGAGCTGAGTCCACGGCCAGATCAGCCATGATCTTGTTGAATGGCGGAGCAGGCTCAAGGGGCTAGATGGCCTACTCCTGTTCCTAATTCTTATGTTCTTATGTTCTCTCTCCCCATCAATCGCAGCGTCCTTGTCTGCTCTGGAATTTCCCTCACTATGGGGACCCCCTTTTCTATGGGCTGTCATCTTTCCAATGAACCAGGGCTGGGATCGCTGTTTAAGGTATGACCAGAGCAGGCGTAACCAGGGCCCATGGACCAGGGCCTTAACGTCTATAGTACAATAGTTATTTTTGTGATCTCGAGGCAGGGAGAGCATGGTGTTTAATAGCATAGTCACTATCGGACCAAGTATTCATGGGTCTATCCGAGATCTCCTTTACAGCAGTTAGAAGTGCGGCGATTTCTGCATATTGTGAAGACTGTTGCACCTTCGCTGGATGGTTCTTTCTGGCAATACCACAGCATATCCAGTGTGAGGGGATCCTTCAATGTGATATGAGGACCCATCGATGTAGACATCTGGGGCACCCTGTATGGGCTCTTTCTGCACAGGATGGGTCTCAAAGTTAATCAGGGGTAACACATTCATGCGGGTCCCCCTCATAGATCAGAAATTGTGGCAGCAATGTGGTGGGTTTGGAAATGGTATCAATGTCTTGTTCCATAAATTCCAATGTCTATTTGCTGAGATGCTGCGAGGAAGCTAGCGAATCGCCAGGTTTCATCAGTAGTTTCAAAGGAGTGTGTCTGCTGTGCAGGACTGTAACCTGTAACCCAGTAATAAAAGTAGTGATGTACCGACCAGAAGACGGCCAGTAGGTGGCACTCGCATGCAGTATACGTCTTTTCTGCCCCCTGCAGAATTTGAGACGCATATGCAATTTGCTGTAGTCGATCAGCTCGCATTTGGCACAGAACTGCAGTGAGGCTTTGCTCTGTGGCCCCGACCTCCAAATGGAAGGGCTGCATGGGATCAGGAGGGATCAGACATGTGGCCTGTATCACTGCAGTTTTTAATTTAGCCACAGACTGGGTATGTCATCACCCTGCAGTTTTATTAAATCATACAGGGGCTTTGCACACTCTGCAAAACCTGGGATAAAGTTCTTTTGGTACCCCACCAAACCCAAGAATGATCGTAGGGCTGTTTTTGAAGTGGGTAATGGTAGTCACTGTATTATCGCCACCTTGAGAGTCGGGGAATGATCACTATGGAGAAATGGACACTCCTAGAAAGGTGACCCATTCTTTTACTAATTGAGCCTTAAGGGGATTCACCTTTAGTCCAGCCTGAGCCAACAACGTCAAAAGTTTGTGCAAAAGGGACAGGTGCTCCTCCATGCTGTCAGTTGCCAGCAGTAGGTCGTCTATGTACTGCAGCAAGCTGGTAGGGCGGGAAAAGTCTTAAAATTGCAGTCATTCTTTTGTGGAATATCATGGGGGCATTGTGGAACCCCTGAGGCAAGCATGTCCCGGTGTAGCTCTGGTCCTCAAATGTGAATGCAATTTGTACTGGTCTTCCCCTTTTAACAGGGATACTCCAGAATCCATTGGCGATTTCGAGGGTCAAGAAGTACTTGGAACCAGCAGGAATTTGAGATAATATGGTAGGAGTTTCTCTTGCTACTGGTGAGCAAATTGGTGTTACAGAATTTAACTTTCTGTCATCAATAGTCAGTCGCCAGCTGCTATCAGGCTTTTTAACTGGCCATGCAGGTGAATTGGTCGTGCAAGTGCTTGCCCTAAGAACACCCTGCTCGACTAGGGATTTTATATGGTGTCTCGGATGTAAGGGTGACTCTCCCTTGGGATGGGGTACTGTTTAGTGAATGAGTGGGCGGGGTCCCTCAATAGATTCCTCGCCTGCCATTTTTCCACAGTTGTGGCAAACACCGCTAGGCGTTTCTGAATTAGTTTTGCCACAGTTTCATTTTCGCTCCCTGGAGATTCATACACGGATGGCTTTTTAATAGCAAAAACTGAGTGAGCATCTGAAATTTCTATCATCCCTGTCTTACCTCTCATTCCCATCCAAACACAGTCCTGATTATAATCTATCACCGCGTCACACTGATCCAACACATCAGTCCCTAAAATTCCCCTTCCATCGGGGGTGGTCATCAGCATAGGTGCTGGGACCTTAGAGGTGAGGCCTCCCAACTGAAGTTCAGTGGCCTTCCCTGTATACACGGTGCTTGTATCACTGTTAAACCCTTTAAGGGTCATATAACCGTTGCCTGCCGCCGCATGGCATTCAGAGTATGGGGTGTGGATGATGATAACGGCTGAGCCAGTATCGATAAGCATAATCTGCTGTCTGCCCCCTTTTAAGACAACAAGGACTACTGGTCTCCCGCTACCATCACATCGGAACCCCACTTCCGACCAATCTTTGGGGGCAGAACCCAGTAATAGGGTCGATCCTGGAATGGGTCTCTCTAATGAGTGTGCATCGGCAATTGCGTGTACCAGTAAATGATTTTGCATCCTTCCCGTGGCAATTTGGGTTTGCATGAGGGTTATCAATTGGTCCAATCGTTGATCTGACCCAGAGGGCTTGGATTTGTCCCTTGGGAGGTATCTCTGCATTGCAACATGGTTCAGTGCTGGCCTGGGTCTGCTGCAGTCTTTTGCTAAGTGGCCTATCTTCTTACAATTAAAGCACTGTCCCTTAAAGGGGTAGTTTCGAGATCCCTCCACCATTGACACTGGTTTGTTTGCAGTGGGTGACTTCCCCTTTAACTGGTCTTCTACCCCCATCTCCCAGGCTCTTTGAGCGCTGGTCTCTATATCTGTCCACTGATTGGTGGGCCTCATGGCTATTCCCAGGGTGGTTTTAACTAAAGGATGGAGTTGAGTCAGGAACATCGATTTAAATTGTTCCTGATTCTTTCCTATTGTAGCATTTGTGGGTGCCTGGTTCTGCGTACGTTGATAGATATCGTATAGGCGATTACTGAAGGCTCCAGGGGATTCTTCTGGACGCTGTTTGATCTGATTTAAGCAGAGCCCCTAAGTTCAAGTTTTGGATCTGTAAATGGTTTAGGATCTTGGTCATGCATGTATCGGCCGCTGCAGCAGGCTGGAGGACTACTTCCGGCAGATTATCTTTTAGGGAAGTGGAACAGGCCAAGAAGAGGACTCATGTTAAGTGTCTCTCTCAACTCTGGGTGACCCCTCCTGAAATTTGCCCACCTCCTATTAACTTCCAGTGGGTTGTCCCCATCATTAATGGGCCCCAACTCGTAGCTACATGCCGTGGCGTCAGCACCAGGTATGAGCCGTGAGTCGGTATGATTACTGGTGATGCGACCGTGCATTTACGTCGTAAAGAAGTGGTTACTATGGCTACGGTTGGCTCTTGTGTCTCCAAGATATCCCATTCTACACCACTCTACTGGGGATTATACTGACATCCTACCTCTTCCCAACCTGTCTTCCCCATTGTCCTCTTCTGCTGTCTCTGTTATGGCTCCCCGTGCTTCTGCGGATACCAGGGCCTGCTGCTCCCCTAACTTACATTTTAGCCTCACTATTTCTCGTTGGCACTGGGAGTGATCTACCTCCCTATGTGGCTTCTTAATTACTTCCCTTAATGCCTCCCTAGCATCTTCTATCTCTTGCTGGAGCCTCAGGTTTTCCAATTTATATATTTTTTTAACTCTAATTTGTTTTCATTTGCTTCAACAATGGTTGCTGTGGCATTTAAATTTGTTGTGGCAATGAAGCTGCCTCTTTCTAATTGCTTAATACTGTGGTTTAATTGGCCAATTTCTTGTCTTAAATGCTGTATTTCTCCCTCTTTTAACTGCTTCACAAGTTGGAGGTCGTCTTCCTTTTGTTTTATATCTTCAATCTCTTTCTTTTCGTTGAATCTCTTTTACTTGCAATTCTTTCAAATCTTATCACTTTGGTATCCTTTCTCATTAATTCCTTAGCTCTCCGGGCACAATAAAATGCGCTAAAGGCCACGAGACAGTTTGGCCTTAGCTCTCCCTTATCTACTCTTTCCTGGATAAGTTCAACCATCTCCCCAAATGATGCAGGTTGACTCTCGTGGATGTGCCGTGCCTGTGCCTTTAGCTCTTCTGTGCCTTGTATCGGGAACATTTTGGACAAATTCTCCTGATAAACAAGCTCAGCATTTCTTTTTATTGTTGGCCTTCTGTCCATTTCCGATCCCTTCATCCTGTTCCAACCCACCCCACTTAAACAGTTACAACTATCGAGACGGCCGCTCCTTAAGACACAATTTCTCCTGATCCGTTTAATCTTTCAAGCTATACTTCGCAACACAGTTTAGAATCGCAACTCCCAGGATTTCCAATAGTTCAAAAGAATCATCAAAAAGCTGTCTCGCTAGTTGCCCCATTCTCCAATAATTGTAAGATTTCTAAATCACTGGCATTAAATTTGAAAGTGAGACAATTCTTCTAAAACACTTGGAACAGTTTATTAAAAAAACACACACATGCACATCCACCTTAGTTACAACAGATACAATGAGGTTATAATAGTGATTTTTTTTTTTTTAATTCGTAGCCAATCGTTCCAATTCTTTGTCAAATCACAAACGCCAGAGGTCACCTTGCACCTGTCAAGGATCACTCTGCGCCAATGCTCTTAGCCAAAAGGCCTAGAGCCACTGCACCGTTCCTGGAAGTACTGCAATACCAGGTTCGTGCCATGGAGGTGGATGGGTCAGGTCCCCCACACACCTCCGTGGAGGTGGATGGGTCAACCCTCCCCACCCACCTTAGTGATGTACGTTACTTCCCTTTGGCTGGCTGGTTCAGGAGAGAGAGAAAAGTCTTTGGCTGAGTTCTTTTAAACCTCTCAAAGCCATTGTCTCTCCGAAAGCCTCACGATTGGACCTTGGTTCCAGGGCAGTTCCCTATTGGCTCTCCTCAAACGTGGCTTTCTGGCCTGGCTCAGCCATCTCATGATTAATTTAAATAGCTTTCCAATACACAAAACCCATGCGACAGCTCTGTGGGCTTCCATTTTGTTTCTTTCAAAACTCAGCCCATGCTGGCAAACTGGGCTTTCATTTTGTTTCAACACAAACTGGCCTTTCTGTATAACCTTCACTTTTAACATTTATACATACATAGAATCAATTTTAATCATTAATAAACACTTTTATTCTTACATTCGCATCCAGGAACAAAACAAAATAGTGATTTTTAGTTTTGATACAGTAAACTTTATTACTCGTTCTGAATCAATAATAGAAAAAGAACTTAAACCTCTGTTGCTACTTGGCAGCATTTTCTTCCTCTTTCTCTTTTCCGTGCTCTTAAAAACAATAAAACAATTAAAAAAAACTTCGCGCCTTTAACGTGGTAAAACATCCCAAGGCACTTCACAAGAGCATTGTCAAACAAAATTTGACAGCGAGCCACATGAGATATTAGGGCAGGTGAGAGGTAGGTTTTAACAAGCGTCTTAAAGGAGGAAAGAGACTTAGAGAGGCAAAGAAGTTTAGGGAGGGTATTCCAGAGCTTTAGGGCCTTGGTAGCTGCCAATTGTGGAGCGATTTTTAAATCGGGCCTACTTAAGAGACCAGAATTGGAGGAGGGCGGATATCTAAGGGTTGTAGGGCTGGAGGAGGTAGGAGATTACAGACATAGGGGGAGGGGGCAAGGCCATGGAATGATTTGAAAACCAGGGTGAGAATTTTAAAATCAAGGCGTTGCTTAACCGAGAGCTAATATAGGTCAGCGAGCACAGGGGTGATGGGTGAACGGGATTTGGTGCGAGTTAGGACATGGGCAGCAGAGTTTTTGGATGACATTGAGTTTATGGAAGATGGGAGGCCAGTTAGAATAGTCAAGCCTAGAAGTAACAAAGGCTTGGATGAGGGTCTTGGCAGCAGATGAGCTGAGGCAGGGGTGGAGTCGGGCAATGTTATGGAGGTGGAAATAGGCAGTCTTAGTGATTGCATGAATATGTGGTCGGAAGCTCATCTCGGGTCAAATATGACATCAAGGTTGCAAACAATCTGGTTCAGCCTCAGACAGATGCCAGGGAGAGGGATGGAGTTGGCAACGAGGGAATAGAGTTTGTGATGGGGACCGAAGACAATGGCTTTGGTCTTCCCAATATTCCCAATAAACACAAAATTGGGCTTAAAGCAACAATTATTTGCATTTTTAATTTTGCAGCTAATTTATGAAGTCATGCATTACTTTTAATGTACATAGCCACATGTTAAATGAACTGGTCTTAGTCTTGCACGATTCTAGTTTTGATCCCTGGATTGCACTGAGGTAGCAAGTCTGAACCAGGAAGTAGTGGGAGTTCTGCAATTCAAATGTGAGGATAAGAGGGCTTGACCCAATACGTTCATAATTGAACAGGTAGCTAACCGTCCAGCGTCATGTATTAAGGCTTCTATATTAGTAACTTAGGCATGTTGGCACTCAAGTATATCACTCATTAAGTTAGCCTTTTCAGGTGAGAAAATTTGGGACACAAAATATGCACAGCAGCATAAATATTTAGAAAAGCCAAAGCACAAAAACTTTGTTTGTTTTCCAGTGGCACTTATTTTCTCTGAAATAGGTTTATAACTGTTTTAAGTTGCCCATGGAGACAATGTTAAAGCAAACTAGTGCACACATTGCAAAAGTAACCTTTTAATTTAAACTAGTGCGTGTTATAGTAACATCTGGATTATAAGCAACACAGGATATGTAATCTTTGGAAAGTCTCACTTGGTTTAATTTTTAAGAAGTGAGATGATATTGCTGAGCTTGCTTGTATGCAATACAATGTGCATCGAAGACTAAGGGCCCAACATTGCCTAAGTTGTTTATTCGGTGAACTGACCTGAAGCGCGTCGACTATGCGCGCTGGAAAGGGCGCCAGAAAAAAGGGGCACTATCCTGGCCGCTCTTAATAATCCCTGAAGTCGTGGCGTGGCGTGCAAATTGAAGGGGAGGCGGAGCAACAGCCCAGCGCAGAAAGCACTGCCGGCACCTGCGCGCATGCTCCTGCCCTCCCAGCGCGTCCTGTGGGCTGTGAGCAGGACCCGATGCTCGCAGCCCCTATCCCCAGCCAAAGGGACGCCCGATCTCGCCGCACCCTATCCCCGGCCGAGTGGCCTCCCGCACCGGCCAGCCGGCCCACTGAGTTCCCGGGCGAGGTAGTACTTTGGTTCTATTTTTTATTTAATGGCTGTGCTTGAGACTTTTGATTGGGGTGGGGGGGCGAGGCTGGAGGAGAGGAGAGAAGTGTTTTGTATACCAGCATATCTCTCTCTCTCTCTCCCTCTCTCTCTCTGGCTTAAACCCCCTCACCCCCGTGATATCGCGGCCAGCATCTCTCATTTCTCCGGTAGGATTTACTTCATTTTTATTAGTATTTTAATTGAGCTTTTCCTTGCAATGTTTGGTGCTTGATTGTTGGGGTCCTCTCCAGTTCCTTTCCCTCTCCTCCTCTATCCCTGCCCTAACTTCTGCCGATTGTGCGCTACTTTTTCTTCACCGCCCGCAAGGTTTTTCAGAGCTGGCCACATACGCTGACCTAAGTCGATTTGGAGTACGTTTTTGCTGGCCAAAATGGCATTAATGGCCAAAACTGGCGTAAGTGTCTGGGAACGCCTCTTTTGGGGGAAAAAACTGATCTCAAAAAAAATCGTACCAAACTGACTTATTCTGGAGCAAATTGTTTGGGGAAAATGGCATTTTTCAACTTACGCCAGAAAAAACAACTTCCTCCAAAAAAATTGATGCAAGTCATGGCCAAAATTGGACCCTAAATATTAGTGAATTCTTTATTTCCTTTTCTTCTGAACATACTGAGTAATCATTGTGCAACTAATAATGTTCTGAGCTTTAGTAATTTTGCTGCCTTCCCATCTTGCCTGCCTTTAATGTATTTCATATATCTAATATAAATTGTATAGATGTATGTATAACTTTTAAATTGTACAATTAAATGTGACCTCACTTAATTAAACTTTTCCTTAACAAACTTTACTAAAGACATTGTAGATATTAAACCTGCCAACATGGAAGAGCTGACAGAAGTTATTACAGCAGCAGAATGTCATCCACATCAGTGCAACGTGTTTGCCTATAGTAGTAGTAAGGGAACAATACGACTGTGTGATATGCGTGCTGGCGCTCTATGTGACAAACATTCAAAATGTAAGTATTCACTATCTAGCTGGTAAGCTGCACAAATTATGTACTTCACCTATAGTAATGCCTAGACTTGTTTTTAATTTGATTAGCCATTGTGTATTTCTGTTAATGGCCTGTTTTTAAAAAAAAAAATTTAAAAAAATGTCTTGCCTCAACAAAACCAAATTCTGCAAACTGTTCTGACACACCCAACTGATTATCTGCTCCATTCTTACCATAATTGTTGCTAAATACTTGCATTCTCAGTCCCCTCAAATCCTGAGAATCCTGAAACTTGGTGATGGTATGCTTATGATGTCAGCCCACCTAAGGCCGACTCCATTTTGACCTCTTATTTCCTCTCAGTCTTGCTTTCAGTGAGAACCGACTTTAAGTTTCTTTAGTTCTTTTAAAAACATTAATAATTTGAATATTTGTAAAATCACTTAAAGAAACATTAAAGCTACATCCCTCTGACAGCAGGAACCCGTAATTTGTTTCTACATGCCAGGCTGACAAAAGCCTCATCTACCCAAACCTGACCTACCATCAACTGCTGATTCTCATTCCCACCCGACCACTTGCCCCCTTCCTCCCACGCTAGGCACGAAAAAGTGACACATATTCTGAGCATTGGCAATAACTCCTATACATTTGGAAGATCTCCAAACGTTCCCTTACCCTAATTTGCTCTCAACCAACGAAAATAATCAAACCCCAAAAGGTTCACATAGGCGCCAAAGTGGAAAGCTGAAGCATGAAGAGCTGACAACATGTCTGCATTTAAATACAATGGCCCGGATTTTGCGTTGTTGATAACCGGTCTAACCGCGCTCACTGTTATTATGGAATACTTCTAAAGTACGCACATGCACAGTTAAATGCGGAAATCCAGAAGTTGCAGTCAGAGTTACTACGTTCCACCATAGACTACATTATAACAGTACCTCGCCAATAGACTCGGCATTGAAATCCATGTAAGGGCATGAAGTTGCAGTACTTAACCCACAAGTTACCCACTAAACATGCCAGAAAAAGTTAGGGCTGGTGCATTCAGTTGTAAATGAATTTTTAACAATTTAATATGTCATAATTACTTCCCAATAACTTCTCTGACACTCAAAATGTAATTTTTGTAAGTGAAGTCTCGTTCCTTAAGAATTTATTTAGTGTTGGAGATTTCTTTTTTTTTTAAATTAGCATTAAAAAATTAACATGTGGGCAAATTGTTGCGGTGCAAAAACTATAGCGCTGTAATAGAGGGGGATTTCAACTACCTTAATAACTGGGAAAAAGGTAGTGTGAATGGTACAGAGGGTGCGGAATTCCTAATTTAGCCAGTATGTAACAAGCCCAACAAGGGAGGGGGCGGTTCTGGACTTGGTTTTGGAGAATGAAGAGGGGCAGGTGGAAGGGGTATCAGTGGAAGAGCATTTTGATGCTAGTGATCATAATTCAGTAAGATTTAGGGTAGTTATGGAAAAGGACAAAGGGGGAACCAGGAATAAAAATTCTCAATTGGGGTAAAGCAAATTTTGCTCAGCTGAGATGGGATTTGGCCAAAGTGGACTGAAAACAGCTACTTGATGATAAATCAGTGTCAGAGCAGAGGGAGGCATTCAAGGAGGAGATCCTGAGGGTACAGAGCAACTATGTTCCCCTTTTTTTTAAAAAAAGGATGGGACTAACAAATCTCGAGCCCCCTGGATGTCAAGGGACATACAGGGCAAGATAAAGAAAAAAAGGGAAGCTTATGACAGACTCAACATTGCAGAAACTCTAGAGTATATGTAGTGCAGAGGTGCAATTAAGAAAAGATAATCAGGAAAGCAAAGAGAGCATAAAAGAATGTTAGCAATTAAAATCAGGGAAAACCCAAAGATGTTTCATAATTACATTAAGAGTAAGAGGCCTAACTAGAGAAAGAGTGGGGCCAATTAGAGACCATAAAATAAATCTGTGTGGCAGCGGAAGACGTGGGTAGGATTCTTAATGAATACTTGGCATCCTTTTTCACAAAAGTGAGGGGCAATGCAAACTTTGCAATGAGGGAGGAGGAGTGTGAAATATTAGATGAGATAAATATAGTGAGAGGAAGTATTAAGGGGCTTAGCAGTTTTGAAAGTGGATAAATCCCCAGGCCCGGATGAAATATATTCCAGGCTAAGAAAAGCAAAAGAGGAAATAGCAGAGGCTCTGACCATCATTTTCCAATCCTCTCTGGCTACAGGTGTGATGGTGGAAGACTGCTAATGTTGTACCTTTGTTTAAAAAGGGAGAAAGGGATAGACCAAGTAATTACAGGCCAGTCAGCTTAACTTCGGTGGTGGGAAAATTATTGGAAAAAATCCTGAGGGACTGGATAAATCTTAATTTGCAAAGAGATGGATTAATCAAGGACAGTCTGCATGGATTTGTCAAGGAAAGGTTGTGTCTGACTAACTTAATTTAATTGAATTTTTTGAGGAGGTAACCAGGAGGGTCGATGAAGGTAGTGCGTATGATGTAGTGTTTCTGGATTTTAGCAAAGCTTTTGATAAGGTCCTACATGGCAGACTGGTCATGAAAGTAATAGCCCATGGGATCCAGGGCAAAGTGGCAAGTTGGATCCAAAATTGACTCGGAGGCAGGAAGCAAAGGGTAATGGTTGATGGGTGTTTTTATGACTGGAAGGCTGTATCCAGTGGGGTTCCGCAGGGCTCAGTACTAGGTCACTTGCTTTTTGTGGTATACATCAATGATTTAGACTTCAATGTATGGACTATGATTAAGAAGTTTGCAGATGACACTAAAATAGGCTGTGTGGTTGATAATAAAGAAAGCTGTGGACTACAGGAAGATATCATTGTACTGGTCAAGTGGGCAGAACAGAGGCAAATGGAATTCAATCTGGATAAGTGTGAGGTAATGCATCTGGGGAGGTCTAACCAGGCAAGGGAATGGTACGACACTGAAAAGTGTAGCAAAACAAAGGGACCTTGGCGTGCAGGTCCACATCCCTGAAGGTAGCAGGCTAGGTAGATAAGGTAGTTAAGAAGACATATGGAATATTTGCCTTTATAAGTCAAGGCATGGAATACAAGAGCAAGGTGGTTATGCTTGAACTATATAAAACACTGGTTAGGCCATAGCTAGAGTACTGTGTGCAGTTCTGGTCACCACCTTACAGGAAAGATGTGATTGTTCTGGAAAGGGTGCAGAGGAGATTTACAAGAATGTTGCCTGGACTGGATCTGGAAAGATTGGAGATGCTGGGTCTGTTTTCTTTGGACCAGGGGAGGTTGTTTCCCCTGGCAGAGAGGTCAACAACCAGGGGGCATAGATTTAAAGTAATTGGGGGGAGGTTTAGAGGTGATATGAGGGGAAATTTCTTCACCCAGTGGTGGGGGTGTTGAACTCATTGCCTGAATGGGTGGTAGGGGCAGGAACCCTCACCACATTTAAAAGATACTTGGATGTGCACTTGAAGTGCCGTGATCTACAGGGCTAAGGACCAAGAGATGGAAAGTGGGATTAGGCCGGATAGCTCATTGTCAGCCGGCACGGGCATGATGGGCCAAAATGGCGTCCTTCCGTGCTGTAAATTTTTATGATTTTATATATAGGCCCTGAAATTGCAGTGTCTTCAACCCGTCGTATTCTCTTTGAAAGGCACCGGGAGTTGCGCATGTGTGTAATCTGGAACTTGCGATCTGTCAAGATACGTCTTGACAGATCATCCGAACCAACTAAAGAAATAAACATTGCTGGCGCAGTTAGGCTGTTTGCCCAACAACTGCACAGCAATTGCAAATGCAACTCTTAAAGCATGCATAGGGCCTGCTTTCATTTGTGTAAGGGTACATGTAAGGCTTAAATAAAAAAATTTAAAATCCAAAATTATGCACATACACTTTAAAATGAGTTTATGCAAATATTGGCCCGGATTGAGATGTTTATAATTATTTGTCAAAAGATTAAATTTTTATTGCGTTTGGTGCAATGAAGGGACTTGTGAATGAAATTGCAAATCAATACATTTATAATCATTAGATCTGTAATTTCTATAACCGAGTGACTGCTGCCAAGACCGGAAGCTGTGCGTTCTGCGCATTAATCTGGAAGCTGATATCGATGATGTTTCTGCTTTTTTCCCAAAGGCCTGCTCTGTTCCTGGCACTTTTTCCGTGAGTCCCGAAGGCCCGCTCCCTTCCCGGCATTTTTTCCGTGAGTCCCGAAGGTCCGCTCCATGTTCCCGGTATTTTTTCCCCAGGTCACGAGTCCCGAAGCAAACAATCAAAAAAACACTGAGAATGCGCATGTGCAACTACTTCAACTTTGTTGCCAGCAGTCACGTCCATTATATAATTATTTGGGGATTCCATTGCATATCATTAGGGAATTCCCTTATGAATGATTGCAATGGAATCTTCCATTGTCATTGGAGGACTGGGACCACATGCTCCCAGGAACACTTCCAAACTGCCTGCATCTGTGAGATCCGTGGGCCTTTATGCTGCTTGGGGGCCCGAAACTGTGCAGCCTGGATGCCTGCAGTTACATTCGTATATTTCGCAGGTCAGAGGTGTACTCCAGAACCCAATTTCTAGGCTTTTTAAAAAAACTTTTTGTGTCTCTTATCTCCCCCTCTCTCAATCTCATATTTCTTTCCCTCTCTTTACTTTCTGTACATAATTTAAATCTAATTTCTACTTCCTGGTTTAGACTTTGCATGTCTCCGTGAGAATTCTTAAATCTGATTGGTTGAAGTGCCTTCTTGTTGTTTTCCTGCTCATACTGCTACAGCTCCCTTGTAGAGTGTGCTGCGCTGGATCAGAAACCCAATGACAGCAAGTCTCCGCTCAAAAGCCCGTGAAAACACTGGGATGCGTCAGTGCAGTGAACGGCAAGCGCCGTTTCTTCGCTGCTGACAGCAAAATCCGTCCCATTAAACTGTGATTGCCCTCTGTGATTCTCTTCAGGCAGAATTCCTTTGCTAGTGTGCAGGTCGTACCTAAATCTCGGTTTTGCATTTACAAATACAAGTATGGGGTTCTCTATTGGAATCTTGTATTTATACCTCCTGAGGATGACAAGTGAAAAAGGGATGCCAGTCAACTCAAGTTGTACTACAGGCATGTTTGTTGCACCATCAACTACCCTCCAAGCTGCATTTTGTGATTGAGGTCATTGTATTTCAAGATGTCAAAGCAATAGTGCCTCAGGAGGATGTGCTACATCAGAGAGGCTGTGACAGATTTATGCTGTGTGTTTGACATATACTTCCAACCATGTTCCAGCACAGACATGGCATTGACAATGACGTTGATGATGACGCTCAATTTCTACATGTCAGAACCTTCCAAGCAGCCATGGGACACCAGCCACATCGGTCGGCTGCCCACAAGTGTACTTTGTTGACACAGGAGACAAAAAGAAAGATCTGCTCCATAATAAATGAATATTGAAGCCTCAGCGGATCGATCTAATTCTACAGTCGCCATATAACTGATGCATGGTTTGCGAAACCCAGTCAAGTGATCTTTGGCCCTATGGCCAATCAATATTATTGTGAATTTTTTAACGTGTTGAGATTCCCGGAATGTAGGAATAAACGGGTCTTTTTCAGAATGGCAGGCAGTGACTAGTGGGGTACCGCAAGGTTCAGTGCTGGGACCCCAGCTATTTACAATATACATTAATGATTTAGATGAAGGAATTCAATATAGTATCTCCAAGTTTGCAGATGACACTAAGCTGGGTGGCAGTGTGAGCTGTGAGTAGGATGCTAAGAGGCTGCAAGGGTGACTTGGACAGGTTAGGTGAGTGGGCAAATACATGGCAGATGCGGTATAATGTTGATAAATGTGAGGTTATCCACTTTGGTGGCAAAAACAGGAAGGCAGAATATTATCTGAATGGTGACAGATTAGGAAAAGGGGAGGTGTAACGAGACCTGGGTGTCATGGTACATCAGTCATTGAAAGTTGACATGCAGGTACAGCAGGCGGTGAAGAAGACAAATAGCATGTTGGCCTTCATAGAAAGAGGATTTGAGTATAGTAGCATGGAGGTCTTACTGCAGTTATACAGGGCTTTGGTGAGGCCACACCTTGAATATTGTTTACAGTTTTGGTCTCCTAATCTGAGGAAGGACATTCTTGCTATTGAGGGAGTGCAGCGAAGGTTCATCAGACTGATTTCCGGGATGGCAGGACTGACATGAAGAAAGACTGGATCAACTGGGCTTCTATTCAATGGAATTTATAAGAATGAGAGGGATCTCATAGAAACATAAAATTCTGACGGGATTGGACAGGTTAGATGCAGGAAGAATGTTCCCGATGTTGGGGAAGTCCAGAACCAGGGGTCACAGTCTAAGGATAAGGGGTAAGCCATTTAGGACTGAGATGAGGAGAAACTTCTTCACTCAGAGAATTGTGAACCTGTGGAATTCTCTACCACAAAGTTGTTGATGCCAGTTCGTTAGATATATTCAAAAGAGTTAGTTGTGGCCCTTACAGCTAAAGGGATCAAGGGGTATGGAGAGAAAGCAGGAATGGGGTACTGAAGTTGCATGATCAGCCATGATAATTGAATGGTGGTGCAGGCTCGAAAGGTCGAATGGCTTACTCCTGCATCTATTTTCTATGTTTCTATGGGATGGGGGGTGGGGGTCATGCCCCACATAGTCTGCTCACAACTTACTCATGAACTGTAAGGTATACAACTCCCTCAATATGCAACTTATGTGTGACTATGAACACAGAATTATGAATATCAGTTCTCGCTACCCTGATAGCAAAGGTGCCTGAATTATTTAATTCAGGAAGAAGATTGCAAAGTTAGCTGCTTGGAGACCAAGTACACCTGTTTTAGCCAAGGCTATTGATACCTGTCAGATCCTGGAAAAGTATTGTTACAGCCAGCCATATGCAGTTATCAGGATCATCACTGAATTTGCCATAGAGATCTTAAATGAACCCTTCACGTGCTTTGACCGTTCAGGGCCATGCTGCAATACAGTGCTGTGAAAATCTAATCATTGTGGTGTATTACATGCTGCAATTTTGCCCTATAGGTTCCCTTAGATCAAACATCACCCAAGACAATAGCTCCAGATACACACCTGCTTAAGTGCTGTCAAGTATTTTGTGTGTGTGTGTATATCAGAATCATAGAAATTTACATCATGCCTGAGCCGGTCAGAAAAGAGCTAATCCCACTTTCCAGCTGTTGGTCCATAGCCTTGCCGGTTACGGCATGTCGAGTGCACATCCAAGTACTTTTTAAAAGTGATGAAAGTTTCTGCCTCTACCACCCTTTCAGGCAGTGTGTTCCAGACCCTCACCACCCTCTGAGTGAAAAATTTCTCCTCAACTCTCCTCTAATCCAAATACTTTAAATCTATGCCCCCTGATTATTCTCTGCTAATAATAATAACTTTTATATAGCGCCTTTTAACGTAGTAAAATGTCTCAAGGCGCTTCACAATTAGTCTTACAACACATTAGATATTGACGAGGGAGGGAAAGAGAGAAAAAACAGGAGAAGGAAGTGTAAAAGAAGTAAAAGACTCTGGTCTGAAGCAGCAGCCAAAATGCGCACGCAGATAGACACAGGCGAAAAAAATGAGAGAAAATTCAAATTGCATTGTAAATAATACAATAAGGATTGTACAAATTAATCTGTATAATACAGATTAATTATAATTAAACAAAATTAAGTAATATATAGAAAAATTATACGTTAAGTTAAAATTAGAAAATCAGCAATTGAAGCAAATTAATTGTTTTTAGCTTTCTTTAAAATTCATTCCGTGTCCATTGGTTCTTCCATATTAATTGAATCAATCACCGCCCTCCATCTTTGTGATGTCATAATGTCATTACTTTTTATTTCTCATTTTGTCCCCAAAACGGGTCCGTTGAGGCTAGTTTTTTAAACTCCCTTCAGCTGCTCCGGGATCGAGCTGCCTCCATTGTCAGGGAGCAGCTTTTTTTGAAACTCCCTCCAGCTGCTCCAGGCTCGAGCTGCCTGACTCTGCTAAGGGAAATAGGTGCTTCCTATCCACTCGATCTAGGCACCTCATAATTTTATATACCTCAATTAAGTCTCCTTTAAGCCTCCTCTGCTCCTAAGAAAACAACCCAGCCTATCCAGTCTTTCCTCATAACTAAAATTCTCCAGTCCTGGCAACATCCTCATAAATCTCCTGTACTCTCTCCAGTGCAATCACATATTTTCCATAATGTGATGACTAGAACTGTACACAGTAATCTAGCTATGGTCTAACTAGTGTTTTGTACAATTCTAGCATAACCTCTTTGCTTTTATAAGAACATAAGAAATAGGAGTAGGCCATTTGCCCCCTCGAGCCTGCTCTGCCATTCACTAAGATAATGGCTGATCTTCCACCTCAATTCCACTTTCCTGCACTATCCCCATATTCCATAATACCCAAAAAATCAATCAATCTCTGTCTTGAATATATTCAACGACTGAGCCTCCACAGCCCTCTGGGGTAGAGTTCCAAAGATTCACCACCTTCTGAATGAAGAAGTTTCTCCTCATCTCTGCCCTAAATAGCCGACTGTTGTTCAGAGTCTGTGACCCCTGGTTCTAGACTTCCCCCAACCAGGGAAAACATCCTCCCTGCACCTATCCTGTCAAGCCCTATAAGAATTTTGTAAGTTCTATGCTTCAGCTAATAAAGGAAAGTATCCTGTATTGCTTCTTAACCACCTTATCTACCTGTCCTGCTACCTTCAGGGATCTGTGGACATACACGCTGAGGTCCCTCTGTTCCTCTACATTTCTCAGTATACTACCATTTATTGTTAGTCCTCCTCCACAAATGCATTACCTCACACTATCCCAGATTGAGTTCCATTTGTCACACTTCTGCCCACCTGAGCAGTCCATTGATCATCATCATCATAGGCAGTCCCTCGAAATGAGGACAACTTGCTTCCACACCAAAAAAGGATGAGTTCACAGGTGTTTCAATGAAGGACCTAATATTCTGGATCTCGAACTACATGTTGAAGAGTGGAAGATGCCTGTGCGTGGATTTTTTTAATGTGTGGTGGCCGTTGCACATCAGCCACCACACGGGCTTGACACACCTCGGTCTTGGTCCAGTGGCAAGGATTAACCAAGACGACTGGAGACCTGCTCTGCTGCACGGACCTAGTGCGCGCACATGTCGCAGTGTGGGCTGGCCCGTGCTGCCTCTGGCCCCAAACTCACGCCTCTCCTGGGCCCCGATCACATCCCTTCACAGTCTCTCGCTGCTCCTTCACCCCGACCTCGCCGCTCCTGCTGTATCTGCCCACGCTCCAATCACCGACCTGGATCTTGATGACGTCACTCTTCGCTGCTGTCGCCCTCCTGCTGTCGCGCTGCTCTCTGAAGTGCCATGCCGCCCATGGCCGCCGCTCGACACTCCTTTTATGGCTCCAACCTGCCGCTGGTGTTCCCATGCAGGTCGAGGCCGCCACGCTGCGCATGGCCGCCGCTCCTTTTATGGCCCCGACCTGCGTGAGTCTTTTGATATCTTCCTACTGTCTACACCTATCTTCCTCACCATCAACCACACGGCCAATTTAGGAACATCTGCAAACTTCTTAATTATGCGCCCTAAACTGAAGTTTAAATCATTGATATAGCCCACAGAAAGCAGGGGATCTAGTACTGAGCCCTGTGAAACCCAATTTCCAATCACAAAAACACCCATCGACCATTACTCTTTGCTTCCTGCCACTGAACCAATTTTGGATCCAACTTGCCACTTTTCCTTGGATCCCATGGGCTTTTACTTTTTTGACCAACCTGCCATGTGGGACTTTGTCAAAGGCCTTGCTAAAATCCATGAGAACTACATCAAATACACTATCTTCATCAACCCTCCTCGTTACCTCCTCAAAAAATGCAATCAAGTTAGTCAGACATGACCTTCCCTTCACAAATCCAAGCTAACTGTCCTTGATTAATCCTTGACTTTCTAAATGATGATTTATACTAAGTAGAATGGGGGCAGAAGCAAAAGATACAAAGAAGAAAAGTAAAAGTGGAGGGCAGAGAAACCTAAAGCAAAAAGGACCACATTACAGAAAAATTCTAAAGGGGCCACGTGTGTTAGAAAGACAAGCCTGAAGGCTCTGTGCCTCAATGCGAGGAGTATTCGGAATAAGGTGGACGAATTAACTGCGCAGATAGCAGTTAACGGATATGATGTAATTGGCATCACGGAGACATGGCTCCAGGGTGACCAAGGCTGGGAACTCAACATACAAGGGTATTCAACATTTAGGAAAGATAGACAGAAAGGAAAAGGAGGCGGGGTGGCATTGTTGGTTAAAGAGGAAATTAATGCAATAGTAAGAAAGGAGCTTGGATGATGTGGAATCGGTATGGGTGCAGCTATGGAATACAAAGGGGCAGAAAACGCTAGTGGGAGTTGTGTACAGACCACCAAACAATAGTAGTAAGGTTGGGGACAGCATCAAACAAGAAATTAGGGATGCATGCAATAAAGGTACAGCAGTTATCATGGGTGACTTTAATCTACATATTGATTGGTAGCAATGCGGTGGAGGAGGATTTCCTGGAGTGTATTAGGGATGGTTTTCTAGACCAATATGTCGAGGAAACATAGAAACATAGAAAATAGGTGCAGGAGTAGGCCATTCGGCCCTTCGAGCTTGCACCACCATTCAATGAGTCCATGGCTGAACATGCAACTTCAGTAACCCATTCCTGCTTTCTTGCCATACCCCTTGATCCCCCTAGTAGTAAGGACTACATCTAACTCCTTTTTGAATATATTTAGTGAATTGGCCTCAACAACTTCCTGTGGTAGAGAATTCCACAGGCTCACCACTCTCTGGGTGAAGAAGTCCTAATGGCTTACCCCTTATCCTTAGACTGTGACCCCGGTTCTGGACTTCCCCAACATTGGGAACATTCTTCCTGCATCTAACCTGTCTAAACCCGTCACAATTTTAAACGTTTCTATGAGATCCCCTCTCATTCTTCTGAACTCCAGTGAATACAAGCCCAGTTGATCCAGTCTTTCTTGATATGTCAGTCCCGCCATCCCGGGAATCAGTCTGGTGAATTTTCGCTGCACTCCCTCAATAGCAAGAATGTCCTTCCTCAAGTTAGGAGACCAAAACTGTACATAATACTCCAGGTGTGGCCTCACCAAGGCCTTGTACAACTGCAGTAACACCTCCCTGCCTCTGTACTCAAATCCCCCTTGCTATGAAGGCCAACATGCCATTTGCTTTCTTCACTGCCTGCTGTACCTGCATGCCAACCTTCAATGACTGATGTACCATGACACCCAGGTCTCGTTGCACCTCCCCTTTTCCTAATCTGTCACCATTCAGATAATAGTCTGTCTCTCTGTTTTTACCACCAAAGTGGATAACCTCACATTTATCCACATTATACTTCATCTGCCATGCATTTGCCCACTCACCTAACCTATCCAAGTCACTCTGCAGCCTCATAACATCCTCCTTGCAGTTCATACTGCCACCCAACTTAGTGTCATCCACAAATTTGGAGATACTACAATTAATCCCCTCGTCTAAATCATTAATGTACAATGTAAACAGCTGGGGCCCCAGCACAGAACCTTGCAGTACCCCACTAGTCACTGCCTGCCATTCTGAAAAGTACCCATTTACTCCTACTCTTTGCTTCCTGTCTGCCAACCAGTTCGCAATCCATGTCAACACACTACCCCCAATCCAACCAGGGAGTTGGCCATCCTAGATTGGGTGATGTATAATGAGAAAGGACTAATTAGCAATCTTGTCGTACGAGACCCCTTGGGGAAGAGTGACCATAACATAGTAGAATTCTTTATTAGGATGGAGAGTGACACAGTTAATTCAGAAACTAGGGTCCTGAACTTAAGGAAAGGTAACTTCGATGGTTTGAGGCGTGAATTGGCTAGAATAGACTGGCAAGTGATACTCAATGGGTTGACAGTGAACAGGCCATGGCAAACATTTAAAGATCACATGGATGAACTTCAATTGTAGATCCCTGTCTGGAGTAAAAATAAAATGGGGAAGGTAGCTCAACCGTGGCTGACGAGGGAAATTAAGGATAGTGTTAAATCCAAGGAAGAGGCATATAAATTGGCCAGAAAAAGCAGCAAACCTGAGGACTGGGAGAAATTTAGAATTCAGCAGAGGAGGACAAAGGGTTTAATTAAGAGGAGGAAAATAGAGTACGAGAAGAAGCTTGCCGGGAACATAAAAACTGACTGCAAAAGCTTCTACAGATATGTGAAGAGAAAAAGATTAGTGAAGACAAACGTAGGTCCCTTGCAATCCGATTCGGGTGAATTTATAATGGGGATCAAAGAAATGGCAGACCAATTCAACAAATACTTTGGTTCTGTCTTCACTAAGGAAGACACAAATAACCTTCCGAAAGTACTCGGGGACCGAGGGTCTAGTGAGAAGGATATTAGGCGGGAAATTGTGTTAGGGAAATTGATGGGGTTGAAGGCCAATAAATCCCCGGGGCTTGATAGTCTGCATCCCAGAATACTTAAGGAAGTGGCCCTCGAAATACTGGTTGCATTGGTGATCATTTTCCAACAGTATCGACTCTGGATCAGTTCCTATGGACTGGAGGGTAGCTAATGTAACGCCACTTTTTAAAAAGGAAGGGAGAGAGAAAGCGGGTAATTATGGACTGGTTTGCCTGACATCAGTGGTGGAAGAAAATGTTGGAATCAATCATTAAGGATGAAATAGCAGCGCATTTGGCAAGCAGTGACAGGATAGGTCCAAATCAGCATGGATTTATGAAGGGGAAATCTTGCTTGAAAAATCTTCTGGAATTTTTTGAATGTGTAACTAGTAGAGTGGACAAGGGAGAACCAGTGGATGTGGTGTATTTGAACTTTCAAAAGGCTTTTGACAAGGTCCCGCACAAGAGATTGGTGTTCAAAATTAAAGCACATGGTAGTGAGGGTGATATACGTACATGGATAGAGAACTGGTTGGCCGACAGGAAGCAGAGTCGGGATAAACTGGTCCTTTTCAGAATGGCGGGCAGTGACTAGTGGAGTGCCGCAGGGCTCAGTGCTGGGACCCCAGCTCTTTGCAATATACATCAATGATTTAGATGAAGGAATTGAGTGTAATGTATCCAAGTTTGCAGATGACACTAAACTGGGTGGCGGTGTGAGCTGTGAAGGGGACACTAAGAGGCTGCAGGGTGACTTGGACAGGTTAGGTGAGTGGACAAATGCATGGCAGATGCAGTATATTGTGGATAAATGTGAGGTTATCCTCTTTGAGGGCAAAAACACGAAGACAGAATATTATCTGAATGGCGGCTGGTTAGGAAAAGGGGAGGTGCAACGAGACCTGTGTGTCATAATTCATCAGTCATTGAAAGTTGGCATACAGGTACAGCAGGCGGTGAAGAAGGCAAATAGTGTGTTGGCCTTCATAGCTAGGGGATTTGAGTATTGGAGCAGGGAGGTCTTACTGCAGTTGTACAGGGCCTTGGTGAGGCCACACATGGAATATTGTGTTCAGTTTTGGTCTCCTAATCTGAGGAAGGGCGTTCTTGCTATTGATGGAGTGCAGCGAAGGTTCACCAGACTGATTCCCGGGATGGCTGGACTGACAAATGCGGAGAGACTGCATCAACTGGGCCTTTATACATTGGAGTTTAGGGGGATGAGGGGATCTCATAGAAACATATCAGATTCTGACGGGACTGGACAGGTTAGATGCAGGTAGAATGTTCCCGATGTTGGGGAAGTCCAGAACCAGGGGACATAGTCTTAGGATAAGGGGTAGGCCATTTAGGACTGAGTTGAAGAGAAACTTCTTCACTCAGAGTTGTTAACCTGTGGAATTCCCTGCCGCAGAGTGTTGATGCCAGTTCATTGGATATATTCAAGAGGGAGTTAGATATGGCTCTTGTGGCTAAGGGGATCAAGGGGTATGGAGAGAAAGCAGGAAAGGGGTACTGAGGGAATGATCAGCCATGATCTTCTTGAATGGTAGTGCAGGCTCGAAAGGCCGAATGGCCTACTCCTGCACCTATTTTCTATGTTTCTCAGAATGTTTTCAATAATTTTCCCACTACCAAGGTTAGGCTGACTGGCCTGTAATTATTTGGTCTCTTCTTTCTCTCTTTTTAAACAATGGCACAATGTCAGCAGTCCTCCGGTCCTCTTGCCTGTAGCCAGAGATGATTGTTAAATAAAGGTCAGAGCCTCCTCTATTTCTTCCCTGACCATACTTAACAACATACATTTTGTCTGGGCCTGGCGATGTATCTACTATCAAAGATGCTAAACCTCTTAATACTTCCTCTCTCTCTCTGTTTATCCCATCCAATAATATTTCACACTCCTCCTTAACTTCCGTATCACCGTGCTTCCCTTTACTGATTTTTGTACCCTTGAACCTAATCTACTCTTCCTTTTAACGTGCTCCCCTAGTGGCCATGTGTTGTCAATTGAACCCTCGATTGGAACTGCCATTCAACTTCCTTGAGCAGTTACCAGCATTCTCTCACACTTTCTAGCAGGTGTATAGTTAAGAGTGGGATGGTGGATAAGGTCTTTGTGTGCGATCGGCCAGAAAGGCAGCACCCACATTTGTGCCAGCTGCAATTATGCTCTTGCTGGGCACTGGCTGACCACATCGGTGTGACCATAAATCTGATGACACCAATGATATCTGTGAAAATATTGGTGATCTGGAAACCAGAGGAGAGTGCATTGAACTTAAGGCATCTGCTGCAGATGTCATTAGAATTATGTTACACTCTCGTGAAATACAGTACAGGTACAACGTCTCAAATCCGGCAACCTCGCCCGTGCCGGTTTTCGGCACAAATTTTGCACCTTAATCCCTGAATCAATCCATATTCCTGGTTTCTCACTAAGGCTGGACCAGATAGTGAGCCATCAGATAATGGACTCCTTACCTAAGGATATACATGTCTTAAAGGGCGTGCAACAAATGTTTGCTAGATTGTTTCCTTGGATGAGAGGAGAGATTGAGTAGAATGGGCCTATATTCTCGAGTTTAGAAGAATGAGAGGTGATCTCATTGAAACGTATAAAATTATTGGAGAGCTTAACAGGGTCGATGCTGAGAAGCTGTTTCCCCTGGCCTGAGAGTCTCGAACTAAAGGTCATAGTCTCAGGATAAGGGGCTGGCCATTTAAGATTGAGATGAGGAGAAATTGCTTCACTCAGAGGGTTGTGAATCTTTGGAATTCTCTATCCCAGAGGGCTGTGGATGCTCAGTCGATGAGTATATTCAAGACTGAGATCAATAGATTTTTGGACACCAAGGGATAGTGTGGGAAATGGGAATTGAGTTAGAAGATCAGCCATGATCATAATGAAGGATCAGGCTCAAGGGGCCATATGGTCGTCTACTCCTATTTCATGTTCTTATGTACCTACGATCATGCTCGACTTTGAGATGACCTTTTAAATGAAATTAATTTGGCAAGTTTGTCCAGCATTGATTTTTTTTGATTAGCATTCCTTTTGCTTTGTGTAATCTCATGTTTTTCTTGCTGTGTAAGTAATTTATTAAATAACAAGAAAATACAGATTTTTAACTTTTTTGTTTTTCCTTCCACTTCTAGTCTTTGAAGAACCAGAAGATCCAAGCAGCAGATCATTTTTCTCTGAAATCATCTCCTCAATTTCAGATGTGAAGTTCAGCCACAATGGTCGGTACATGATGACAAGAGATTATTTGTCTGTTAAGGTGTGGGATGTTAATATGGAAACCAGACCAGTAGAAACATACCAGGCAAGTTATTGCAGTGATATTTTGAACGATTGGTATTGCTTTATACTTTAACTTTAAAATCATTCTTTTTTTTTACAATTCTGTTCCTTGAATTGTGATTTACTATGTTTTTGATGTCTCTACTTTCCAGGTGCACGAATACCTGCGGAGCAAACTCTGTTCGTTGTATGAGAATGACTGCATCTTTGACAAGTTCGAGTGTTGCTGGAATGGTTCAGACAGGTAATCTGTTATGTATTGATGTGTTGCTATTCACTGGCAACTTGATGGCAATCTTGCATCCGAGTTATGGGTACAAACCATATTCCGGAACTTGAGCACATGAGCTAGGCTGACAATTCAGTACCATATCAAGGGAATGTCGTTGTCGAAAGATCCCGTTCTTTGGATGAAATATTAATCTGAGACTGTCTGGTTCAGGCGAATATTCTGTCTATTCAAAGAGCAATATTGAGTTTTCCCAGTGACTTTGACAGCATTCCTTAACACACTACAAATAGTTGAAAAAAATCATTCACCTCATGGTTGTGTAATTTTGCTTTGCATATAATGGCTGCCGTTTGAGTACATAAGTTATCATGCCAAAAATTAATTTCCATGTGAAATCATTTGAAATGTGAGCTAGATTTTCGACAGGTTTGTGACCTTTTTTTGCCTGGACGCTAAAGGAGTCGCACAACATTTTGCTCCCAGGCGGAAATTTCGGCAGTGGTTTTGCGGCAGCGCTAAAACATAGTGCCTGCCCGATGTTTTCACCGTTTTGATGACGTCAATTGGCGTGCAACGCTGCGCTATTGGCCCGGTCTGAAAATTCGGCAATATCGCCCAATTTACCATCCGCCCGGGAACCCGACAGCAAAAATCAGTCGAACCCATCTTGAAAACGGAGCAAAAGTTCGGTGCATAAAAGGATTTGGAAAAGAAGGCTGCGTTTTACACTGAAGTTTTATGAGCTTATAGTTCGTTTTAAAGGATATTTAAGGAAATGTTTTTTTAAATGGGAGCTATACTAGCTCATTATTCCTGGCTGCTGTATTTATGCAGCGTCGAGCTGAAAGAAGGCTTATTGATGAGCATTTTGAGCGTAATTGAAGAGGTCGCAGACGTATGGGGAGCAGGCCTTCGCCCCCACGAGTTTATAGGCAACAGCACTCATACCTGCAGCTCTCTGAGGCACAGTGCCTTAGAAGGCTGCGCTTCTGAAAAGAGGTGGTCACAGTGATATGCCAGCTCATAATGGCAGACTTAAAGCTTACCAGCGGCAACAGGACTGCACTGCCCGTTGAGTGAAGGTGTGCCTTCGGCTCCTTTCGGGCATCAGCAGGGGACATACGCTCCATCTCGCAGTACGCTACTCATTACTGCATTCGCCAGATTTTTTTTTAAATTTGCCGCGATTATTGCCCGGAAACTGGCAAAATCGCTAAAAGACACAATTCTCGCCCTTTGTGTTCGTCTCAAAGCTATTGTACCAAACTGAAACTCGGTTTGAACCTTTTTTGTAGTTCTTGCGTCTGTACATAGAATACAAAACTGAATTAGAACTTGTTACAAGGTTGTAATGCAGTGTGATAGCTGAGATCTAAACTGTGTTGCAGCTTGTAAATTGTGTTCCAAACATATTCTTAGTACTATCATTTTGATCAGATGATCCCATTCTGGTGTGCAAACAAGGTTTCCTTTTAGACCATGCCCTTAACTTTTTTTTTCTGTTGACTTTGTTTTGTCTCAATACAAGAAAACTTGCAGTTTCACTATTTTATGCTGAACTGTATAATAGTGTAGATATATATAGTTCTTGTTTAATTTTTCAGGAATTTGACGAAGCTTAGCTTCAAAAGTTATCAATAGAGCCCTTTTTAGCCACTGCGGTCTTTAATTTTCATGCCTCAGCCTGACCCAGTGATTCGTTTTGGTTGTCTCTTATTTGGCTTCTGATAACAGTTCCTTCTGATAAGTTCCCCGTTTTAAAATGCCATTGCTAAGCATTGCTGTCCTAATCTGAATACACCCAATAATTATTTTGGTGCTTGCATTTGAAGCTGGGATTGTATTAAAGTTATCTGCTCCATTTATTGTATTGCCCTGATGCAATTCATTTGTACCTAGAGCATGGACAAAGTGTCAGATTACCTTCTTTTGGTATGTTCTTCCTTATTGTATAAATGTTCCTAATTGACCCTAGGTTTGTTAATTATCAGGTGCAACATGTAAAACTCAACATCATGCAAGTCTTGATATGTTTCTAGTTTTACAATACTACCTCTACTAAGCTGAGAGAGAGTATATTTCATATTAATGCAAGTGGAGCTTATCTATACTGCTCAGTGAAAGTCAAGCTGCTGTTTAACTTATCAAAGTTTTATTCTCACTGAGCAAAATAGGAAAGCTATGTCTCCATTCGTATGGAACGGACTCTCAATCTACAGTCAGGGAAGGAAAATGAGAAAGAAAAATTGAAAATGAGAAAAAATATAGAAGGAAAAGTAGACAAATACTTCATATACAGCTTATTGAAATTATAGTGACAACTCTGCCGGGCACCAGTAAGCAGTTCTGCACTCACTGACTTTCTGAAAGCCATGTACTTCATTTTGATATTTGAGTTGAACTAACATTTAGTTTACATTTTTTTTCCATAAACAGTGCTATCATGACTGGCTCATACAACAACTTCTTCCGGATGTTTGACAGAAACACCAAGCGAGACATTACACTTGAAGCATCTCGAGAAAGCAGTAAACCACGTGCCATCTTGAAACCGCGTAAGGTTTGCACAGGTGGGAAAAGGAAGAAAGATGAAATTAGTGTTGACAGTCTGGACTTCAACAAGAAGATTCTGCATACAGCTTGGCATCCTAAAGAAAACATCATAGCTGTTGCCGCAACTAACAATTTGTATATATTCCAGGACAAAGTAAATTAAAATTGGCTTGTTTTCGGACGAGACTTGTTCTTGCATAGTTTAAGCCTAGCCATTTTTCTTTAAAGGATCTTGTTCTCCAAAATTAATAAATTTGATGCACATACCTCCTTGTACAGAGGAGAAGCATTGACATATTCATTCGTATTTGTGATGCATTTCTGCCTTCAGTCAGGACATTACTTTCCATGGCATAGATTCTCTAGTCGTGAAAAACCCACCAGAAGCAAACTGGAAGGACAGTGCTGGTCACATAAGGCTATCTCTCCAATATTGATTTATTTAATCAAGTCTGAGCTTTCCTTCATGATAAAAGACCAAAAGTGAAACACAAGGCATACAGTTTAATGTCTGTGTAATCTATCCTTACTGTGTAATTTTTGGCCTTTCTGAACATGAATTGTGCTTGATTATGCCTGTAAACATTCCTCCTCTGGCCTCAGTCTTTTTGGCTCAAGTGTCCTGAGTTTGAGCACTTTAATGGGCTTTGAGCAGGGTCAGCGGACATGTGTTTTTTTTCTCTTGTATAATAACATTTACTCACTGACTGTATCTATAACCACACCACCTGGTGTAAAAACCACTTAATAAAATAACAGAAATCATAAAGAAATGTGTTTCGAAATCTGAAGATATGTATTCGGTTTTGTGATTCTTTTTGCAATGTCTACTGGAAAAGCTGGTTTGAAGTGACTGAGTTTAACATGGATTAGTGCATGTTACACTTTCTCTGGACAGCAGAATAAGTGACATTATTGTATGATACTAGAAATTTGATTTCATTTGCACCGTATTTCACAGAAGCGATAGCTGGAAAAATTAACTAAACTCCATTATCATTAAAAAAATTATATTTTTATAGTCTTCAGAAATTGTTCTGTCTTTTGGTTTGTTTATTTGGATAACCAATTCAAATGGAAGTGGAGAAGTTAAATAAGTTGTCTTTACACTTCTTGCAAATGACTGTATCTAGAATGCTTCCTTGAACTTATGATATTGATGAGAATCGCCAGTAATCCTATACCTAATCATATATTTCAGCATCAGATTATTCATTGCATTGTAGTAATGCCCTATATATCTATCCTCTTCAATTCAAAGAATGTCTTTTTTTTATCCACAATGTTTGAGCAAAGGAAAGTTGCAATATCCACCCTAAAGCTGTATTTATTCTATCTGTCTGTTGTGTGCTCGCTCTCTCTCTCTCTCTCTCTCTCTCTCTCTCTCTCTTCCCCCCCACCCTGTGGCCGGAAGTTTCTTCGGGGAGGCGGACAGGAAACCCGGGAAGGAAAATCCGGATTTCCCGCAGGCCCTGCCGATTTTACCGGCAGGGCCTAACTTGAATGTGAGACCCAGCCAGCTTGAGAGGCTGGCTGGTTTTGGGCCTCGGGTGCGAGGGATCGTGGGGGGGGAAATAGAGAGGAAGAAAAGGATCTGGTACGGGGGTTGTGGGATCGGCAGGCGATGGGGGGTGCTCAGGCTCACGGTGGTGGGGGGGGGGGGGGGGGGAAGAGAGAGAGGTTGCAGGGAGGGGGGCGCCGGAAGAGGGCTGGAGGATCATGGCTTGACTCATCGTATGTGGGGGGGGGGGGGGGGAAGGGAAGCCAGGGGAGGTGATCGCAAGCCCCGGTGGGGGGAGGGGGTCTCTGATAGCAGGGGGTAGGTTAGGTAGGGACCTTGGATCCAGGAGCTAGGTATAAAGCCACTTACCTCCTGGATGTAGCAGGTTTTGACGAATTGTGTGAAAGCAGTTAAAACACCAAATGGACAGGAAAAAAGAGGCTTCCAGCCTCATTACAATATTTAAATTAAGGAATGGGTTGGTCACCCGTCCCTGTCTTTTATCCCCCTTCCCCGTCCCGACTCTGGCAAAATTGGAGGTGGGATCAGGTCGGGAATCCTATTTTTAACAATTTAACCCTCCCCACGCTCCAAACCCACCCATTTTTTAGGGGGAAATTCTGGTCTATGTGTCTTGTCTTTTTATGTCCCTCTTTTTTTTCTGTCTCTCACACAATTTAAAAGCAGACCTTGGTAAAAAATCATGGAAAATAAACAATTTGTATGTTCATGCACCATTTTGTCTTCAGTTCTCATCCACCCAACCCACATTTCTGTATATAAGCTGGTAAGTAAAATTTGTATAGCTTGCTTTGACAACATTTTTGAATTTTTATCCAATCTTCTTAATTTTAAAATTGTGTTCGTATAGTAAACACACTTTTCATTCCCCTCAGTTTTTGTTCACTTTCCCCCCCATTTGGATTTTAGTTCAGGTTCAGACAGTATAATTTTTCTTCCCCCTACTCACCCTGCAAGCTTTTTTAAAGAGAGTAATGATTTTCTACCCTTATTTCTCCTCCACCCACCAGTCCCCAAGAATTTCTGTGCAGAAATTGCCTAAGCTGTGATAGCTTTAATAATGAGAGTACTTGTTATATATGGTTTCTTGTTTTATTTTTTCAACTTTGATCAAGTAGTGTTTAAAACTATGCTTTACTATAATTTCTATGTCAGAATATTTTTCAATATCATAGAACATTTTCATTAAGTCCCTAGTAATTAGCTTGCAATGCTTTTGGGCATAAGAAGTTATAATGCATGAATATGGAAGGGTGTTCATGGTAAATTACTGTGACAAGTTATTGAAACCAAGAAAATTGAAAGCAATAATCATTTCAAAGGATCCTGTCGCGTTTTGCATGAAGTGCACAGACAACTGTATAAATCAATGTTGCAATGAATTTACTGTCCATGGATTGGCATTCTTAATACTTCCTTGCAGCTTCTAATGTGTTCTAACTTACTGAATGTTAAAAATGCTTTGAAAATATAAGTAGGAACATTGTATTACAGATGTAAATGAGTTGTAATGCCATATTCAATTTAAAATGCGCTTCATTTTAGCATTTCTGAGCATTAGGTTTGACCTGGTGCCAAAACACGTTCAAGTGTGCTAAAACAGTAATGTTGCATGTGCCTTTTTATTCTTTATTTTTTATTTATATATATATATATATAATATATATATTATATAATTATTTAATACATTTTAATTGTTTGTATAAAATCTGTTTAGATTTTAAGATGTACATGGTAAATGATAAAGTTCTAAGTAAATAGATCCTTTTTAAAACTGTATGGCACAAAATTTGTGGGAGTAATTAGTTTTGTAGATTCGAAGTTGTCAAGGTGGAATTAAAATTGGGAAATTTAGTATAGGATGAAAATCAGTCTGTTCTATTTCACTATTGTTCCACAATAATGCATTGACTTCAGTTTTCTTTCCAATTTACACGATTAAAATCTTGGGGTAGCTGTCTCTTTAAGGATAGTTATTACCAATTCATATAATTTTATTTAGGCCGCATCACTTGCTGAACAAAATCATTTTCAATGGTCCAGTTTATATATTTCTATTTCTTTCAGAATGTGGAGGCCAGAAAAATTTGGTTTAGAGCTGTGTTTAGTTGATGTATCAAATATTTCATAGTTTATTGAGACTTAATTAAATATCCAAATGTATTCAAATTTTCATTTGTTATATTCACGTTCTCTGTTTTTAGTTTATTTATGTCTATTTTTAGGGGGGGGGGGTTAATGCATTTTCTACATCTTGTCCAGTTAGTGTGTAAACAGATTAAATGAAAGCCAAATTGTCTGGATCATAGTTTTTTCAACTAATGGATTTGTTTACAGATAAATGATGCTATTTTCAGGTCCGAAGCTGCCTCAAGAGTGTGAAGTACTGTTAACCTCAACAAAAATTTCCAATCTGTGTAGAGGATAAATTGCAGTAATGTGTTTAGATATAATAAGTGTTTGGGAAAAATTTTACTTATTTAGGAACTTTTCCGTAGCAGAGTTAATGGAGGCATTAATTCTATGGGTGTGTGCTTTCTGCTATCTACCTGCCCCCTGTTTACCTAAATATCTTTTGTAGAAATCCACTTAGTATTTTTCTGAAGAGCTATTGTGTAAAAATAGGTAATCCAGATAGATTAGTACAGCACAGAAGGAGGACAGTCGGCTCACCGAGTGTGCGCCGGCTTTTAAAGAGCAATTCCTCGTCGCACTCCCCTGCTCTGTCCCCATATCCCTGCAATTTTTTCTCCGAGTATTTATCCAATTCCCTTTTGAAGGCTTCTATTGAATCTGTATCCACAAATGGGTCATGATAAACCTTCCCCCCGTTGTATCAGGTAAGTAGATCCTTTTAGAATATGATTGCTTCCAAGCATCTTATTCCCAATTTCACTTTGTTTTCAGATCAATTGCAGAGTGTCATTTTAGTATTCAGTTTTTTTTTATTGGCTCATCGTGTTATAGCTCCAGGGATATAAGGAGGACTGTGGCTTTGTGTGACTGGTTACTTGATTTACTGTTTGGCAGTAGCAGTGAATTGATGAATATCAAAGGATTCTCAATTTTCCCTTCATCTCTAATTACACTAGTGTCTCAGCAGTAGCTATGTCGCTGACAATTGAAGAAAATGGTTCCATTCCATCACAAATTTATTGTTTCCTGAAATGTGTACACACACACTTGTGAAAAAATTTAACTTCAGTTTAAATGGTAATATTCATCCTGAGGAAAACTCATCTATTTCATTTCTCTTGCCTTTAACTGTAAACTGATGTCTGACCTAAAGAATTTGAACTTCCAAATTCTTCCTTCGTCTGTTATAGGGTCAAAACCATTTTTTTTTTTGTCTTTCCACTTTCCACTATTGCTTCATATAATTTAACACAAGGTTTTGCCTTGAAATAGTTGGACCTCCTGATGTGTATGCACAGACAAATGTATGGTGGTCAAGATTTGGTTACAGGGCCTAACAATCATGAAACAAAAAAAAAACAATTTTAAATTTCAATGTGTGGATACAATGCTTTATTCCCTAATGAATTTGTGTACCTGCTAACATTGTGTTTGATTTTTGTACCAAAGTAATGGCTATTGGTCCTACAAATTAATGTACATCGCACAAGATTAAGCAGTCATTCAGCTTACCTTAACTTATCCATCTAGGTAAAAAATACAATACTCTTCACCACCTCCATTGTAACATTTTGAGACTTGCACTTAGTTTCCCTAGAAAAGTTTTGGTTTAAATTGTTATGCTACTATGAAGTTAGATTCAGTTTACAAAGGGTCAACTTCCAGATAGATGTAACTTATTTGGAAAGCTGTTTAGGATAAATTAATTGGAACACTAGATAGTTCAGCTGTCAAATGTGTATATTCTTATACAGAACATCAGTTGGGACAATGAGGAGCCATTGAACATAGCCCAGCACGGTTTGCAGCTTTAATGCAGAAATAGTTTTAATTCAATACCTCCAAAGGATAATTGATATAGCACTTGCATCAAGGAGGAGATGTTTCTAGTGCAAGCCACTGATTGGCAGCTTGGCAAGCCAATCATCAACACAGCTGAGGGAATGTCCGCCTTTGTTAGTCTGTCATGGAGAACAGTCCTAGTGAAACAAAAGCAAAATACTGTGGATGCTGGAATCTGGAATAAAAACAAAATGCTGGAAATCTCAGCTGGTCAGGCAGCATCCGAGTTAACGTTTTGGGTCCATGACCCTTCGTCAGAACTGGAGAGTGTTCGGAAAGAACATTAACAAGCACTGAAAAAGAGGGAGGGGAAGAAAGAACAAAAAGGAAGGTCTGACAGGAGAGATTCGAGAGACAAAAGGGATGATGGGCCAAATTGAAATGGTAATACCAGGAGTTAGAAAAACATTAGTCGAGATAGGGTGATGATGGTGGGATAATGACCAGCTGCCATTAGAGACGAGAAAAAAACAGCCCTAGTGAAAGGTCTTACTTTCTATGGTTACACAAGTTAATTTGAGAACTAGGTTAGCCCACAATAAAAGTGAAAATCACATTCTATTACTTTGATGGTTCAAGGAGTGATAGGAAATGGGTAAATCTTGCTGTGAAAACTGCATTAATTTTTCATGTAGAAATAAACCTATTTGGTTTTAAATTGTCCTTGTCTCATTTGAGTCCTCATAAGTCTGCCTCCCATAAAGAAAGGAGAATGCAGGTGGTAAGATCACAGAATCCAATACATGGATCATACTATTTAACTGCATATTGGGTAGATTGTAGGGGACAGGGGTCCGTTTATGGAAGTGACCAGATGTGAAATTTGTAACAACCAACCTTAGTGTATATATGACGCCCATTTTTACTTCTGGCGGGGTGGTGGGAGAGATCCAGAACAAGGCCATAACCTTAAAATTATAGCTAGACCGTTTAAGGGCGAGGTCAGGAAATACTTCTTCACGCAAAGGGTAGAACTCTTTCCCCAAAATGTTGTTGCGGATAGGTCAATTGAACATTTCAAAACTCAGATTGATGGGTTTTTGTTAGGTAACGGTTTTAAAGGATATGCGACCAAGGCGGGTAAATGGAATTAAGATACGGACCAGCCATTATCTAATTGAATGGTGGAACGGGCTCGAGGGGCTGAATGACTTAATCCTGTTCTTATGCAGCACTGTACACTTTGACCTAGTTTAGGAATATAAAAGTTCTATATATAGTTAGAGAATATCTTTAATCTATTTGTTTATTGACTATAACTTTGTAATCTAAATTTTTTATTGAAAATTTGTTTAATAACTTAATTTTAAAAGTTTTTCAAAAGTACAAGAATAGACTTTTTTTGTTTGCTGTTCAGGCATCTTCCAAAGGATACACTAAAAATAACTCCAGTTAGTATCTTACAATATTTGATGTAACATGAAGCATTGCTCAGTTGGAAAATTGTTCATTTTTAAATGTTGGTTTCACTGCCCAAATTGACTTCAGCTTTGCTACTGTTGGCTTTGTTATTTTACAAGGTTTGCTTCAGAGAGCTTTACGCTAATTTCTGTCATGGTATTTGAATAAGCCCAGCACAAAGTGAGTGAAGATAATGGGCCAGAATAACAGCGAGTTTAATGAATACACTGATATTAATGTGTAAATAAGCCAACAATTTGTGTCGAGAAAGAGACCTCATGAGTTGCGAATCACCACAAGTTGCTGGATGATTCCGCTGCTCCGCCATTACCCTTGTGAAAATGAGAGTTCGCCGTCAACCACCCTATGCATTTCAAGAAATTGCTGTATTTGTGCTATTAAATAAATTAAACTCGCTGCAGAAAATTAGGGCTGGTACTTAAGAAGGACTCTTTTAATGATGAGATTTATGATCTTGCAATGCCATTGAACCTCTCTGGTCCAGAAGAGGAATAATTGAAACTCTAGATCTCATACCTGCAGATCGTAAATTGGTTTTGGAGGTTTTTAAAATGAATTAAAATCTTTTTTTCTCTCAATCCAAATTTTCTTTATTTCTTTCTGTACCTAATTTGACTCTTAATTCACTATCCTTCTCCATCGTTTCTGTTTTTCTCTTTTCTCTATCCTTAAATCTCATTAGTTAAGAAGATAGATTGTTGATCCCAGATGCCCATTGATCAGCTCATACTTCCAGCAATTTGAGAAGTAAAACATTTTCAAGTTGAAGAGTGAGCAAACAAATAGGGCACACCAGGAGATGTCCCGCTCCAGCAAATTCTGGCCCATTGTTTACGATGCCTGTGTTGTTTCCTCACAGGAAGACAATTTTAATCTAATTGAAAGTCAGCTGACTGCACAAAAATCCAACATTGTAACCCCTTTCCTCATCTTTCTCACCACTCCAAAAGTACTTAATTGGCTGTAAAGCGCTCTGAGACGTCTGGTGATCGTGAAAGGTGCTATAGAAATCCAAGTCTTAAGAGTTTGTGTATGATTTCCAAATGCTGCTCAAGGTAGAATGGCATCATTACAGGTGTGTGCGTGTGCCTTTTGCAAGCTTAATTAGCTGTTCCATCAACTTTTTGCTACAAAACATTTTGATAATTACTTGGAAATCTCCTGTGACATTGTTCAATATGTTTGAAGCTATGCTGTTGCAAAAGTGAGGGAGTGCATCTGGGAAGAAGATACTGTATGGTAGACTGTAACAGCAAAGTCTGAGCCTATTTAGCTCATTGTGCCTGCATGAGCTATTCACTTAGTCCCTCGTCAGGATTACTTTTAGCTTGGTCCTAGCACTTTCACTTCTAAATTGGAAGGTCATCCATCCAAGCCCCACTCCATGATCTGAGCGCACAATCTAGGCTGGTACTTGTGGATTGCTAAGAGAGTATGGCATATCAAATCTTGGTTGTTACTGGACTAGTAATCCAGAGACCTGGACTAACAATCTAGAGAATGAGAGTTCAAATCCTACCTTAGCAGTTTGAGAATTTGAATTTAGTTTTTTAATCTGGAAATTTTTTTTAAAAAGCTTGTATCTGTAAGAGTGATCATGAAGCTGTCAGAGTGTCGTAAAACCCAACTGATTCATTAATGTTCTTTAGGGAAGGAAATCTGCCATTCTTACCTTGTTTGGTCTATATGTGACTCCAGTCCCACACCAATATGGTTGACTCTTAATTGACAGCTGAAATAGCCTAGCAAGCCTACATCCCGAGAATAAATTTAAAAACATCATCTTCTGGATGAGACATTAAAGCGAGGCCCTGCTTGACTGGTTGAAAAGTAAATCCCATTGCTTCACAGGAGCATTATTAAAGATCTGGAGATTCCCATGGTCTTGAGCCTTGGATTCTTAGAGCCACATGCCTCTGACAGAAAAGTTTAAGAGGTATTTGAAACACAAATGGCAATTGTATAGGTAATTTCAATTTTCTTCTAAATTTTTACATTGTTACAAACATTTTCTTGTAAGTATTATTTGGAGAAAGCAAAGTAGTTGACAAAAAAATATATTAAATATTTGTAATGATTGATTTCCCTTTTATGGATTGCTTATGATTGATTTTAATTGCTTATGGCCTTAGTAGTTTCTTGTTACTATTCTTTCTATCTGCTTTCCTTGACTTGTACAATGTGTTTTCCTCGCTTTAAACATTCTATACCGACCACAGTGACTTGATGCTGTTATAACATTTGGATATATATAGGCGCGATGCCCAAAGTGTGATATGGTAGACGGAATGCATGGTAAATGCAAAGTTTTACACAGCTTTTCCGCTGACCTAAACCAGAATTATTTTGTAATAACTTTTGGTTTCCCATTGCAAATGTCAGTTCAGTTCTTTGTTTTGGCTGAGCACTGAAGAGTATTTCACAAGACTCTGCTTTATCCAACAAAGCATTTTCAGTATCAGAATTTTTCATAACCTGTTTCCCTCTGTATTCTTGTTGAGCCAGGCTGCCAAAAACGTTTCCTCCTTCAGAAGTTTTGCTAGTGTAGATTAAGGGAGTTTAAAATCCAGAGCTAAATCCCCTTTACTCATTTTAGGACTGTTCTTATCTCCTGCAAAGTCGCTGCATTTTTCTAAAATAATGAAACTGAATGTATCTTGCTTGCCATGGTGCATCACTATATGGTGTAGGTGATTTTTATAGTACTGCTTTGAAGCCTTTGTAATGCTTTTTGAAGTATGCAGCTGTGTAGTATGGCAAAAGCAGATAACAACCTGTGGGAAATTTTTCATATATGAACATAATGGGAATCTGCTAGAAATTGATTAGCACTAGCGTGAAAAAGGTAAAGCCTGCAATGCAATCTGGTTTGTGCAATTACAATTTGAGCATGATTACAGAGAGCTGCAAGAATCCCTGAACTCAACACAGATCCCTGAAGGTAGCAGGCCAGGTAGATACGGTGGTTAAGAAGGCATACGGAATACTTGCCTTTATTAGCCGAGGCATAGTATACAAGAGCAGGGAGGTTATGCTTGAACTGTATAAAACACTAATTAGGCCACAGCTAGAGTACTGCGTACAGTTCTGGTCACCGCATTACAGGAAAGATATGATTGCACGAGAGAGGGTACAGAGGAGATTTACATGGATGTTGCTTGGACTGGAGGATATTAGCTATGAAGAAAGATTGGTGGCTGTGTTTGTTTTGTTTGGAACAGAGGAGGCTGAGAGGAGACCTTATTGAGGTGCATAAAATTATGAGGGGCATAAATAGAGTGGATAGGATGGACCTATTTCCCTTAGCAGAGGGGTCAACAAGCAGGGGGCATAGATTTAAAGTAATTAGAACGTTTAGAGGGGATTTGAAGGGAAATCTCTTCACCCAGAGGGTGGTGGGGGTCTGGAACTCACTACCTGAAAGGATAGTAGGGGCAGAAACTCTCACCACATTTTTTAAAAGTACTTGAATGTACACTTGAAGTGCCGTAACCTACATGGCCATAGACCAAGAGCTGGAAAGTGGGATTAGGCTGGATAGTTCTTTGTTAGCTGAAATGGCCTCCTTCCGTGCTGTAAATTTCTGAGTCTAAGAACTGTAGTGTAGTGATAATGGGAGACTTCAACTATCCTAATATAGACTGGGATAAAAGTGCAAACAGCAGAGAGGGGGAAGAATTTCTGAAGTATGTTCAGAGAACTTTCTTGATCAGTACGTTTCCTCCCGAGGAAGGAGGCATTCCTAGATCTGGTTCTGGGGAATGAGATGGGTCAAGTGGAGCAAGTGTCGATCGGTGAACGTTTAGGGAACAGTGATCATAGTATCATAAGGTTTAGATTAGCAATGGAAAAGGACAGGGAGCAATCTAGAGTAAAAATACATAATTGGAGGAAGGCAAATTTCAGTGGAATGAGAACGGATCTGGCCCGGGTAAATTGGATTCCAAGATTGGCATGCAAAACTGTAGTGGAACTACAGTGCCTTTAAAGAGGAAATAGTTTGGGTATAGGCGATGTACATTCCCACTAGGGGGAAAGGTAGGGCAACTAAAGTCAGGACTCTGTGGATGACGAAAGCGATAGAGGGCTAGAATTTCGGTTTTAATAGTAGTTTTATGCCAAAATTAATGTTTTCGCTGCGCGCCCATTTTTGCACCCGCTTTTCGGCCTTTATTGGTAAAAATCGGCGTTGCACGAGGATTTGCGGCGTAAACCGCGAATTTCAGCAACTTTAGTCCAGAGACGATACTGCTGCGAGAGAGGCCTTGGGAGGGGAGGGAAAAAAATTGCAAAAAACATTCACAATCCACTCACAAAATCTTTATCTGCTAAATCGCTGAAAAATAATTGAAAAATAAAAACTTTAACTTACCTTTTTTGCAGGTCTTCATACTTATCGCTGCTGGCAGGTTTTACCCTACGGGTATTCTGGGCACAGAATATGGGTCCAGAGAGAGAGCCAAAAATCAATCGCAAGCGCAATTTGTGGGTCTTGCACGTCAGTGCTCCTCTCCCCAGCGATTACGTGGAAGCGCCACTGCAAAAAGGTATCCCAAAGATCCCGCCATATAGGATCAAATCGTGGTGAAAACCCGGTTGCAATGTCGTCGGAATTCTAGCCCATAGCGTAAGATGAAGCAGAAAAAGAGCACGTATGACATGTCAGGTTGAGAATACATCTGTGAATCAGGTTCAATATAGAAAGTTCAGAGGAGAAGTCAAAAATAAAATACGAGGGGCAAAGAGAGGGTATGAGAATAGAATGGCAGCCAACATAACAGGTAATCGTAAAGTCTTCTATGGGCATATAAATAGTAAATAGGTAGTAAGAGGAGGGGTGGGGCCAATTAGGGACCAAAAAGGAGATCTATGCATGGAATCAGAGGGTATGGCTGCGGTACTAAATGGGTACTTTGCATCTGTCTTCACATAGTATGCCATAGACATAGTAAAGGAGGAGGTACAGGAGATACTGGATGGGATAAGAATTTATAAAGACAAGGTACTAGAAAGGCTGGCTGTACTTAAAGTAGTTAAGTCACCAGGACTGGATGGGATGCATTCTGTAAAGTCATGTCCCCTCAGTACAGATTCACACGAGGCATGTAGTGAAGTCAAGGTCACTCTGGACCTGCACCTTTATTTCACAGCTCTGGAATGCTGCACTTGCCTGAGACCTGTCCTTATATACCTGTCTCTTGCAAGTGCACCCCTGGTGATAAGGTATGGTGGTGGTTACAGGTCATATCTTATTACAGTCATGTATAGCATGTTAGGATACAGTTATATATAATAATGTAAGATATATGACACATCCTAGGATGCTGAGGGAAGTGAAGGAAGAAATTGCAGAGGTACTGACAATCTTCCAATCCTCCTTCGACATGGGGGTGGTGCCAGTCGACTGTAGAATTGAAAATGTTACACCCTTAATCAAATAAGTGTGTAAAGATAAACCCATAACTATAAGCCGGTCAGTTTAACCTCAGTAAGTGGGGAAGCTTTTAGAAACAATTTTAACAGCCGCTTGGACAAGTGTGTATTAATTAAGGAAAGCCAGCACAGATTTGTTAAAGGGAAATTGTGTTTAACCAATTTGATTGAGTTTTTTTGATGAGGTATCAGAGAGGGTTGATGAAGACAATGCAGTTGACATGATATACATAGTTATATGCAGACAGCGTGAGCACCCATCTTTGGATGCGGGCAGAGATATTGGTATTAATCCCTTTACTCTCTGAGAATAGTGATATGAGTGGCTTATGGTCAGTTTCTAACTCAAACTTGAGACTGAACAGATACTGGTGCATTTTTTTCACCCTGTAAACGCATGACAGAGCTGGTTTTTCAATCATGCTGTAAGCCCTTTCGGCCTTGGACAAACTCCTGGACACAAAGGCGACCGGTTGCAATGTTACCAATTCGTTAGCTTGTTGAAACACACACACCCGACCCCGTACGAAAACGCATCACAAGTAGCACTCAACGTTTACATGGGTTATACAGAACAAGCAGTTTGTTGGAACATAACAAATTTCTGGCTTTCTCAAAAGCTGCCTCTTGTGATTTCCCCCATACACAGTCATCTCCCTTGCGCAACAACACACGTAGGGGTTCTAGCAAGGTGCTTAACCCGGGTAGAAAAATACCACAATAGTTGGAGTCCCAGGAATGACCGCAGCTCCATCGCATTCTGTGGTCTCGGCGCGTTCTTGATGGCCTCCGTCTTGGCGTTGGTGGGTCTGATGCCATCTGCCACGATTCTTCTCCCGAAGAACTCGACCTCTGGCACCAGGAAAACACACTTAGAGCATTTTAATCTGAGTCCCATGCGATCTAGCCGACTTAGGACCTCTTCCAGGTTCTTCAAGTGTTCGATGGTGTCCTGACCTGTGACCAGTATGTCGTCTTGGAAAACCACGGTGTGCGGAACCGACTTTAGCAGGCTCTCCATGTTCCTTTGAAAAATGGCCGCGGCCGATCGAATCCCAAACGGGCATCTATTTTAGATGAACAGACCTTTGTGCATGTTGATGCAGGTGAGGCCTTTCGAGGATTCCGCCAGCTCCTGCGTCATATAGGCCGAGGTCAGATCCAACTTGGTGAACTTCTTTCCTCCAGCCAGGGTCGTAAATAGGTCGTCTGCATTGGGATGCGGGTACTGGTCCAGTAGCGAAAAACGGTTAATCGTTACTTTATAGTCCCCTCAAATTCTGACCGTGTCATCATCTTTTGAGAATAGGAACAATCAGACTGACCCACTCGTGCGATGATGCCTTATCGCTGCAACCTGTCCAGCTCAATTTCCACTTTCTCTCGCATCGTATATGGCACCGCCCGTGCCTTGTGGTGGATGGGTCGTGTACCGGGATCCAAGTGGATCTGCACCTTCGCCGCTGAGAAACTTCTGATGCCTGGCTCAAACAATGACAGGAACTTGCTTAGAACCTGGGCACATGAGGCATCGTCAACAGATGAAAGCGCTCGGATGTCGTCCCAGTTCCAGCGGATTTTTCCCAGTCAGCTTCTGCCGAACAGTGTGGGGCCATCTCCTGTACAATCCATAGTGGGAGTTTGTGCACTGCTCCATCATAGGAGACTTTTACTGTTGCGCTGCCAATAACAGGAATCAGCTCTTTAGTGTAAGTTCTTAGCTTGGTATGAATGGGGCTAAGCTTGGGCCTGTGTGCCTTGTTGCACCACAGCCTGTCGAAGGCCTGTTTGCTCATGATAGACTGATTCACATCCATGTCCAATTCCATAGATACTGGAATTCCGTCCAGTTTGACTTTTAGCATGATCGGTGGACATTTCGTGGTGAAGGTGTGTACCCCGTACACTTCCTCGGTTCGATTCTCTAGTTCAGCCTGATCTGCCATGGATCGGTCTTCCTCTGCAAAGTGGTGGTTTGCAGCTCATCTGCTCATTCGCTGGAGGTGTCTCATTGTTCCACAGCCTTTGCACACTGTTTGAAGCGGCATTGATGGGCTCGATGATCACCTCCGCAGCGCCAACAAGGTGTTAACTGCCTCGCATTAACATTTGATGGCGGACTCTTGGTCATCTGAGGTCATGCAGCTGCAGGTGTGTACATTCTGCCATATGCATTCCTGCCTGAAAAACGACGTTATTTTGTGTACAGTACCTACCGAAACCTCTATGCTGCAAAATTTGTTTGGTGTTATCGCTGGTGGACATAAATGCCTGGGCTATCGTTATGGCTTTGCTCAAGTTCGGTGTTTCAACAGTCAATAGTTTGCGAAGGATAACCTCATGGCCAATGCCAAGCACAAAGAAGTCTCTTAGCATTTGCTCAAGGAATCCATCGAATTCGCAATGTCTTGCAAGGCGCCTTAGTTCGGCGACATAGCTCGCTGCTGGAGAAATAAACTTTCCAGGCTACAGAGTCACAACACAAGGCATGACAACATTTATATGATCCAGCGAATGCAGGAGGCTACCAACGTCAAAGAACTTTCATAATTTCTCGGCTCTTGCAACTTCTATCTGAATTTCGTCCCGCACTATGCATACTGTAGTGTCTCTGCACCTTGTTACAAACTCACATGAGGCATGGATATATCAGACATGGTCACTCTGTGACCTTCAATTTATTTCCAGTGCTGATCCTGGGTGGGACCTCCCCTTTGAAGCCCAGGTGAGGAGCTCACTCCCTGTGGTCAGGGTGTGCATTACAAGGGTACAGGTACAGTATGCATGAGTTACAGTTACATACTTATAGTCATTGCAAGATGGTGAAATATATGACATCACCTCCCCCCTTGGGTCTTTTAGTTTCAGATGTTAAGTCTATCGGTTGGTCGGCGCTCTCTCGTGGAGCGCTGCAGTTGTGGCTCTGGTGGCTGAGCCTCAGCACGAGTCTCTGTCACTTGAGGTGATGCCGGCCTGTCCGGGCTGGCCACAGGGACTGTGCATGCTGAGGGCGGTCTTTGTTGCTCATGCGCTGGCAGTGGTGTGGATGCTATCTCATCATGCTCTTCTTCCGGTTCCTCCGTATCTGCACTGAACCTTGTCTTTACTTGGTCCAAGTGTTTTCGGCATATCTGCCCATTGTTTAGTCTGACCACCATGATCCTATTTCCTTCTTTGCCAATTACGGTGCCCTCAAGCCATTTGGGTCCTAAAGCATGGTTAAGAACAAATACCGGGTCATCTATTTCTATACACCTCCCCCTTGAGCCTCGATCATGGAACTCGGTTTGAGACTGGCGCTTGCCCTCAGCAATATCTGCCAGGGCTGGGTGAATGAGGGACAGCCGCGTCTTGAGCGTGCGTTTCATGAGTTCCGCTGGCGGGACTCCCGTGAGCGAGTGCGGCCGGGACCTGTAGGCCAGCAGGAGGCACAATAGGCGGTACTGAAGGGAGGGTCCTTGGATGCGTAGCATGACCTGCTTTATGACTTGGACCGCCCGTTCCACCTGGCCGTTGGAGGCCGGCTTGAACGGCGCTGTCCGGACGTGCTTGATCCCATTGCCCGACATAAACTCCTGGAATTCATGGCTGGTAAAACACGGGCCATTATCGCTGATCAGGATGTCCAGCAAGCCGTGGGTCGCGAAAACCGTACGCAGACTCTCCACAATGATGAATGTCATGCATGAGTTCAATATGATGCACTCGATCCACTTCGAGTATGCATCAACAACGATCAGGAACTTTTTCCCATGAACGGGCCTGCAAAGTCCATGTGAATACGTGACCATGTCCTGGTGGGCCAGGGCCATGGGCTGAGTGGGGCCTCCCTGGGGGCATTGCCCAGCTGGACACATGTCGTGCACCTGCAAACCCAGTGTTCCAGGTCTGAGTCAATCCCCGGTCACCACACGTGTGACCGGGCAATGGCCTTCATTAATGCAATGCCAGGGTGCTCGCTGTGGAGTTCCCTGATGAACGCTTCCCTTTCTTTCTGAGGCATGACTACCCGGCTGCCCCATAACAGGCGGTCGGTTTGGACGGAGAGTTCATCCAGCCGTCTCTGAAACGGCCTGACTTCCTCGGGGCACGCCCTGTGTGCGGGCGCCCAGTCCCCAGTCAGGACACATTTCTTTATCATGGATAGGAGGGGGTCCCTGTTGGTCCAGAGTTTGATCTGGCGGGCTGTGATGGGGGAGCCCGCAGTGACAAAAGTCTCAACGGCCATGACTATCTCGGTGCTCTGCTCCGCCGCCCCCTCGGTGATGGCCAATGGGAGTCTGCTGAGCGCGTAAGCGCAACTTTCGGTGCCTGGCCGGTGCCGTATGGTGTAGTCATACGCAGCCAGCATGAGGGCCCATCGCTGTATGTGAGCTGATGCATTAGCGTCGGCAGCCTTGCTGTCAGACAACAGGGATGTTAACGGCTTGTGGTCCGTCTCTTGCTCGAACCGTCTACCGAAAAGGTACTGGTGCATCTTTTTCACACCATACACACACGCGAGTGCCTCCTTCTCGACCATGCCGTATCCACGCTCTGCCTGGGAGAGCGACCTGGAGGTGTAAGGTTGGAGTTGGCCATCATCGTTATCCTGCTGCAAAACACATCCAACCCTGTAGGATGATACATCGCATGTTAAAACCAGTTTTTTAAAGGGGTCATACAAAGTCAACAGTTTGTTGGAACACAGCAGGTTCCTCACCTTATTAAAAGCCCATTATTGACAATCCCCCCAGACCATTCACAACCTTTACGTAGGAGCATGTGTAACGGCTCCAACAATGTTGTTAAGTTCAGCAGGAAGTTCCCAAAATAGTTCAAGAGTCCCAGGAATGATCGCAACTCTGACATGTTGCCGGGCCTGGGCGCCCGGTGAATCACCTCAGTTTTTGATTCATTGGGCCAGATCCCCTCTGCGGCAACCCTCCTGCCCAGGAACTCTACCTCTGGGGCCAAAAACACGCACTTGGCCTTTTTCAGCCGCCGGCCTACCCGTTTCAATCGGCGTAGCACCTCCTCCAGGTTGCGGAGGTGTTTCTCAGTGTCTCGACCCATTATAAGGTTGTTGTCTTGGAACACGATCGTTCCAGGGATGGACTTGAGCAAGCTTTCCATGTTTCACTGAAAGGTAGCCGCTGCCGAACGCATGCCAAACGGGCACCTATTGTAAACAAATAATCCTTTGTGTGTCGTGATGGTGGTCAGAAACTTGGATTCTTCAGCCAGTGCCTGAGTCATGTAGGACGAAGTGAGGTCCAGCTTCGTGAACAGCTTACCACCTGCCAGCGTGGCGAAAAGGTCCTCCGCTCTCGGGAGCGGGTATTGGTCTTGCAGCGACACTCGGTTGATGGTGGCTTTGTAGTCGCCACAAATCCTGACCGAGCCATCTGCTTTGAGGACGGGAACAATGGGACTTGCCCAGTCGCTGAATTCAACGGCTGAAATTATGCCCTCTCTGAGCAGCCTGTCCAGTTCACTTTCAATTTTTTCACGCATCACGTACGGCACCGCTCTGGCTTTGTGGTGCACTGGTCTGGCGTCCGGAGTGATGTGTATCACTACTTTGGTGCCCTTGAACGTTCCGACACCGGGTTGAAAGAGTGACTCGAATTTTTGCAATACCTGCGAGCATGAACTTCGCTCCACGGATGAAATGGCGTGCACATCCCCCCACCCTCATTTCCAATTCATCTCAGCTAGCCAACTCCACCCCAAGAGCACGGGGCCATTTCCCGGAACAATCCAAAGTAGCAGCCAGTTCTGTGATTCATTATGCGTTACCACCAAGTTTACACTGCCCAGCACTGGGATGATCTCTTTGGTGTACGTACGTAGCTGTGTCTCAATGCGTTCCAATTTGGGCCTGCTAGCTCTGTGTCGCCATAGTCTCTCAAATTGTTGGGCGCTCATGAGGGACTGGCTAGAGTATCCAGCTCCATGTGCACCGGGATGCCATTCAGTGAGACTTTCATCATCATGGGTGGCATTTTGGTGTATGAGCTGTGGACGTCGGCCACATGAACTCTCTGAACTTCAGCATCCATGGTTGTTCCCCAGGCCTCAGTCTGCATTTCAAACCCCTCGTCTGGCTCGTCTGTCTCGCAGACTAGCCTCACTACTGCCTTTTTGCACATCCTGGCCAAGTGTCCCTTGACATTACAAATCCTACAGGTGTAAAGTTGGAACCTGCAGATTTTTGCAGTGTGTCTGCCCCCACATCTCCAGCATGAGCTGAGATTGCTGTTAACAAAAGGGCTATTCCCAGGCATTCCTCTCTGATGGCTCGTTTGGCTGTTTCTAAGCACTCTGATAGAGGGTGTTAATTGTCCCAACAAAGGATGCATTGTTCCACGTGATGGCGTGAATTGCCGATCCCCTTTCCATTATCCCTGTTGCAGGCCCACCCTGGAGCTGGTTGCTGCCTGGACAGTGTTGAATTGCCCTTGCCTGCCTGTGAGGTTCTGTGTCCTTCTTACAATATTAACTCCCTGGTTCATCGCAGCATCAAAACCAAGGCTGTGTGCGTAAATTAGCTTCTAAAGTCAAATCCTTAGTCTTTATGAGCTTCCTGAAAATGCCGGCATGATTAATGCCCTCGATGAAAAAGTCTCTTAACATCTCCCCCCTGCAGGCATCGGAGAACTTACAGAGACTGGCCAGACGCCGCAGTTCTGCCATGAAGTCCGAGATGTTTTGACCCTCCCAACGCCGGTGAGAGTAGAACCGGTGCCGGGCCATGTGTACGCTACTTGCCAGCTTGAGATGCTCACTGATCAGCTGGCTGTGCTCTTCGAAGGTCTTGTCCGCTGGCTTTTGGGGTGCGAGCGGGTCTTTCATCAGCGCATACGTCTATGTGCCCTCCGCTTGTCAGCCGCTGCCTCTTCCAGCCAGTCCTTTGTGATAAAGCTCTGCTGGAGTCTTTCCACAAAGTCGTCCCAGTCCTCACCCAGACAGTAGCGTTCCTCTATGCCACCAGTGGCCATCCTCGTGGTTCGGTGATTCACGATTCTCGTCGCCAGATGTAGTGTCTCTGCACCTTGTTACAAACTCACACGAGGCATGGATATATCAGACACGGTCACTCTGACCTTCACTTTATTTCCAGGACTGAAGAGTGCTGATCCTGGGTGGGACCTCCCCTTTTATACGTGGAAGCCCAGGTGAGGAGCTCACTCCCTGTGGTCAGGGTGTGCATTACAAGAGTACAGGTACAGTATGCATGAGTTACAGTTACATACTTATAGTCATTGCAAGATGGTGAAATACATGACACACACATTGCCGAACCACTTCACAAGTTGCTGTGCAAGGACGTCCCTTGGGAATGGACAGATTCCCAGGCTCAGGTATTCACCACACTTTAGGAGAAAATCACATCCCCGCCTATCCCCATGCACTTTGATCTGAATGCCACTACGTACGTCACCACGGATGCATCAGGCACTGCCATAGGTGCTGTGTTCTCGCAATGGATTGACTGCCTGGAATGCCCAGTAGTCTTCGCCTCTCACACTCTCTCGTCTGCAGAATGTAAATACTCTACAAGGGAATGTAAAGCACTCGCTTGCATCTACCCATGTGAACGCTGACACATCTACCTCTCTAGCAGAAAATTTACCCTCCGTACGGATCACCAACCGCTATCTACACTACTCATTACAACTAGATCTGCACATAGACCACGACCAATTGGCCAGTGGTCAGATTGCCTACATCAGTATAACTTTGATGTACAGTACATCACTGGCAGTCGCAACCATGTAGCTGACATATTCAGCCACTCGACACCTGCTTTGAATTCTGGTGCTGGCTTGTTCACAGATGACGACGCATATATCACGTCGATCATCACTTAGTCCATCAGAAACCTTGTCTCCTGCGACAAACTCAAAACTGAATCACAGCTTGATGCTACGCTCCAGCACATGTAACACTTCCTCCAGACTGAGTGGCCGATGCAAATTCCGGAAGAGCTGAAAACCTTCCACAGATTTCATGATGATTTTCTGTTTGGAACGATAGCTGTCTAGCTCGTGGTGATAGAGCAGTAATTCTCAAGTCGCTTCAACAGCATGTTCTTTCATTGGCACACAATGGACACCCTGGCATTGCCCGCATGAAGCATAGAAATATAGAAAATAGGTGCAGGAGTAGGCCATTCAGCCCTTCAAGCCTGCACCACCATTCAATATGATCATGGCTGATCATTCACCTCAGTACCCCTTTCCTGCTTTCTCTCCATACCCCTTGATTCCCTTAGCCGTAAGGGTCATATCTAACTCCCTCTTGAATACATCCAATGAACTGGTATTAACAACTCTCTGCGGCAGGGAATTTCACAGGATAATAACTCTGAGTGAAGAAGTTTCTTCTCATCTCAGTCCTAAATGGCCTACCCCTTATCCTTAGACTGTGTCCCCTGGTTCTGGACTTCCCCAACATCGTGAACATTCTTCCCGCATCTAACCTGTCCAGTCCAGTCAGAATCTTATATGTTTCTATGAGATCCCCTCTCATTCTTCTAAACTCCAGTGTATAAAGGCTCAGGTGATCCAGTCTCTCCTCACATGTCAGTCCAGCCATCCCGGGAATCAGTCTGGTGAACCTTCACTGCATTCCCTCAAAAGCATGAATGTCCTTCCTCAGATTAGGAGACCAAAACTGAACACAATATTCCAGGTGAGGCCTCACCAAGGCCCTATACAACTGTAGTAAGACCGCCCTGTTCCCAACACCACTTTTTAAAAAAGGAGGGAGAGAGAAAATGGGTAATTATAGACCAGTTAGCCTGACATTAATAGTGGGGAAAATGTTGGAATCAATTATTAAAGATGAAATAGCAGTGCATTTGGAAAGCAGTGACAGGATCGGTCCAAGTCAGCATGGATTTATGAAAGGGAAATCATGCTTGACACATTTTCTGGAAATTTTTGAGGATGTAACTAGTAGAGTGGACAAGGGGGAACCAGTGGATGTGGTGTATTTGGACTTTCAAAAGGCTTTTGACAATGTCCCACACATGAGATTGGTGTGCAAAATCAAAGCACATGGTATTGGGGGTAATGTGAATAGAGAACTAGTTGGCAGATAGGAAGCAGAGAGTTGGGATAAACGGGTCCTTTTCAGAATGGCAGGCAGTGACTAGTGGGGTGCCGCAGGGCTCAGTGCTGGACCCTAGCTCTTTACAATATACATTAATGATTCAGATGAAGGAATTGAGTGTAATATCTCCAAGTTTGCAGATGATACTTGTAAAGTTCTGACCTTGCAGTACAGACTTACACGAGGCACATGCTGAAGTCAAGGTCACTCTGGACCTGCACCTTTAACTTCACAGCTCTCGAGTCTCACACTTGCCTAAGACCTGCCTTTATATACCTGTGTGGAACAGGTATGCAGTGTCTCCTGCAAGTGCACCCCTGGTGGTAAAGTATGCTTGTGGTTACAGGTCATATCTAGTTATAGTAATGTATAGCATAGTAAGATACAGTTATATACAGAAGTGTGAGATACATGACATCACCCTCCCCCAAGGTCTTATTGTCTTTATAGATTCAGTCTCTCAGGTGGTGTTACATTAGCTACCCTCCAGTCCATAGGAACTGATCCAGAGTCGATAGACTATTGGAAAATGATCACCAAAGCATCCACTAGTTCTAGGGCCACTTCCTTAAATACTCTGGGATACAGACTATCAGACCCCGGGGATTTATCAGCCTTCAATCCCATCAATTTTCCTAACACAATTTCCCGCCCAATAAGAATATCCTTCAGTTCCACCTTCTCACTAGGCCCTCAGTCCCCTAGTACTTCCGGAAGGTTATTTGTGTCTTTCTTCGTGAAGACAGAACCAAAATATTTGTTCAATTGGTCTGCCATTTCTTTGTTCCCCATTATAAATTCACCTGAATCCGACTGCAAGGGACCTATGTTTGTCTTCACTAATCTTTTTCTCTTCACATATCTATCGAAGCTTTTGCAGTCAGTTTTTATGTTCCCAGCAAGCTTCCTCTCATACTCTATTTTCCCCCTCCTAATTAAACCCTTTTGACCTCATCTGCTGAATTCTAAATTTCTCCCAGTCTTCTGGCCAATTTATATGCCTCTTCCTTGGATTTAACACTATCCTTAATTTCCCTTGTGAACCACGGTTGAGCCACCTTGCCCATTTTATTTTTACTCCAGACAGGGATGTTCAATTGTTGAAGTTCAGCCATGTGATCTTTAAATGTTTGCCTTGCCTATCCACCATCACCCCATTAAGTATCATTTGCCAGTCTAATTCTAGCCAATTCACACCACATACCATCGAAGTTACCTTTCCTTAAGTTCAGGACCCTAGTCTCTGAATTAACCGTGTCACTCTCCATCTTAATAAAGAATTCTACCATATTATGGTCACTCTTCCCCAAGAGGCCTTGCACAACAAGATTGCTAATTAGTCTTTTCTCATTACACATCACCCAGTTTAGGATGGCCAGCCCTCTAGTTGGTTCCTTGACATATTGGTCTAGAAAACCATCCCTAATACACTCCAGGAAATCCTCCTCCACCTTATTGCTACCAGTTTGGTTAGCCCAATCTATATGTAGATTAAAGTCGCCCATAATAACTGCTGTACCTTTATTGCACGCGTCCCTAATTTCTTGTTTGATGCCGTCCCCAACCTCACTACTACTGTTTGGTGGTCTGTACACAACTCCCACTAGCATTTTCTGCCCTTTGGTATTCCACAGCTCCATCCATACAGATTGCACATCATCCAAGCTAATGTCCTTCCTTACTATTGCGTTAATTTCCTCTTTAACCAGTAACGCTACCCAACCTCCTTTTCCTTTCTGTCTATCCTTCCTGAATGTTGAATACCCCTGGATATTGAGTTCCCAGCCTTAGTCACCCTGGAGCCATGTCTCTGTGATGCCAGTTATATCACATTCATTAATTGCTGCTTGTGCAGTTAATTTGTCCACCTTATTACAAATACTCCTCGCATTGAGGCACAGAGCCTTCAGGCTTGTCTTTTTAACATATTTTGCCCTTTTGGAATTTTGCTGCAATGTGGCCCTTTTTGATTTTTGCCTTGGGTTTCTCTGCTCTCCACTTTTACTTTTCTTCTTTCTATCTTTGGTATGGTGGCCTGGGATTGACACTCGCATTGAGGAATTTGTCTCGCACTGCAAAGCATGCAGTCTGAGCTAAAAGGCCACAAACATTCAACCAGTGCCAATGAAGCCCATTCCATGGCCACAAAGACCATGGCAACAACTTCATTTCGATATCTTCGGTCCAGTTGAAGCAGCTCCACAGCCCCAGCGTTTCCTTGTTGTAGTACATGGCCTGCATTCCAAATAACCAGAAATCGCTACAACATGTTAAATGACCTTATCAACTATTGTCACTATTCTGCAGCATATGTTCACGAAGTGGGGCCTCCCAGAGGTCATAATCACTGATAGTGGACCACAGTTTGTGTCTGACCAGTTCACGGATTTCCTCATTCATCATGCTATCGAGCATCGCCTTACTGCTCGGTACAATCCTCAATGCAACAAAGGTGTTGAGCGATTTAACCGTGTCATCAAAGAGCGTTTGAAAGCCAACTTCGCAGCAGGCCAAACATTCAATGAAGTGGTTCAGACCATTCTCCGCACATACCGTTCAACAAAGCACTCGCTAATTGGGAAGACACCCGCTGAGCTCATGATTGGGCGGAACTTTGCCGGCTACTGGACATTCTCGAACCCCCAGCCAAACCTTGCGCGAAGATAACCACACTTGCATCCCAGATTTTGGAACGCCAATGAAAAGCGAAGTCGTACACTGATACAAAATGACACATTCAAAAGCCCTAACTGAAGAACGGAGACTGAGTCAGAGTTCAGCGTCCAAACTGGAGTAGTAAGCTCGCATCTTCACTTTCACTTCCAAAATAGATCGAGTGAAAGTTCAGCCCTCACACCTACGAGCTCAATGATGGAACTCAATGGAACACTCGTAGACTGATCCCTACTCACAGGCCAACAGACCAGCAGGATGGAACAAAGGCACCGTTCTGTATCCCAACCGGAAACCTCAATCAAACACCGGAAGCTCCACGCCCATCTCAGCGTATCAGAACACGGCCAGGCTATCTCAAGGACATTGTCTGATCATAGACTGTGTTTTCTGAGGTGGGAAATATGTTGTGTTCATACTCTGTTTGTTTGTTGCACCAACTCTCACTGCATGGGCATTAGGACCCTGCAGGTGCTAGTCACAGTTTCTGTAAACATGCTGGGTCATGCTGGTTTTGGGACACTATTTTGAGAGTTGCTATAAAGGACAGTTAGTAACAGTTCTTGTGTTTCAGTTAGTCTGTTTATTTACGTACACAGCAAAGAGCATAGATGCATTTAAGAGGAAGCTAAATAGACACATAAGGGAAAAAGGAATAGAAGGTTATGGTGATAAAATGAGATGAAGTAGGGTGGGAGGAGGCTCATGTGGAGCAGAAACACCGGCATAGACCAGTTGGTTTCTGTGCTGCAATTTCTATGAAATTATATGTAAAATTAATATTGCATAAAATTATCTTAAAACTGTAACAATGAGAAAATATGAAGAGAATCTGTATTATTATCATGCAGCTCAATTGTTACTCTGCTTTGGTCATGATCAAAAGTCCTCGCATCAAAGGAGATTTTTCTATGTTCTGTAGTTCTCCAGGGTATCTAAAGGCAGGATAGAAACATAGAAACATAGAAAATAGGTGCAGGAGTAGGCCATTCGGCCCTTCGAACCTGCACTGCCATTCAATGAGTTCATGGCTGAACATGCAACTTCAGTACCCCATTCCTGCTTTCTCGCCATACCCCTTTATCCCCCTAGTTGTAAGGACTACATCTAACTCCTTTTTGAATATATTTAGTGAATTGGCCTCAACAACTTTCTGTGGTAGCGAATTCCACAGGTTCACCACGCTCTGGGTGAAGAAGTTTCTCCTCATCTCGGTCCTAAATGGCTTACCCCTGATCCTTAGACTGTGACCCCTGGTTCTGGACTTCCCCAACATTGGGAACATTGTTCCTGCATCTAACCTGTCTAAACCCGTCAGAATTTTAAACATTTATATGAGATACCCTCTCATTCTTCTGAGGGTATTCCAGTGAATACAAGCCCAGTTGATCCAGTCTTTCTTGATAGGTCAGTCCCACCATCCCGGGAATCAGTCTGGTGAACCTTCGCTGCACTCCATCAATAGCAAGAATGTCCTTCCTCAAGTTAGGAGACCAAAACTGTACACAATACTCCAGGTGTGGCCTCACCAAGGCCCTGTACAACTGTAGTAACACCTCCCTGCCCCTGTACTCAAATCCCCTCACTATGAAGGCCAACATGTCATTTGCTTTCTTAACCACCTGCTGTACCTGCATGCCAACCTTCAATGACTGATGTACTATGACACCCAGGTCACGTTGCACCTCCCCTTTTCCTAATCTGTCACCATTCAGATAATAGTCTGTCTCTCTGTTTTTACCACCAAAGTGGATAACCTCACATTATCCACATTATACTTCATCTGCCATGCATTTGCCCACTCACCTAACCTATCCAAGTCACTCTGCAGCCTCATAGCATCCTCCTTGCAACTCTCACTGCCACCCAACTTAGTGTCATCCGCAAATTTGGAGTTACTACATTTAATCCCCTCGTCTAAATCATTAATGTACAATGTAAACAGCTGGGGCCCCAGCATAGAACCTTACTCCACTAGTCACTGCCTGCCATTCTGAAAAGCACCCATTTACTCCTAATCTTTGTTTCCTGTCTGCCAACCAGTTCTCAATCCACGTCAATACACTATCCACAATCCCATGTGCTTTAACTTTGCACATTAATCTCTTGTGTGGGACCTTGTCGAAAGCCTTCTGAAAGTCCAAATACACCACATCAACTGGTTCTCCCTTGTCCACTCTACTGGAAACATCCTCAAAAAATTCCAGAAGATTTGTCAAGCATGATTTCCCTTTCACAAATCCATTCTGACTTGGACCTATCATGTCACCTCTTTCCAAATGCATTGTTAAGACATCATTAATAATTGATTCCATCATTTTACCCACTACCGATGTCAGGCTGACCGGTCTATAATTCAGTTTTCTCTCTCCCTCCTTTTTTAAAAAGTGGGGTTACATTGGCTACCCTCCACTCCATATGAACTGATCCAGAGTCTATGGAATGTTGGAAAATGACTGTCAATGTATCTGCTATTTCCAAGGCCACCTCCTTAAGTACTCTGGCCCTCAGGCCCTGGGGATTTATCGGCCTTCAATCCCATCAATTTCCCCAACACAATTTCCCGACTAATAAGGATTTCCCTCAGTTCCTCCTTCTTACTAGACCCTCTGACCCCTTTTATATCCGGCAGGTTGTTTAGTGAATACCGAACCAAAGTACTTGTTCAATTGGTCTGCCATTTCCTTGTTCCCAGTTATGACTTCCCCTGATTCTGACTGCAAGGGACCTACATTTGTCTTTACTAACCTTTTTCTCATTACATATCTGTAGAAGCTTTTGCAGTCCATTTTAATGTTCCCTGCAAGCTTCCTCTCGTACTCCATTTTCCCTGCCCTAATCAAACCCTTTGTCCTCCTCTGCTGAGTTCGAAATTTCTCCCAGTCCACGGGTTCGCTGCTATTTCTGGCCAATTTGTATGCCATTTCCTTGGCTTTAATACTATCCCTGATTTCCCTTGATAGCCACGGTTGAGCCACCTTCCCTTTTTTTATTTTTACGCCTGATAGGGATGTACAATTGTTGTAGTTCATCCATGCAGTCTCTAAATGTCTGTCATTGCCCATCCACTGTCAACCCCTTAAGGATCATTCGCCAATTTATCCTAGCCAATTCACGCCTCATACCTTCAAAGTTACCCTTCTTTAAGTTCTGGACCATGGTCTCTGAATTAACTATTTCATTCTCCATCCTAATGTAGAATTCCACCATATTATGGTCACTCTTCCCCATATTATGGTCACTCTTCCGCACAACGAGATTGCTAATTAATCCTCTCTCATTACACAACATCCAGTCTAAGATGGCCTTCCCCCTAATTGGTTCCTCGACATATTTGTCTCGAAAACCATCCCTTATGCACTCCAGGAAATCCTCCTCCACCATATTGTTTCCAGTTTGGTTAGCCCAATCTAAATGCATATTAAAGTCACCCATGATAACTGCTGCACCTTTATTGCATGCACCCCTAATTTCCTGTTTAGTGCCCTCCCCAACATCACTACTACTGTTTGAAGGTCTGTACACAACTCCCACAAGTGTTTTCTGCCCCTTGGTATTCCGTAGCTCCACCCATACCGATTCCACATCATCGAAGCTAATGTCTTTCCTTACAATTGCATTAATTTCCTCTTTAACCAGCAGCGCCACCCCGCCTCCTTTTCCTTTCTGCCTATCCTTCCTAAATGTTGAATACCCTTGGATGTTGAGTTCCCAGCCTTGGTCACCCTGGAGCCATGTCTCCGTGATGCCAACCACATCGTATCCGTTAACTGCTATCTGCACAGTTAATTCGTCCACCTTATTCCGAATACTCCTCGCATTGAGGCACAGAGCCTTTTTAACGCACTTAGGCCCTTTAGAATTTTGCTGCAAAGTGGCCCTTTTTGTTTTTTGCCTTGGGTTTCTCTGCCCTCCACTTATACTCATCTCCTTTCTGTCTTTTGCTTTTGTCTCCATTTTGTTTCCCTGTCTCCCTGCATTGGTTCCCATCCCCTTGCCATATTAGTTTAACTACTCCCCAACAGCACTAGCAAACACTCCTCCTAGGACATTGGTTCCGGTCCTGCCTAGGTGCAGACCGTCCGGTTTGTACTGGTCCCACCTCCCCCAGAACCGGTTCCAATGCCCCAGGAATTTGAATCCCTCCCTGCTGCACCACTGCTCAAGCCACGTATTCATCTAAGCTATCCTGCGATTCCTACTCTGACTAGCACGTGGCACTGGTAGCAATCCTGAGATTACTACTTTTGGGGTCCTACTTTTTAATTTAGCTCCTAGCTCCTTAAATTCATCTCGTAGGACCTCATCCCTTTTTTTTACCTATATCGTTAGTACCAATGTGCACCACGACAACTGGCTGTTCACCCTCCCTTTTCAGAATGTCCTGCACCCGCTTCGAGACATCCTTGACCCTGCAACAGGGATCCTGGAGTCTTGGTTGCGGCCGCAGAAACGCCTATCTATTCCCCTTACAATTGAATCCCCTATCACTATCACTCTCCCACTCTTTTTCCTGCCCTCCTGTGCAGCAGAGCCAGCCACGGTGCCATGAACTTGGCTGCTGCTGCCCTCCCCTGATGAGTCATCCCCCTCAACAGAACTCAAAGCGGTGTATCTGTTTTGCAGGGGGATGACTGCAGGGGATCCCTGCACTACCTTCCTTGCACTGCTCTTCCTGTTGATCTTCCATTCCCGATCTGGCTGTGGACCCTTTACCTATGGTAAGACCAACTCACTAAACGTACTATTCACGTCATTCTCAGCATCGTGGATGCTCCAGAGTGAATTGACCTTCAGCTCCAATTCTACAACGCGGTCCATCAGGAGCTGGAGGCGGATACACTTCCCGCACATGTAGTCGTCCGGGACACCGGAGGCGTCCCTGATTTCCCACATAGTACAGGAGGAGCATAACACGCGTCCGAGCTCTCCTGCCATGACTTAACCCTTAGATTAACTTAAATTGGCAGCAACAGTGCTACAAGTTAATCGCTGATATAGAAGAGAAAAAAGAATAATTACTTACCAGTCACCAGCCAATCACTTACCCCCTTGGCTGTGACGTCACCTTTCTATTTCTTTCTACTTCTTTTTTGCCTTCTCCCTGTAGCTGCACAAGCCACGCCTCTCCAATGAACCACCTCGACGCTGATCCCGACTCAGCGACGCACCACCCGACCTCGTGGCCTTTTGTAGGCCTCTCTGACTCACGGACTCCCGACTCAGCGACGCAGCTCCCGACCTCGCGGCCTTTTGTAGGCCTCTCTGACTCATGGACTCCCGACTCAGTGACGCAGCTCCCGACCTCGCGGCCTTTTGTAGTCCTCTCTGACTCACGGACTGCCGACTCAGCGATGCACCTCCCGACCTTCAGTGTTAAGAACAAATTAGTTGGCGCACATACTTCAAGCGTAATGTTCCACCTGAGACAAGAAACAAAATCTGAGAAGGAACTGAAGACACAACTGGTTGATATTCTAGACATAAATTATTATATTATTATTTTGAAACTATGACCCCTAGTTCTCGATTTCCCCATGAGGGGAAACATCCTCTCTGCATCTACTCTGTCAAGCCCCATCATAATCTTTTACGTTTCAATAAGATCACCTCTCATTCTTCTAAACTCCAATGAGTATAGGCCCAACCTGCCTTCATAAGACAATGTAAAGTGGTTGGAAATGCCAGAGATTGAACTGATAGATGCAAAGAATGCGCTCTACCACTGAGCTACATCCCCACTGACTGATATCAGTCTTAAATCTGCCTTTTGCTAGTTTGAACCTGTGTCTCCTTGTTCTACTCTCCCAGTTTAAAGTAATTTTCTGGGCTTATCTTTACCATACTCTTAAATACCTTATTTAAGACTGGATCACTTCTCAGGTGCTTCCTTTCCAGGCTAAAAATTAGTCATGCTGTTTGTAGCCACCAGATGATGTCATTGTTAGAGGCCACTGAGCAGCATGTGCATCGAAACATAGAAAATAGGTGCAGGAGAAGGCTATTCGGCCCTTCGAGCCTGCACCACCATTCAATAAGATCATTCATCTCAGTATCCCTTTCCTGCTTTCTCTCCATACCCCTTGATCCCTTTAGCCGTAAGGGCCACATCTAACTCCCTCTTGAATATATCCAACAAACTGGCATCAACAACTCTCTGTGGTAGGGAATTCCACAGGTTAACAACTCTCTGAGTGAAGAAGTTTCTCCTCATCTCAGTCCTAAATGGCTTACCCCTGGCATGGTGCTGCTGTGGTATAAAAGGCCAGTAATTTTGAGAGTCAGGTACTTTGGACCTAAATAAAGCAGAAGCAAGATTGTACCTTGCTTAGTTAAACAGTACTCAGTTTGAACCTTTATTGCATACATAACAAAATTATTCCAGTATTTCCTCCTAAATCAAACCTTGTACATCGGGGATCGGGCTCCAGCACTTGAATGTTTTCTTTGATTCCCTGATATAGACATCCCAGGTATCCAGTTCTGAAACTGAAACATACAATGAAACTCACACCTAAATCAATGATTAGTTGGTTGTAAATGTTATGTCCTTACACACTACAGCAAATCAACACGAGGCACATACTGGAGACAAGGTCACTCTGTGACCTGTACCTTTATTCACAGGACCAAGAAGTGATGACCCTGCATGGGACCTCTCTTTATATACCTGGATGACCAGGTGAGGAGTGTCTCCCACAAGTTCACCCGCTGTGGTCAAGGTGTGCATTTCTCAGGTGTATACAGTGTACAGTGTTGTTACATAAAGGTTACAGTTATGTGAAGGTTACAAACATGACATCACCTCCCCCCAACGTCTTTGGATCAAAGATTGAGTTTTTCAGGTGGTCGATGCTCTCTCGTGGAGCGCCGCAGTTGGGGCTCTGGTTGTTGAGCCTTGGCATGCGTCTTTGTCACCTGTGGTGATTCCGGCTTATCCGGGCTAGCCACAGGGACTGTGCATGCTGCTGACGGTTCTTGTTGCTCAATCACTGGCGGTGGTGTGGGCAGCATCTCATGATCTTCCTCAGGTTCCTCAGTGTCCATGCTGAACCTTTCTTTTACTTGATACAGATGCTTGCGGCATATCTGCCCATTGTTGAGTCTGACCACTATGACACTATTCCCCTCTTTACCAATTACAGTACCCTCAAGCTACTTGGGCCCCACAGCGTGATTAAGAACAAATATAGGGTCATCGATTTCTATCCATCTCCCCTTTGAGTTACGGTCGTGTCACTCATTTTGGGACTGGCGCGTGCCGTCAACAATGTCTGACAAGACTGGATGAATGCGGGACAGCCGAGCTTTTAGTGTACATTTCATGAGTAGTTCCGCTGGCGGGACTCCCATGAACGAGTGCGGTCGGGACCTGTAGGCCAGCAGGAGGCGTGATAGACGGTATTGAAGGGAGGGTCCTTGAATCCGGAGCATGCCTTGCTTTATGATTTGGACCGCACGTTCCGCCTGGCCATTGGAAGCCGGCTTGAACGGCACTGTCCTGACATGTTTGATGCCATTACCCGACATGAACTCCCGGAATTCATAGCTTGTGAAACACGGGCCGTTGTCGCTAACTAGGATGTCCAGCAAGCCATGGGTCCCAACGACCGCATGCAGACTTTCCACTGTGGTGGATGTCGTGCACGAATTCAATATGATGCACTCGATCCATTTTGAGTACGCATCAACAACAATGAGGAACGGTTTTCTCATGAATGGGCCTGCGTAGTCTATGTGAATACATGACCATGGCTTGGTGGGCCAGGGCCACAGGCTGAGTGGGGCCTCCTTGGGGGCATTGCCCAGCTGGGCACACGTCGTGCACCTGCGAATATACTGTTCCAGGTCTGCATCAATTCCCGGCCACCATACATGTGAACGGGCAATGGCCTTCATAAGTACGATGCCTGGGTGCTCGCTGTGGAGTTCCCTGATGAATGCTTCCCTACCCCTCTTGGGCATGACTACCCAGCTGCCCCAAAGTAGGCAGTCGGCTTGGATGGAGAGTTCATCCATCCGTCTGTGAAACAGTCGGACCTCTTTAGGGCATGCTCCGTGTGCAGGCGCCCAATCCCCACTCGGGACACATTTCTTAATCAGAGATAGGAGGGGATCTCTGTTTGTCCAGGTTTTGATCTGGCGGGCTGTGATGGGGAAGCCTGCGCTGTCAAAGGCATCGACAGCCATGACCATCTCAGTGCTTTGCTCCGCTGCCCCCTCAGTGGTGGTCAGTGGAAGCCTGCTGAGCACGTCAGCGCAATTTTCGGTGCCTGGCTGGTGCCGTATGGTGTAGTCATATGCAGCCAGCGTGAGACCCCATCGCTGTATGCGAGCTGACGCATTGACATTGACAGCTTTGCTTTCGGACAACAGGGATGTTAGCGGCTTGTGGTCCATTTCTAACTCGAACCTTCTGCTAAAAAGGTACTGGTGCACCTTTTTCACCCCGTAGACACATGCGAGTGCTTCCTTTTCAACCATCCCATACCCCTTTCTGCTTGGGAGAGCGACCTGGAGGCATAAACCACAGGTGTGAAGTTGGCCCTCATCATTACTCTGCTGCAACACGCACCCAACCCCATAGGATGATGCCTCGCATGTCAAAACCAATTTCTTACAGGGGTCGTACAGGGTCAATAACTTATTAGAACAAAGCAGGTTCCGCGCCCGATTGAAAGCCCGTTCTTGACAGTCCCCCCAAAACCAATCGCAACCCTTATGCAGGAGCACGTGTAGCAGCTCCAGCAATGTACTTAAGTTCGGTAGAAAGTTCCCGAAATAGTTCAATAGTCCCAGAAATGAACGCAATTCCGATGTGTTGCTGGGCCTGGGCGCGTGACGGATCGCCTCCGTTTTGGATTCGGTGGGCCGGATCTCGTCTGCGGCAACCCTCCTGCCCAAAAACACACACTTGGACTTCTTGAGTCGCAGGCTTACCCGGTCCAGTCGGTGTAGCATCTCCTCCAGGTTGTGGAGGTGTCCCTCAGTGTCTCGACCCGTGATAAAGATTTCGTCCTGAAATACGATTGTTCCGGGGATGGACTTGAGCAGGCTTTCCATGTTCCTTTGAAAGATAACGGCTGCTGAACGAATGCCAAACGGACATCTGTTGTAGACAAACAGCCCCTTGTGCGTGGTGATGGTGGTCAGTAGCTTGGATTCTTCGGCCAGTTCCTGGGTCATGTAGGCCGAAGTGAGGTCCAACTTGGTGAACAGCTTGCCGCCTGCCAGCGTGGCAAAAATATCCTCCGCTCTCGGAAGCGGGTATTGGTCTTGTAGTGACACTCGGTTGATAATGGCCTTGTAGTCCCCACAGATCCTGACCGAGCCATCCATTTTTAGAACAGGGATGATGGGGCTTGCCTAGTCGCTGAATTCAACGGGCAAAATTATGCCCTATCTTAGCAACCTGTCCACCTCACTCTCAATTTTCTCCCACATCACATACGGCACAGCTCTGGCTTTGTGGTGCACTAATGTGGCGTCCGGGGTGATGCATATCCTTACTTTGGTGCCTTTGAAAGTCCCGACGCCAGGTTGAAATATTGACTCGAACTTTAGTAGGACCTGTGAGCATGAACTTCGCTCCACAGATGAAATGGCATGCACATCCCCCCATTTCCAGTTCATCTCGGCTAGCCAGCTCCTCCCCAAAAGCACGGGACCATTTCCCGGGACAATCCAGAGTGGCAGCCGGTTCTGAGATGCATTATGTGTGACCACCAACATTGCACTGCCTAGCACTGGGATGAACTCTTTGGTGTACTTCCATAATTGCGTGTCAGTGCGTTCTAGTTTGGGTCTGCTAGCTCTGAGTGGCCAGTTTCTCGAATTGTTGAACACTCAGAAGTGGCTCGCTGGCTCTTGTGTCCAGCTCCATGCGTACCGTGATGCTGTTTAACAGTACTCTCATCATCATAGGTGCCGTTTTTGTGTATGAGCTGTGGATGTTTGCCACCTGGACCCACTGAACTTCAGCGTCCATTGCTATGTCCCAGGCATACCCTACCTTGCAGACCCCTCTTATGGTTCATCCACTTCGTAAACCAGCCTCGCTGCGGGCTTCCTGCACATCCTGGCTAAATGTCCACTCAAGTTACAATTTCTGCAGATGAATTGTTGAAACCGGCAGGTCTTCGCAGCATGTTTGCCCCCGCACCTCCAGCATGAGCTGAGATTGTTGTGAACAAAAGAGCTGTTACCAGGCATTCCTCTCTGATTGTCTCTTTGATTACTCTTGAGCACTCTGTTTGTGGGTGTCAATTGCCCTTGCCTGTCTGCGGGGTTCTGAGTCGCATTTACCATGTTAACTCCCTGCTCCATCGCCGCGTATATGATCTTGGTTTCCTCCTCCCCCGCCATGAAGGTTTGAGCCATCAGCGCCACTGCTACCAAGGTCAAGTCCTTGGTCTCAATTAGCTTCCTAAAAATCCTGGCATGACCAATGCCCTCAATGAAGAAATACCGTAACATCCCCCCCCTGCAGGTGTCTGTGAACTTACAGAGGCTGGCCAAGCGCCGAAGGTCCGCAACGACGTCGGTGCGTATAGAATCGGTGTCGGGCCATGTGTATACTACTCGCTGGTTTGAGGTGCTCACCGATCAGTTTGCTGAGCTCCTCGAAAGTCTCCTTCACTGGCTTCTCGGGTGCGAGCAGGTCTTTCATCAGCACATACGTCTTAGGTCCACAGCTAGTCAGTAGATGCGCCCTTCGCTTGTCAGCCATTGCCGCTCCCAGCCAATCCTTCGTGACAAAGCTCTGTTGGAGCCTCTCAACGAAATCGGCCCAGTCCTCACCAACATAGTACCGTTCCTCCATGCTACCAGTGGCCATTCTCTTGAGTCGTTGATTCCCGTTTCTCGTCGCCAAATGTTGTGTCCTTACACACTACAGCAAATCAACATTAGGCACATACTGAAGACAAGGTCACTCTGTGACCTGTACCTTTATTCACAGGACCAAGAAGTGATGACCCTGCGTGGGACCTCCCTTTATATACCTGGATGACCAGGTGAGGAGTGTCTCCCACAAGTTCACCCCCTGTGGTCAAGGTGTGCATTTCTCAGGTGTATACAGTGTACAGTGTTGTTACATAAAGTTTACAGTTATGTGAGGTTACAAACATGACAGTAATGTAGGCAAAATAACACCCAGCAACCATTTTAGATTTAAGAAAGTGAGTGGAATCCATCTTAGGTTTGTACATTTGCTTAAAAGTTGGGTTAACACAGATCTAATATAGGTGCTTCTGCTCATTTTTTCATGTTGGCTATTATTACAAGGCATAATTTACTGTGTACTCTCGACTGGGATATGCAAGTACCATAGTTTCAGTAATCATTGACCAAGCTACTTTTGTTGAAATATTAATTGGGAAATCAGAAATTCTATTATCAAGAAATATCTTGTGTTGAGATTCTTGATGAATATATTGTTGGCAATAACAGGGAGTGAGATTTGCAGGGGTGCTCGAGGGGATGGAACTGATCTGCTATCGCTGACTGCAGCCAACTTAAGTGAATTCTTTGAAGTTTTAACATGGCATGCTGAGCACAACACTGTTTTCCAGTACATGCTGGGATTCTGTCCATTCAGTCTGTAATTGTAATGGATTATTTTTTCCTTTTAGCATCACAGACCAAAATAGACTTCTCTCAAGAGCACATTGTGATTTTCAGTGCAATGGTTTCTTTACATCTTGGACAAACCTCCGGGATTAAGTTGCAAAATTTATCTGATCTACATTAAATATTTATCAGTTTATGCTTGCCTCTAAATTTATAAAGCATTTGATGTTTTCTTCTGACATATTGCCGTCTCCTGTACAGCTGTCGAATGAAGCTATATTGGCATCCCCGCTAGGAAGATGAGAAGAGTCTTTACTTCTCCTATGAAGATACTGGTAAAACCATGAACATAAAGTTCTCACAATAAGTGAACGGGATATGTGAATATTGTGGAAATTCTACAATCCCTTAGAGTGAAGTCCTATTAATATTACTTTCACACAAAGGGAGGATACAGATTAGGAATTGGTTATATTGGATTTTGACATGAAGAGTGACAAAACCATACTTGGATCAGGAGTTGTAGATCGATGTTTCATAATAGAATCTATGGGTTACTTACATACATTCCACTGAATCATCCATGATTTAGATTTAAAGTGTTTCTATTTAGCAAAGGAGGTAGGATGGAACTGGGTGACACAATGAAAGATCCTCATTGCCCTTTTACAGTTAAAGAAAGACTTGCATTTATATAGCGCCTTTCACGACCACCGGATGTCTCAATTTGCTTTACAGCCAAGTTGGAACTTGGGTTTGAATCAAGCAAAGACTGATGAAATAGAAAGCTATTATTTCTGCTGGGTAGGAGTTCTGACATTAAATAAGTAGTCGTTGTAGATTTATATTGCAAAACTAGGCAAAATCTGTCTCCGATTAGCACTAAATTGGCAGTTTCACTCAGGTGATAAAGGTGACTGGTATGTGTAATGAGGAGAAACGTCACACCGATGCAGGAAGGCCTGCCTCTTGATGGTTGTGAATAAGGTAAATTGTTGGTGTAGAGTAGATGAAGCTTTATTCTGCATCTGGTCCTTGCTAGACCTGACCTGGTAGTGCGTGGTGCTAACTCTAGGCACTTGAGCATAAAGTGTTCAATTTGAGCACAAAAATAGACAGTTAACTTCCTGCAGGGAGTAAAGAAGTATACAGAGAGAGCTTCAAGTCCACTTTCAGAGGTCTTCTTGATTATTATTTATTACTTACTATTCAATATGTATCCTCATAGGTAGTAAGTACATTGTGCCTAATGATAACTTCAGATATTTTCTGATGCGTTCATAATAAAAGGATGAAACTGAGTACTGTGTATAATGAGCGTGTGACCTTAGCTCCTTTAATAAGATTCCAGAGTGCAAGTACCTCGTGCCTGCTTATATACCGTGCTCCTAAGGGATGTTGGGATCCCTTGGGACTCCAACAGGTAGGCCCTCTGGTGGTAGTGTAATACAGGTTGCAAGGGGTTAAATACATAACATCACTCCCCCGTAAAGACAATAGTACACTTATTTACAAAGTGAGACGATCTAGGGCTTTACGTTCCCTTGTCGATCGCCTCAGTACAAATGCGGATAATTCAAAGGTTGTGGGTGAGTTGGTTCATTCTTCACTGGGCTGCTGGGCAGCCGGCCTTGCTGGGCTGCTGAGGATGGTGAGTTCGGTTTCGTGGTCAACCACGATGTCAGTTGCCACTTGTGTGTGTGTTGGAGGGTCAAAGTTGGTGGTGTCTTCTTCAGGTTGTTCGTAGCTATCGGTGAACCGCAATTTGATTTGGTCCAAATGTTTTCTGCACATTAGTCCATTGGCCAACTTGACCTGAAACACCCTACTCCCCTCTTTGGCTATGACCGTGCCAGCGAGCCATTTGGGACCATGTCCATAATTGAGTACAAACACAGGGTCCTTGACCTTAATATCGCGTGACAAATTTGCGCAGTCATGGTACACACTTTGTTGATGCCGCCCGTCCTCCATGTGATCGTGGAGATCAGGGTGGACAAGAGAGAGCCTTGTATTGAGCGCCCTTTTCATGTGAAGCTCGGCTGGGAGAACCCCGGGGAGTGAGTGGGGTCTGGTGCAGTAGCTGAGCAACACTCGGGATAGTCGGGTCTGCAGGGAGCCTTCCAGCTTTGTTTGATGGTCTGAACTGCCTGTTCTGCCTGGCCATTGGATGCAGGTTTGAATGGGGCAGATGTGACATGCTTGATCCCATTGTAGGTCATGAATTCCTTGAATTCAGCACTGGTGAAACATGGCCCATTGTCGCTGACTAGGACATCAGGCAGGCTGTACGTGACAAACATGGCTCGTAGGCTTGCAATAGTGGCTGTGGACGTGTTTACAGACATTATTGCACATTCAATCCATTTTGAGTAAACATCCACGAAAACCAAGAACATTTTGCCTAGAAATGGGCCTGCATAGTCCACGTGGATCTTCGACCACGGTTTGGAGGGCCACGACCATAAACTTAGTGGTGCTTCTCTGGGTGCATTGCTCAGCTGAGAGCAAGTGTTGTACCGCGCATGCATGACTCTAACTCTGATCGATGCCGAGCCACCATACATGGGATCTGGCTATAGCTTTCATCATTACAATGCCTGGGTAGGTGCTGTGCAGTTCACAAATGAACGTATCTCTGCCTTTCTTGGACAAGACCACGCGATTGCCCCACAACAGACAGTCCGCCTGCAGGGACATTTCGTCTTTGCGCCTGTGGAATGGTTTAATTGCCTCCTGCATCTCCCATGGAATGCTGGACCAGCTCCCATGGAGGACATGGTTTTTTTATTAAGGACAATAAAGGATCCTGGCTGGTCCAGGTCCTGATCTGGCGGGCTGTAACGGGGGAGTTTTCGTTTTCAAATGCATCCATTACCATGAGCAAACCGGTGATGGGCAATGCCGACAGTGTGAGCGCACAGGTTTGGATGTGGGCAGAGGCATTGGTGTTGATCCCTTTGCTCTCAGAGAACAGCAATATAAGCGGCTTGTGGTCAGTGTCAAGTTCAAACTTGAGGCCAAATAAGTACTGGTGCATTTTCTTTACCCCTAAACGCATGCCAGAGCCTCTTTTTCAATCATGTTGTAAGCCCTTTTGGCCTTGGACAAACTCCTGGACGCATAAGCGACCGGTTGCAAAATCCCCGATTCGTTAGCCTGTTGTAACGACCCTGTATGATAACGCATCGCAAGCGAGCACTAATTGTTTACAAGGGTTATACAAGACAAGCAGTTTGTTTGAACACAACAGATTCCTGGCTTTCTTAAAGGCAGACTCTTGTGAATTCCCCCATACCCAGTCGTACCCCTTGCACAGTAGCGCATGTAGGGGTTCTAGCAAGGTGCTTAACCCAGGTAGGAAATTACCGAAATAGTTAAGGAGTCCCAGGAATGACCACAGCTCTGTCACGTTCTGTGGTCTCGGCGCGTTCTTGATGACTTCCGTCTTGCCGTTTGCACGATTCTTCTTCCCAAGAACTCGACCTCTTGCGCCAGGAAAACACACTTCGAGCATTTCAAACTGAGTTCCACGCGATCCAACCGACTAAGAACCTCTTCCAGATTCTTCAAGTGCTCAATGGTGTCCCGACCTGTAACCAGTATGTCGTCCTGGAAAACCATGGTGCGAGAAACCGACTTTAGCAGGCTCTCCATGATCCGTTGGAAGATTGCTGCGGCCGACCAAATCCCAAACGGCATCCGTTATAGATGAACAGACCTTTGTGCGTGTTGATGCAGGTGAGGCCTTTTGAAGACTCCTCCAGCTCCTGCGTCATGTAGGCCGAGGTCAGGTCCAGCTTGGTGAATGTCTTCCCTCCAGCCAGGATCGCAAATAGGTTGTCTGCCTTGGGTAGCGGGTTCTGGTCCTGTAGCAAAAAATGGTTGATCGTTACTTTATAGTCCCCACAAATTCTCACCTTGCCGTCCTCTAAGTACCGGGACAATCGGACTGGCCCACTCGTTGAATTCCACTGGCACGATGATGCCTTCTCGATGCAGCCTGTCCAGCTCAATTTCCACTTTCTTACGCATCATATACGATACCGCCCGTGCCTTGTGGTGGATGGGTCGCGTACCGGGAACCAAATGGATCTGCACTTGCGCCCCGAGAAGCTTCTAATGCCTGGCTCGCTCAATGATGGAAACCTGCTTAGGACCTGGGCACGAGGCATCGTCGACGGACGAAAGCGCTCGGATGTTGTCCCAGTTCCAGCGGATTTTCCCCAGCCAGCTTCTGCCTAACAATGTGGGGCCATCCCCTGGCACAATCCACAGTGGGAGTTTGTGTACTGCTCCATCATAGGAGACTTTGACTTCTGCATTGCCAATTACAGGGATCAGTTCCTTAGTGTAAGTCCTTAGTTTGATGTGAATGGGGCTGAGCTTGGGCCTGTGTGCCTTGTTGCCCCACAACCTGTCAAAGGCCTTTTTACTCATTATGGAATGACTCGCACCCATGTCCAGTTTCATAGATACTGGAATTCCGTTCAGTTCAACTTTCAACATTATTGGTGGAAATTTCGTGGTGATTCATCCAATTCAGCCTGATCCACAGTGGATCGATCTTCCTCTGCAATGTGGTGGTTTGCAGGGTTTACAGCTCATCTGCACATTCGCTGGAGGTGTCCCATTGTTCTGCAACCATCGCACGCATAGTGCTTGAAGCGGCATTGATGGGGCCAATGATCACCTCCACAGCGCCAACAAGGTGTTAACTGCCTTGCATGAACGATTGATGGTGAACTCTGGGTTATCTGAGGTCGTGCAGCAGCAGCTGGCGTGTACGTTCTGCCATGTATATACCTGCTCGAAAACGACGTTACTTTGTGCACAGTACTGGCCAAAACTTCTTTACTTTGCGAAATTTGTTTGGTGTTGTCACTGGTGGACATAAATGCCTGGGCTATTGTTATGGCTTTACTTAGATTTGGATTTCAGCAGTCAACAATTTGCGAAGGATTACTTCATGGCCAATGTCCAGTACAAAAAAGTCTCTAAGCATTTGTTCTAGGAATCCCTCAAATTTGCAGTGTCCTGCGAGGCGCCTTAGTTCGGCAACATAGCTCTCCATTTCCTGGCCCTCCGACCGTTGACACGTGTAGAACCGATATCTCGCCATCAAAATGCTTTCCTTACGATTTAGATGCTCCTGGACCAGCGTACACAATTCTTCCTAGGACTTAGCTGTTGGTTTTACCAGAGCTAGGAGATTCTTCAGGGGGCCATAGGTTGTTGCCCCACAGATGGTTAGGAGGATCGCCCTTCGTTTGGCAGTATTCTTGTTCCCTTCCAACTCGTTGGCCACAAGGTATTGGTCGAGTCTCTCCACGATGGCCTCCCAATTGTCGCCTTCTGAGAACTTCTCCAGGCTACCAACTGTTCTTTGCATTTTTGCGCTATTGTTCATTACCTCGTTGTCAATTGATGCGTTCATAATAAAGGATGAAATTGAGTACTGTGTACAATGAGCAAGTGTGACCTTAGCTTCTTTAATAAGACTCCAGAGTGCAGGTACCTCATGGTTGCCTGCTTATATACCCTGCTCCCCAGGGGTGCTAGGATCCCTTGGGACTCCAATAGGTAGGCCCTCTGGTAGTGATGTAATACAGGTTGCAAGGGGTTGAATACATAACATTTTCCACTGTGCATTAATTTAACAAATTTAAAAACACATTTAAAAGAAAGCATTTTTGGTTTTACTTTCTGGAGATGGGCAATATTTATTTCTCATCGAACACAGATTTATTAAAATGAATGCACAAAGAAAAGTATAAAGAGGATCTGCAATGAAGGTGTGTAACTTGGAGCTTGTTTTTTTCAAATTGGGGGCTGGGGGAGGGATGTTATGGTAATGAGGAGAATTAAAGAGCAGGATTGTGTGTTAATCGCCTTTTATACATAAATAACAGTGAGAGTAGCTGAGAATTTACTACAGATTGAGTTGTGCACTGCTATCTAATGGAGCTCGATGTACATGAGCATAGAATGCTGGAATGGGAGGGAGAAGACTAGATGGTTGGCCCATGGATGAAGATAACTGTACTAATTTATCTTGCAATAACTTTGGGAATTCCAAGAAGGACCATTAAGAAGTAGAGCTGGAGTGATTTGGTGATGACCAAAGCAAAGGTGGACGACCCTGACTGTGGAATAAAGTTCAAATCTCTCAGTCGGCAGTCAGACTTGAATTACCCCAATGAGTGACTACTTATTTTGCCTGGCCTCTTGGATAAATTGCTTCAGAATAGCAAAATGCCACACATCTAAAAGTATAAAAACAATTATGGGTATCTTATCCCCCTCCCCATAACTTAACCTGAGCAGGATTGACAACACCAAGAATTCGACAGCTTCAAAATATCCTACCTGGATTCTTGAAGGCGACCACTATAAAGCTAAGAAGGCAAGTGGGGTGTAAAAGGGAAGGTAATAGTGAAGACCAATAAATACAATATTTAGTCTTTTGGGACACCTTCGTGGGAAATTAGTGGCTTGAAGAACAAGGATAGTCAAGATGAATAGATTGGCCATGACTTCTCAAGTCAGATGCAAGGTTAACTATTCTACTAATAGAAAATAATATCCTTGAAATAATTATTTTATTTATGATGTAATAGGTTGCTTAACAGCTTTCACACCATCAAGAATGAATAAATGTACAACAGTATATTTAATTGTATTTGAAAACCTAGATGTACTTGTGCTTAAGTTTTAGATGAGATACAAGTAAAATATGAACAACACTTCATAAGGTGTACATTGTCTTCAAAATAAGATATCCTAAAAGTATTAATGTGGATTATATGATGTACTCTCCACTTCCTGGAGAAGAAGAAATTCTCAGCAAGGCTGGTCCACTGGTAGGAAAGTATAATATGTATCCTGATCTAATATGTGCTCTGGTTAGTCTTATGGAAATCATTCATTAGGAATCGACACAACATGAATCTATAGTAACGTTAGGCCTCTTTGCCTATCTTTTCCATTTTTGTTAATAGATGTACTTCAGGCAAGAAGTCTAAAAGCTTTAAGAGAAGTTAAGTGCTTGAAGGAAATAGTCCAACTAGCAAGAAATAGGTAGACATAAACAAATCTCATCTGGATTAAATAAGTCTAGCCTTGGTTTATGAGAATGTCAGCTTTATTTTCAGCCAAGTATAAGTGAGGAAAATTGGGAAAGAAAAGCCACGGCAAACAGAAGAAAAAAGTTAACAATTTTAAATTAAAAGGAAATGTAGTGTCTACTTAATAGTTTGGGGTTAATACTGTAACAAAAGTACTAATATTTCAGCAGCTCTATTACTTGTTTTCCTGGACCTTCTGGAAAAAAGGGTTAACTTCCAGTCTCAAAGACTGTGAATTGCTACAAGTAAGCTTAAACCAAATTGGAGAATGGGCAGAGAAGTGATGAATTTGTATTCACCAAATTAGTGAATTTAACTGAAAAAGATTATCTGTAATTTTATATTTCCACCTTTATTCTGTAAAACTATTAGGCCATAATTTGCTGGAGCAGGGCATCTAATGGCATCTGCCATTAGTTAGACTTATCCTTGCACATTTATGTTAATTATTTGCATGGCAAGATGTTAAAAGTACAAGCTGATAAAGTTACAGTGAGTAAACAGGGCATTTGGGAACTGAGTGAACTGGGCAAGCAACTGTATCTCCTTAACCAATCAGATTGAAGAATTGAGAAATAAATAGCGCAAGGACTGAGAAGGAAGTGTAACTTTGAGTTTGTGAATTCAATGTCAAATCATAGAAACATAGAAAATAGAAGCAGTAGTAGGCCATTCGGCCCTTCGAGTCTGCACCGCCATTCAATATGATCATGGCTTATCCTCTATTTCAACACTATATTCCCACTTTTCTCCATACCCCTTGATGCTTTTTGTTTCTAGAAATCTATCTATCTCCCTTGTAAATATATTCAGTGACTTGGCCTCCACAGCCTTCTGTGGTAGAGAATTCCACAGGTTCACCACCCTCTGAGTGAAAGAATTTCTCATCTCAGTCCTAAATTTCCTACCCCATATCCTGAGACTGTGACCCCTTGTTCCAGACTTGCCAGCCAGAGGAAACATCCTCCCCACATCCAATCTATCCAACCCAGTTAGAATTTTATACGTTTCAATGAGATCCCCTCTCATTCTTCTAAACTCTAGTGAATACAGGCCGAGTCGACCCAATCTCTCCTCATACGACAGTCCTGCAATCCCAGGAATCAGTCTGGTGAATCTTCGCTGCATTCCCTCTATGGCAAGTATATCCCTTCTTAGGTTAGGAGACCAAAACTGCACACAATACTCCAGGTGTGGTCGCACCAAGACCCTGTATAACTGTAGTAAGACATCCTTGCTCCTGTACTAAAATCCTCTTGCAATGAAGGCCAACATACCATTTGCCTTCCTAACTGCTTGCTGCACCTGCACGTGTGCTTTCAATGACTGGTGTACAAATCAGGTACAGAAAGAGAGTGGAAGAAAGATTGGATTAAGACGGAAAGAAAAAGAGACAGAAAGGAATAGAAAGAAAAAAAGAGTAAAATTTGGCATTTTAAAAATCTGTAACAACAATCAAAACCTGAAGGAATGAGGCTTCACACTTGTAATAGTTAATTTCAGTGTCAGGCAGGTTGATTGGCTGCAATTATTACTTATCACATTGCTAAAAGGGTACTTGCACTTGAAATGACAAGACTTAACTTTCTGTGCCGAGTTTAGTTCGTATCTACTGCGCAAATGTAGCAACTTCATGCTATTCAATGTATTTCAATGGTGAGGCAGTCAGTGAGATGCCATTTTCACAAAAGTAACACCGGAGCAGTGCAACTCGGACAGCTAATTTTGGATATTGGGAATTAGCTGCGCATCAGCCCCTCGCCTGAAGTTACTGTACCATTATCGCATAAATAACGGGCAGCAAATTCTGGCCCAGTATCTTTCTTATTATAGAGGTTCAGAGCTCTTAGGCTTTGTAATGCTATCTGTGACTGAAAAAGCTTATTTGGTTAGGTTCAAATACATATCTGGAACATGAGATATCTTATAAGCAAAACACCAAATTTTATTTCTCTCCTGGAGCATCATTTTCAATAAGCAAAAGTAAGTCATCCCTTCTCAGTCAAAATATGGACAGTTCTAACATTATTTGATTAGTTGCAATTCGCACTCAGGGAAATGTTAATGTATCACATTATCCATTGTGAGATTATCTGAGCCTGGGTCAGGGCTGAAGGCACTCGTAAGTTTGTGTATGTGTGGCAGATTCAAGTGCTTGTGAACATGAACTCTAAACATGAGCATTTCAGAGCATGACTAGTCTAGGTAGTGTTCAGAGTGTAAATTGTTGGCTATCCAGCAGAATGTTTATCACCATAAATTAACCATATGCCATAATGATTTTTATTAGCATGTCAATGACAGAATTTCATTATAGACTTGGTTTAATTTTTGGCCTCTGTCAGTAATATCTGAATTTTGATCATTTCAGCAGTAGGTATTGAAGGAAATCCTACTGATCAGCTGCCTTGCTTGCTCTAGGTCTATGAAAGTGTTTAGTGTGGATAAGTGTCATTTGCACAATGTAAATCAAAATAATTTTGCAGCAATAGTGCCATATATTAGCAACTAAATAAAGATTTATTTCTTTTTTTTTCAAATATTGTCTAAGTAACCCAGGAGAAAAGGTTGCTGAATTTTTGAAGTCAGAATACTGATGCATTAATTCTTGTTTGCATTGACATCTGAAATCTCAGAGGAGCACAATGATTTATGTGAAATTCAGAAGTTCTATGAAAATAGCTCGGTTGTTTTGTTAGCATGTTTGTGCATACGGCGGCAGTTTTTAGTAGTGATTGGTACTGAGAACTCTTCTGTAAATAGCCAATGATCAGTAGTGAGAACTCTTCTGTAAATAGCTTGTGAACACAGAAGGCTCCTTGTTATGATCTTAATTAAATAAGTCTCAAAAATCTGGCATTTTAAATTCCAAGTCTGGAACCTTTGACATGGTGATTTAAATTAAGATCAAAGTCTAAAATACCTTGAAATACCCATAGCTTAAATACCTAATCCAGCATTAATTTAGTTTTATTTCTGCATATATTTGTACTTGCTCATTAGAAATTAATTTTCTCAAAAAACAGAGCAACTGTTAAAAAAGCAATCAATTAGAAGTTTTGTGCCGATATAAGGGACAAACATGTGAATTGATTGTTTTTTGCTTAAATCGCTTGCTCCGATGTCTTCTGGGAAATATAATCTCTGCATTCATAAATTTATATTGTATTACCACTTCCAAATTCAAATGACATTCTTGACTGCAAAGAGGTCAAATTTGTAGATGATGCCAAACTAGAAGAGGTAACTCAGAGTTCACAGAATGAGCTGGATAACATTTGGAAGTGGGCAAAACAATGGCAGATGAAATATAATACAGTACAGACCAACTTAAAATACTACACATAGGAAGGACAAATAGGCAACACAGCACTCCATGAAGGTTGTTGAAATAGGCAAGGGTGAAGTTGAAAGAAACCTTGGAGTTTTAGTAGATTAAGAATGTCCAACAAATGCAATCAACAAAGCCAAAAGAATGTTACTACATAGCCAAAACAGTAGAATAGAAGTCTGAGGACTCCTGATCAAACTGTCTTCTTCTTAGGTAGTCCCTCAGAGTCGAGGATGACTTGCTTCCACACTAATATGAGTTCTTGTCATGTATTCAACTACCATTGTAACCCATGTATAAGCTGACCTAAGTTGTACACCTTGAGAACATTGACCACAAGGGACGAACTTGTGGGAGACACTCCTAACCTGGACTTTCAGGTATAAAAGGGGAAGCTCCACCTACCTTCATCACTTGAGGTTTTGGTAATAAAGGTAACACATCACAGAGTGACCTTCTCTCAAGTATGGGCCTCATGTGCATTTATACTGTATAGTAAGGACATATCACTGGCGACGAGAAACTGGGATTTAAACCACGCGAGCATGGCCACTAGCAGCACAGAAGAGAGGTACTGTGTTGATGATGATTGCGACGACTTTATTGAGAGAGTACAGCAAAGTTTTGTCACTACGGAATGGTTGGGACAGGATTTAGCCAACAAACGTAGGGCTCATCGGTTTGTGGATCCAGAACGTACTCTCTGATGAAGGACCTTCTAGCGCCAGAGAAGCCGGCGGACAAGACGTTCGAAGAGCTCACTAAGTTGATCGGGGAACACCTTAAACCAGCGAGCAGCATGCACATGGCGAGACACCGGTTTTACATGCACTTGCAGCGAGAAGGGAAAAGCGTTCCAGACTTTGTGGCAGATCTCCGGTGACTGGCGAGCCTATGTAAGTTCCCAGATGCATGCAGAGCAGAGATGCTGCGAGACTTTTTTATTGGACGGCATCGGGCACGCTGGGGTTTTCAGGAAACTTATTGAGACCAAAGACTTGACCTTGGAAGCGGCGGCTCTGATAGCCCAGACATTTATCTCAGGGGAGGAAGAGACCAGAATGATGTATGACAAAAATCCTGGCTCAAATGTGGCAAACGACCAGGGAGTCAACATTGTTAACGCGGCACACAGTTCTCTAGGCAGACAAGGGCAATCGGACATGCCCCAGCATGTAGTCGAACCCAAAGTGGGAATTCAACAGAGACAATGGCGAGCTGAATGGCGATTTATGCCATCGCAATGGACAATGCGACCAGTAATGGGGCCATCGACACCTGTTAATGGTGTGCTTAAGGACAGTCACAGAGACAGTCAGAGACGATCGACTGGTAATGGACATTTTGTTTACAACAACGAGGCCACCAGCTCATGCTGGAGGTGTGGAGGCAAACACTCAACCAGAGCTTGCAGGTATCAGCAATAAATCTGCAGAAGCTGCAATGTCAGCAGTCACTTGGCGCATATGTGCAGGAAGCCTGCAGCCAGGTTGATGGACGAGGAGGACGGGCCCGATGTAAGCCCTACGAGGCCAAATGAATACTGGGGGAAATTGCTGGAAACTGAAGTTCAGCGAGTTCATGAGGAGCACAGATACAGTTCATATACCAGGACACCACCGATAATGCTGAAAGTGCTCCTCAATGGCATCCCAGCATTAATGAAGCTAGACACGGGGGCCAGCCAGTCCCTGATGAGTATCAAACAGTACGAAAGGTTGTGGGTGTCCAAGGCCAGGAGGCCAAAATTATTGCCGATTGTCGCACAGCTACCGACATATACAAAGGAGATCATTCCGGTGCTAGGCAGCGCCACGGTAGTCGTGACCCACAAAGATTTGGAGAACAGGTTGCCACTCTGGATTGTCCCAGGGGATGGTCCCGCACTACTGGGGAGGAGTTGGCTTGCTGTCATGAACTGGAAATGGTGTGATGTCAATGCAATTTCTTCTGTGGAGCGAGTATCATGCTCACAGATCCTGGACAAATTTGACTCATTATTTCAACCCGGCATCGGCACTTTCATGGGGGCCAAGATAGTGATTCACATGAACCCGGACGCCAGGCCAGTACACCAGAAGGCCAGAGCGGTGCCGTACGTGATGTGGGAAAAGATAGAAGGCGAATTGGACCGCCTGCTGAGGGAAGGCATCATCTCACCAGTCGAATTCAGTGACTGGGCGAGCCCGATTGTGCCGGTGCTCAAGGCGGATGGGTCGGTCAGGATATGTGGCGATTACAAGGCCACCATCAACCGGGTGTCACTCCAAGACCAGTACCCGCTACTGAGAGCGGAGGACCTCTTTGCTACGCTATCCGGTGGCAAACTTTTTTCAAAATTGGACCTGACCTCAGCTGGTGAGTGAGTCGAAGAAGCTGACCACCATCACGACACACAAGGGGTTGTTTGAGTATAACAGATGTCCATTCGGGATTCGTTCGGCCGCCGCGATCTCTCAGCGAAATATGGAAAGCCTCCTCAAGTCGATTCCAAGGACGGTGGTTTTTCAAGATGACATCCTCATCACGGGTCGCGATACTGAAGAACACCTCCACAACCTGGAGGAGGTGCTACGCAGACTGGACCGGGTAGGGCTGCAACTGAAAAAGGCGAAGTGCATCTCCTTAGCTCCAGAGGTAGAATTCCTGAGGTGGAGGGTAGCAGCAGATGTGATCAGGCCTACTACGTCCGAAACAGAAGCAATCCAGAGAGCACCCAGATCCCGTAACACGACGGAGCTGCGTTCGTTCCTGGGGCTCCTGAACTATTTTGGTAACTTTCTTCCCAAATTGAGCACACTGTTAGAGCTGCTACACGTGCTCCTATGCAAAGATCGCGATTGGGTCTGGGGGGACAGCCAGGAAAGGGCTTTTGATGGAGCATAACAAATTGCGTGCTCTCACAAACTGTTAACGTTATATGACCCGTGTAAGAAACTTGTGTTAACGTATGATGCGTCGTCCTATGGGGTTGGGTGTGTGTTGCAGCATGTGAATGCCAGTGGTCAGTTACATCTGGTAGCTTATGCCTCCAGAAGTCTGTCCCAGGCAGAAAGGGGCTACGGGATGGTAGAAAAGGAAGCGCTAGCATGTGTATATGCAGTAAAAAAAATGCACAAGTACCTGTTTGGCAGGAAATTTGAGCTGGAGACAGATCACAAACCCCTAACGTCCCTTTTGACCAACAAGGCCATAAATGCGAATGCATCGGCCCGCATACAGAGGTGGGCACTCACGTTAGCCGCCTATGACTACACAATTCGGCACAGACCGGGCACTGAAAACTGTGCCGATGCACTCAGCAGGCTCCCACTAGCCATCACTGAGGGGGCTACCGAGCATGGTGCTGAGATGGTCATGGCTGTTGAAGCTTTCGAAAGCGAAGGCTCACCTGTGACAGCCCGTCAGATTAAAGTCTGGACAAATAAAGACCCGCTACTGTCTTTTTAGTTAAGAAATGTGTCCTGAATGGGGACTGGGCAGCCACGTACGTGGCATGCACTGAGGAATTTAAACCGTTTCATAGGCACAAGGATGAACTCTCGATTCAGGCCGATTGCCTACTGTGGGGAAACCGAGTAGTCATGCCCCAGAGGGGCGGAGAGGTGTTTATCAGAGAACTTCACAATGAGCACCCGGGCATTGTCATGATGAAGGCAATTGCCAGGTCACACGTTTGGTGGCCAGGGATAGATGCAGACCTGGAACTTTGTGTTCGCAGGTGCAACACATGTGCTCAGCTGGGCAACGCACCCAGGGAAGCCCCCTTAGCCCCTGGTCCTGGCCCGCCAAGCCATGGTCACGCATCCATGTAAACTACGCAGGTCCTTTCATGGGAAAAATGTTTTTGGTTGTAGTAGACGCCTACTCCAAATGGATTGAGTGTGCCATTTTAAAATCAAACACATCCTCTGCCACGGTAGAAAGTCGCCGCCCATGGTCTACCGGATGTCTTGGTCAGTGACAATGGCCCGTGCTTCACAAGCACTGAATTCCAGGACTTCATGGCAGGCAATGGAATCAACCATGTCAGAACGGCACCGTTTAAGTCGGCCTCAAACGGCCAGGCAGAACGAGCAGTGCAGATAATCAAACAGGGGATGCTCAGAATCCAAGGGGGTTCCCTACAAAGCCACTTATCACGCCTCCTGTTGGCCAATAGATCCCGACCACACTCGCTCACAGGGGTTCCACCCGCAGAGCTGCTAATGAAAAGGATGCTCAAAACCAGGTTATCCCTTATACACCCTACTATGAAAGAAATTGTTGAGAGCAGGCGTCAGTCACAATGTGACTACCATGACAGGAATGTGAAGGCACGATGTATTGATGTAAATGACCCTGTTTTTGTCCTTAATTACACTGCAGGGCCAAAATGGCTTGCAGGCACTGTGATTGCCAAAGAGGGGAATAGGGTTTTGTTAGTTAAACTTACCAATGGACAAATCTGCCGCAAACACGTGGATCAAACTAAAAGGAGGTTCAGCAACCCCATAGAAGAAGCAGAGGAAGAACACGGCGTAGAGTTTACTCCACCACATGTGACCGAACACCGGAACCAAGTGGAGGAGAGCCCAGTCACTGTGGGCAGTCCGGACAGGCCTGAGGCACCGCAAACAGCAGACACTCAGGCCAGTGCCCAACAACTGGAGCCCCAACTCAGCCGCTCTACAAGGGTGCGTAAACCACCAGAGAGACTTAATCTGTGATCCCAATAAGACTTTGGGGGTGGGGGGGGGGGGAGGTGATGTCATGTACTCAACTATCATTGTAACCCATGTATAAGCTGACCTAAGTTGTACACCTTGAAAACATTGACCACAAGGGGGTGAACTTGTGGGAGACACTCCTAACCTGGACTTTCAGGTATAAAAGGGAAGCTCCACCCACCTTCATCACTTGAGGTCTTGGTAACAAAGGTAACTGGTCACAGAGTGACCTTCTCTCAAGTATGGGCCTCGTGTGCACTTATACTGTATATAAGGACATATCAGTTCCCAGGTGACTGATGAGACCAATGCGGGACCTACAGTCTCTGTCACAGGTGGGGCAGACGGTGGTTGGGGGGATGGGTGGGTGGGTGGGTGGGGTGCTTGATTTGTCGTATGCTCCTTCCATGTGCTCCTGGCGAAGAGACTCGAAGTGTTTGGCACCTTCCCGGATGCTTCTCCTCCACTTTGGGCGGTCTTGGACCAGGGATTCCCAGGTGTCGGTGGGGATGTTGCACTTCTTCAAGGAGGCTTTGAGGGTGTCCTTGAAGCGTTTTCTCTGCCCTCCTGGGACTCGCTTGCCGTGTCGGAGCTCTGAGTAGAACGCTTGTTTTGGGAGTCTGTACCATACTCTTCAGTGCTGTGTCCAGTTCTGGTTGCTGACAAACAAGTGAGACATTCAAACGATGCCGAGCACAGACACAAGGATGATCTTCAGTCTTAATGGTTTCAATTGGGAGTAAAGGCTCGAGAGAAATTTGAATCCTCAACTGTGAAATGGGACATCTGAGAAATTATTTTCTAGAGGTATGCAAGATTTAAAACGGTATGGACAAGGTAAATCTGGAAAATAACTTAAAATGAAAGTAGGACATAGGGTCATGGGTTTCAACTAGTAAAATTAGGAGTGATATATCAGAAAGTTTATTTTCACAATGAGGGATCAAGGCAGAGAACCTATAAATGATCATTTGTGCTCTCTATCACCATCTGTTATATGAAACAATACACACCACCAGTCGTACGAAGTCATACAGGACAGTCCCATCTCACTTTTAATCACAGGCCAGGGCTGTTGTCGGGTCACTGGGCCACCTCAGTAGCCTTGGATTAAGGAAGGGAAAAATTACAAAAGGTTATTTCCTACCTTGGTTCGCATGGATTGGAGAAAGGGATAAAATGCCATGGGACATTGAAGGACAACTGGTGCCAGTGAAATGACATCGTTGCGTGTCAGTGCCTTCAGGGAAAGAGAGGGTGAATCTGGAAATATCAAAATAATTGCAGAGAACCATTATATTGGAAAGGTGCACATGTTTGTAAAATAACTTAATGAATAATGAAGAGTAATTTGATGCATATTCTACATGGTTCAAAAGTCACTGTTGTGCATGTTAATTTAAGCCTACTTGTACTCTGGGGTTCGTTCCAACCCATCGCTTCAGATTCACTGTAATGTGCTTGTGCCACACAGCAAAAGACCCTCCAAAATTAAATCTCTCGATTAGGCTCTATCAAATTGTTTAAAAAGAAGCATTTCACATACTTAAAAAGAGCATCCCCATCCTATCTTGCCCTAGCTCCATCCATTATAAAGTGTGTGATGTAGGGGAGGGGTGGCAGAGGAGGAGGATGAGTTGAAACCTTCACAAAAAAATATTTATGTCGCCAATTCCAACATGATAAACATGAGGTGCCACCTGGTGGACATCTGCAGTATAGCATTCCTTTGTGTCAGCATTTGTTCTCCACTCCAAAGGTCTGAGAAAATACATTTTAAATTTGTCTCCATCACTTTGCTCGCTAGATTATTCCAAACATTTATCACTGGGGAAGATTTCCTCTGGGTTATATTTGGAAAAATCTTTATCCTCATTTAAAATAAATAGTTTATCACTTTGTTCTTGCAAACACACACAGGAATTCTCTGTCTGCTCCCCCACTTCCAGTAAACATTTCCCTGAGTTGTTCTAAATTTATTTTTCAATAATTTTAATTTAACTCATATTTTCAATGTTTAATTTTAAAGTAATAATGTGGGTAATTATTTTAATTTGCTAACACATATCAAGCGACCACCAGCATGTCGAGGAATATTTGCATAATCTTCCTCAGGCTTTGCAAGTTCAACCTGCGCGTACAAATTAAAGTTTGAATGAAATAAAACTTTTAATTAAAACCATTAAAGATGTGAAATTTTCCACTAAGTCATAAATCGACCATTTCAAAGAAATTGACTGTCATTTTGATCTGCAGTAACCAAGCTGAATTCTGATGTACTTTCACTGATGTTTCAGTGCAGATGGCTCTGAATGATTACGGCCTTTCAAGTATTTACAGTTTTCAGAGCAAATTAACAAATGTTCTAGAAGCTTAAAAATGTTAACAATATACATTGATTTATTTTTATCCCAATTTTAGTCTCCTCTCCACCCGTATAAACTGTAAATTCAAACTTGTTTTCAAAGAAAAGGACTGTGATGCAGAGGGGAGGAGATGACTGGTGCCATTGGTACAATGTGGGCTCAAGTTTCGGACCCCAGCTAGAATGGCGCACATCGGAGAGGCACGCCTAATTTGTGGAACAGAAATTGCACCAAATACTTACCTCGCGATTCTCAGATATGTGTCAGGCCCTTTCCAGCTCGGCGCGATGCAGCAGGAGCTGCTGGGGGCGGAGCTCCTGCGCAGTAGCTCCCAGCCCTCCCAGCACATCCTGTCTCAGGCTGACGATCCTATCCCTGGCTGAAGGGACGTCGCCCCTATCCCGGGCCAAGTGGCCTGACTGCCCTTACCTCTTCCGCAGCGGGGCCCGCCCGGCATCTCCTGGGGGCGGGCCCCATCCGAACTCCTCGTCATCAGCAGGGCCCACCCACCCGAGCAGCTCTTCAGCACGCTGTTGGAGGGCTCCCGGTGCTGCAGTAGGTGAGTAGAAACTTTAAATCTTTTATTTATTGATTGATTTTTTAAATTATTTTTATTTTTAAATTTTTTTTGGATTGATTGATTGGTTGATTTATTGATTTATTTATCATTTGTTATTGATGATGGCTCTTTATTGGTAAAAGTAAAGTGTTTAATGCTTTGTAAAACCCCCTAACTTCCCCCCCCCACTGCAATCTCTCACTACCTGCACCTAATTTATAAAGTGTAGGCAAGATTTTTCTGAGTGTACAAAAAACTCGACACTTACTCCAAACTAACTTAGAACGGAGTAACTTTTCGCTGCCTAAACTTGCAAAACAGGCGTAAGTGGCTGGTAACACCCGCTTTTGAAAAAAAAACTGCACTATAATGAAGCTATTCTAACTAACTAGAACTGGAGCATACTAAATGCCGAGAATTGTGATTTCTAAGATACTCCATACTAAACTGGTTGCTCCAAAAAAATAGGAGCAACTCAAGCCGAAACTTGAGCCTTATAAGACTGCTTGATCCCAGCAGGGATGCATGAGATGGGGAAGTTGGTATTCAGATTGAGCTCTGTAAAGATCAGAAGCTAGAGAATAAACGTCAGGTCCCAAATGGCTTGACGTTTAATAGCTTATTTGTGCTTTAAATAGAAGTGAGTTTGAGGCTCCCCATTGTGGCTGATGTATTTCCCTTACAGCATCCACTACTCTGTATCACATATCCTTTATAATGCCATGAAAGAATCTACAATTTTAAAATGACAATTTTAAAAATACACTTACTCCATCTGGTGGCGATTATGTACAATGGCTTCCTCTTCATGCTTTTTGACACTACATTTCAAGTCATTTTAAAATTAAATGATTCAATTTTGAAAGTGCATTGATGTACAATATACTTAAATGATACATAACTCTCTACCTTTTAATACAGGGGTGTAGAGCCAAATTAAGAATTGTAAAAACTTATTACAAATATTGCGGCCTCTCCCAGCATAGATATTTGAATTCCTTTTGGAGTGCCCAGGAAAGTGTTGAATTTGTATTAAAAATAGTGCATTCTGGTTAACTTTAGAATGGATTTTTGCTTCACATTTGATATAATTATATTCATACAAAAACCCCTCAAAAATTTAGGTTTATCCAGACCACCCTGACCATCCCCTCTGGAAGGGTTTCTGATATTGTTACACACAGTTCTTTGACTTCAGGATTTATAAGAATAAAATACACACGGCACAGGGTTTTGGCTCAACCTTAGATTCATATGTTTATTGAACATACACACAATTACCTCTCCAGTATAAATCCCTATGATTTATATCGGACTAACAAAATCCAAAATACAAACCCCTACACAAGGGTAATTTGCATTAACACAAGGTGAGCTAAACCTGTCTGCGATTCGACTGTTACATATAAAATTATTCAGGCTAAATCACAAAAACCCCTTCTATGACTTGACTGGAACATACAATCACCCCTCATCAGCTGTTTCCTGAGGTTGAGCGTAGGCCTGGACCGTAGTTACCAGCATGCTTCCTTCTTGTCGACTATCCAAAACACTCTACTCTTCTCTCTTTGAAGAAGTTCTTCTTTATACAAAATCCAACTTGCAATATCTTGAAACAGATTTCCTGTCGACCTCATGTGAACAATGGTAGTCTGTTCCTGTGCTGTAATTGAATGTGTGAATGTCTCTAGCAGAAACACTCGATGTTAATTGACCCTCGTTTAGGGTCATTGTCCATGATTACCTGTCTGTATGATAAGGTCTTTCTGACAATGCAACCTTCCCAAGGTAACTACATATTTAGTTATTGGTTTCTAGTAGCATTCATATTCAAATGGTTCATGGATTTGGCCCATTGTCTGTGGTCTGTCTGGGGCCATGGTCCAAAGTGCGGTCTTTTTAACAATACAACCCCTTAAGGTAAACAAATGTGTAAATGTTCTTGTATCTTTTCCAGACAGAAAAATTCGTATGGCAATCTGTGCCAGTCTCTTGAGAGTTCGTGGTTCGTGCAATGTCTGAGTTAACCCTTTACTGCCCAGCTCCTTTTGCAGGCTGTGATGCAGTTCTGGATTTTTATATTTCATCGTCCAATTTTTACCATTGGAGGGGGGGCGGAGGAACAGGTCCTACACCTCCCTAAAAGTCACCTGAAGAGTCAACAGCTGGGAATAAGAACGTTATTCCTTACAAGATTAATTAAATGTCTAACTCTTCCTTTTATTACAGACAGGCTTTCAGATCTTAAGCATTTTACCCAGGTTTCCCTGTCCATCCCTCAGGCCCCACCCTGCACTGTTGTACTTTCTCCTTTTGACTGGAAAGTCAGGAGTACCTGGATTGGGATCCACTACGGAGCCAACATAGAATCATAGAAACGATAGTACAAAAGGCCATTTGGCCTATCACACTTCCATCGGTGCTAGCTTTTCAACTGGAATTATGTACACTGCTATCACTGCTTTGTCCTTTCTCTATACCCTTTGAGAAAGAAAGCACTTCCATTTATAAAGTGCCTTTCACAACCTCAGGACGTCCCAAAGTCAATGAAATACTTTTGAAATGTGATCTGTTTTAGTGATGTTAGAGGAGGGATAACTGTTGGCCAGGACATTGGGAAAACTCTCCTGCTCTTCTTTGAAAAGTGCCGTTGGATCTTTTTATGTCCATGAGATGGGACATCAGAGACGTCTAACCAAATTTATTCATTGTGTAGCTTTTTATCTTCAACGGGATCAACTTAATTTACTTCCCAATTGTCCCTGATATATCGGGCTACCAAACGATCTTTTCTGAATACGCTATATGCCAAATTTATTACCATCTTTTGGAGTTATCCAAGTTTCTGATATTTCGACTGCATTGTACTTCCCTACTGTTACAACAGCCTTCAGTTTTGGCACCTTTTAAAAATGTGGGTCTGCTATCGATACCTTCTCGGACTCTGTGGTATCAGTCGCTCCTGTAAGAGGTCTGAGCATCTTACTTTTATGGGAGTTGACTTACACTGCCCTATAACTGCATGTACGATGGAGTAACCCAGGGATGTAACCATAGCATCGCCTTGTGATTGGCACAAAAATATCTTTTGCAGGTGTAATTCTTTAATTTTTCCCTAAATATGTATATAAATTTTGTATTGTCTGAACAGGTGGTGGAAGCAGATTCAACAGTAACTTTCAAATGGGAATTGGATAAATACTTGAACAGGAAACATTTGCAGGGCTATAGAGAAAGAGCAAGGGAGTGGGATTAATTGGCTAGCTCTTTCAATGAGCCGGTGCAGGCATGATGGGGCTGAATGGCCTCCTTCTATGCTGTATGATTCTATGATTTGGCTCCTTTCATGGTCCCTGCCTCTCCTTTTTCCTGGTTTACAGCTCATGTATGCCTGAGATTTTGGCCCTAATTTTAACCCAACTTGACCGGCAGAAACGGGGCGGGTGAACAGTTAAAACCTGCTGACCACCATCTTAAATCCAGAACTGATTCGGATCAGAAATGCGCCCAGGTGGGTGCCTCATGAATCATTTCAACTTGGAGTCCCATTACACCATTTGGATTTTGATGGGATTTTAACTGGGTGGGACAGAAATCCTGCCCAGCGGCCAACCAGCTGAGTAAAACTGATTGGCTTCACAATCTGACTGTCATGACTGGAAGCTGAATTTAAAGGGGCACCCGCAGGCAATTGGGTTTTTAGTATCTGTGTGCCATTGTGAATGATGCATTTCCAAGGGAGTTCTGAGCTTCCAATTATAGTGCTTTTCTTAAAAGGTTTACTAATTCTACTACGCCTATGAGGTGCTCCTCCCTCCAGTGGCTTCGGCAGAGTTGGTGGAAAGCTGCTGTTGCTCATGTGTGGACCCTTGAGATTCATGTGGGCACTCACTTCTGAGAGCCCGGCTGCATGTTGCACATTGGCTGTTGCTGGGGCAGTCTGGCCCAACTGTCTTTCTGGCACCGTGGTTGGTATTGGTTGAGGAGGTGGCGAGTGAGCAGGCATGTTGACATCCTGAGAGGGGTCAACATGTGCCACACCGAGGGTCCCGACCCTCAGCATTTCCACTCGTCTCTGGGAGATAAGACTGCAGAAGGTGGGTGATGCCTTGAAAGACCCCATCCACTTTCTCCATCAATCATCTGACAAGGTGGGTGTCTGTCTCTCCAAGGTAGAGCATAGATTTGAGCCCAGAATCTGCATAGCAGCTGTTTGAAGTTCCATCAAATCTGCCTAGGCAATGGACATTGACTTTTGTTGTGAGGACTCAGCTGGAGCATCCCTGGATGTGGTGATGCAATGTGCTGATGCACTAGCAGATGAGTTAAGAGAAAAGGATCTGAGGTTGGTGAGGAAGCTGTGGAAAGTACTGAAAACTCACCAGATATATTGACTGCTGATATGTGGACTTCCAAGAGAGAGATGCATCCTAGGATAATCTGTCATAACAAGAAAATACGATGCAAGTCCTGCAGTTCCATACTTCAGGAGTATCAATGTCAAGTTAGTGGTGATAATTTTGCTTAACATATAATGGAAAATCAGAGATGCTAAATTATCATCTTTGAGACAGTTTACTGGCTATAAAACAGCTGGCACGATTCTGGAAAGAAGTAAAAGAGGAACTGGGGAAAAGCTATGGACGGAATGTGTGCATCTGCAATGGATTCCACCACAAAGATTTTTTACATCGGTTATCAATGGAGTGTAATGTGGGAAAATATGAGGTTATCCACTTTGGTAGAAAAAAGAAAAAAGAAAATAACTATTTCAATGGCGAGAGATTACAAAATGCTGCGGTACAGAGAGACCTGGGGGCTCTTGTACATGAAACACAAAAAGTGAGTATGCAGGTACAGCAAGTAATTAGGAAGTCAAATGGAATGTTGGCCTTTATTGCAAGGGGGGTAGAGTATAAAAGTAGGGAAGTCCTGCTACAACTGTACAGGACGTTGGTGAGACCACAACTGGGGCCCAAAATTCATCGACATGCCACTCACTACCGCCCGCTCACAGCCCAAAAATTCCGATTTTCATGGCATACCGCCGACATACCACCGGAGCTACATACCGTCCTGGAAACGGTGTTTTTACGCGATGGTGAACGGGCAGAGTGCTTGGAGCCGCCATTTTGAAATCGGGAACAGTCAGCTAAAACAGCACCTCTGTATTTCTAAGATGAACAGTGACTTTACAGTGCGATTTACAGTGGGAAAGGTATTTTTATTGGTACTGAGTAAATTATTAAGATCAAAGGCATTTTAGTTATATTTTTTTCATTTTAAATCTCCAGAATATTTTTCAAAGAATGGGGCCTGTACTATCTCAGCCTGTATTGCTGACTATCTGTCTACTGTAGGATCCAGATGGGAGAAGGTTTATTGAGCAGAGTTATCAGGGTAATGGAGGAGGTCGCAGACTGATGAGGAGGAGGAGGCCTTACCCGCAAAGGGTTTTCAGGGAGAAGCACTCATACTTGGACCTGACCGATCGACAATGTGTTCGAAGGATGGGCTTTCGAAAAGAGGTAATCAATGAGATTTGCCAGCTCATTAAGGCAGACCTGCAGCCCAGTACCACCAGCATTACTGCTCTCTCTGTCGAGATGAAGGTGACTGCGGCACTTTCCTTTTATGTATGCGGCTCTTTCCAGGCATCAGCTGGGAACATATGCTGTATTTCTCAGTATGCTACTCATCGCTGCATTCGACAGGTAACCGAAGCACTGTATGCACGCCAGATGGAATTTATAAACTTCCCAATGATCAGGGAGGCACAGAATGACAGGCTTTGGGATTTGCACACATTGCTGGCTTCCCCAAGGTGCAGGGTACTATTGACTGTACCCATATTGCCCTGCGAACACCATTACAGGAGGCGGAGGTATACCAAAACCATAATGGATTCCACTCGCTCAATTTGCTGCTCGCATGCGACCATACACAGAGCATAATGGTAATGAATTCCAACTTTCCAGGGAGCATCCATGATGCACACATCTTGCATGAGAGCACTGTGTCTGACCTGTTGAACTCTGAGCCAGAAGATAAATGCTGGATGCTGGGCGACAAAGGGTACGGCCTCGCCACCTGACTCTTGACCCCCCCTGCAGAACCCTCAGACAGAAGCCAAGCAACACTATAATAAGAGCCATATAGCCACACGTAATATAATCGAAAAACAATTGGAGTGCTAAAGCAGCGCTTTCAATGCTTGGACCACTGTGACGCCAGAGGTGGAGACAGTGCGTCTGTCGTCTGGTCTCTCTGCGGAGGTCTGGTCTGAATCGTCCGAGTCTGGAAGTACAAAACAACATTTAAAAATGCTTGGCACAAGGGGAGGGGTCAGGGTTACATGAGTACATAGTACCATGACTTAGCGCAGTCTTACTTAAATGTCCACCAGTGCTGCTTAACTGCATTACATATTGCAGACAGACAATACATATATGCATTGCGTTACATTCCCATAACATTGCAGTATATCACATGAGGCCGACATTACAGTGCAATAAACTTACATTACATTACATCAGGCCAACATTACAGTACAATAAACTTTCATTACATTAAGGCAGGCCAACATTACAGTTACAGTTACATTACATGACATGAGAGGACCGCAACACAACGGGGATTATATTCAACGTACGATCTTGGAACATAAGAATATAATAAATAGGAGCAGGAGTAGGCCATACGGCCCCTCGCGCCTGCTCTGGTGGACATTTAAGTAAGACTGCGCTAAGTCATGGTACTATGTACTCATGTAACCCTGACCCCTCCCCTTGTGCCAAGCATTTTTAAATGTTGTTTTGTACTTCCAGACTCGGACGATTCAGACCAGACCTCCGCAGAGAGACCAGACGACAGACGCACTGTCTCCACCTCTGGCGTCACAGTGGTCCAAGCATGGATTCAGGTCCAGTTCCCTGCCTACTCCCCATAACCCCTTAATCCCTTATCAGTGAAGAAATTGTCTATCTCTGTCTTCAATTTATTCAATGTCCCAACTTCCAAGGCTCTCTGAGGCAGCGAATTCCACAGATTTACAACCCTCAGAGAAGAAATTCATCCTCATCTCAGTTTTAAATGGGCAGCCCCTTATTCTAAGATCATGCCCCATCAGTGGAAACATCCTCTCTGCATCCACCTTGTCAAGCCCCCTCATAATTTTATACATTTCGATAAGAACACCTCTCATTCTTCTGAATTCCAATGAGTAGAGGCCTAACCTCCTCAACCTTTTCTTATGTCAACCCCCTCATCCCCAGAATCAACCTAGTGAACCTTCTCTGAACTGTCTCCAAAGCAAGCATACCCTTTCGTAAATATGGAAACCAAAACTGTTGTGTATGGAAAAAGAGTCAGACTAAACACTGTGAGCTCAAAGTAAAGTGTGACCGTAGACTTTTATTGCAGGTCTCCAGAGTGCCTTTCCAACCTGTGAAGCCTCCTTAAATACCTGTGCTCCCAAGGGATTATGGGATCCCTTGGGACTCCAGGGGATGAGCCCTCTGCTGGCTGTACAGAGTAAATACAAGTCCACATATATAACAACACCGCCCCCCCAAAGTCAATAGTGTAACTATTTACAATGTGAGTTGATCTGGGGCCCTTCTTGCCCTGGTTGATTCGGTGTGAAAGCTGGTGTTGTTGAATCATTTGTTGGACCCTTGCTAGACTGCCTGGTGTGTTGGGCCCTGCAGGGCTGCTGTGGATGATGGGTTCTGCTTCGTGGTCAACCGTGGTGCCGGTTGCCACTGGTGTGTATGTTGGGGGATCAAAAAAGGTAGGGTCGAAGGTGGGTTGCTCAGGATAGTCCGTGAATCTGAGTTTGATTTGGTCCAAGTGTTTCCGGTGAATGAGTCCATTTGAAAGTTTGACCCAAAACACCCTGCTCCCCTCTTTGGCCACGACAGTGCCGAGAAGCCACTTGGGACCTTGTCCATAATTCAATACAAATACAGGATCATTGATTTCAATCGCGTGTGACACAGTTGCGCTATCATGGTATGTACTTTATTGAAGCCGCCTGCTCTCTACCTGTTCATGTAGATCAGGGTGAACTAACGAGAGCCTTGGCTTAAGTGCTCTTTTTCATGATTCAGCACTGGTAAAACATGGCCCGTTGTCACTCACCAGGATATCGGGTAAGCCGTGAGTGGCAAACATGGCCCGTAGGCTTTCAGTAGTGGCAGCGAATGTGCTAGCCAACATTATCTCACATTCAATCCACTTGGAGCACGTGTCTACAACCACTAGGAACATTTTACCCAAGAACGGGCCTGCATAGTCGACGTGTACCCTAGACCACGGTTTGGAGGGCCAAGACCATAAACTTAGGGGCGCCTTCCTGGGTACATTGCTTAACTGCGAGCATGTATTACATCTGTGAACGCAGGACTCTAAGTCCACATTGATACCGGGCCACCACACGTGGGATCTGGCTATCGCTTTCATCATTACGATGCCTGGGTGGGTACTGTGGAGGTCATTGATGAAGGTGTCTCTGCCCTTCTTGGGGACCACTACTCGATTGCCCCACAAAAGGCAGTCTGCCTGCATAGACATTTATCTTTGTGCCGCTGGAACGGCTTTATCTCTTCCTGCATTTCCACTGGGACAGTGGACCAGCTCCTGTGAAGCTCACTGCTTTTGACTAGAGATAATAAGAGGTCCTGGCTTGTCCAGGTTTTGATCTGCCGGGCAGTGACGGGTGATTGCTCACTCTCAAAGGCTTCCATAACCATGGCAAGATCTGCGGGCTGCGCCATTTCCACCCCCCGTGGTGGGCAATGGCAGCCTACTGAGAGCATCGGTGCAGTTTTCTGTGCCTGGCCTGTGGCGGATGGCGTAGTTGTATGCGGACAACGTGAGCACCCATACCAACGATGCGTTGGTATTTATCCCTTTACTCTCGGAAAACAAGAATATAGTGGCTTATGGTCAGTTTCCAATTCGAATTTTAACCCAAACAGGTATTGATGCATTTTCTTTACCTCATAGAGACACGCTAACGCTTCTTTCTCAATCATGCTGCAGACTCTCTCAGCCTTAGACAGAGTCCTGGATGCATATGCAACCGGTTGCAGTTTCCCGAAATTATAAGCTTGTTGCAATACACACCCGACGCCATATGACGACGCATCACATGCTAGTACCAAACGCTTACATGGATCATACAACACAAGCAATTTGTTTGAGCATAACAATTTTCTCGCTTTTACAAAGCATTCTCTTGGCTTTTGCCCCAAACGCATTCCCCCCCTTTTCATAGTAAGACATGTAGTGGTTCTAGCAGTGTGCTGAGACCCGGCTAGAAGTTACCAAAGTAGTTCAAGAGTCCCAGAAATGACCGCAGCTCCGTCACGTTCTGTGGCCTCAGTGCGTTCTCAATTGCCTCCGTCTTCGCGTTCGTGGGCTGATGCCGTCCGCCGCAATCCTCTTTCCCAAAAACTCCACTTCAGGCGCCAGGAAAACACACTTCGAGCATTTTAACCTGAGCACCACTAAGAACCTCCTCCGGGTTCGGCAGGTGCTCGACTGTGTTCCGACCTGTGACCAAGATGTCGTCCTGGAAGACCACGGTGTGCGGGACCGACTTCAGTAAACTTTCCATGTTTCTCTGGAATATCGCCGCCTCTGATCAGATTCCAAACGGGCATCTGTTATAAACAAAAAGATCTTTGTGCGTGTTGATGCAGATGAGGACCTTTGATGATTCCTCCAGTTCCTGCGTCATGTAGGCTGAAGTCAGATCCAGCTTCATGAACATCTTTCCTCCTGCCAGCGTTGCAAAGCGGTCTTCGGACTTTGGTAGTGGGTATTGGTGCTGCAGGGAGAAACAATTGATAGTTATTTTGTAATCGCCACAGATTCTGGCGGTGCCATCTCCCTTGAGGACAGGAACAATTGGACTGGCCCACTCGTTGAACTCGATCGGTGAAATGATGCCCTCTCTTTGCAGCCAGTCCAGCTTGATCTCTACCCTTTCTCTTATCATGTACGCTACTGCTCTCACCTTGTGATGGATGGGTCGCACCCCCGGAATTAGGTGGATCTGCACTTTTGCTTCTTGGAATTTCCCGATGCCTGGTTTGAACAGCGAAGGAAATTTGTTTAAGACCTGGGCACACGAAGTGTCATCAGTGGGTGATAGTGCTCGGACGTCGTCCCAGTTCCAGCGTATCTTTCCCAGCCAGCTCCTGCCGAACAGTGTGGGACCATCACACGGTACCACCCAGAGTGGTAGCTTGTGCAGCACTCCATCGTAGGAGACCTTTATAGTAGCACTGCCAATTACAAGAATCAGTTTTTTAGTGTAAGTTCTTAGTTTCGTACGAACTGGAGTTAAGACTGGCCTTGAGGCCTTGTTGCACCACAACCTTTCGAAAGTCTTTTTGCCCATGATGGACTGGCTTGCGCCTGCGTCCAGCACCCTTGACACCGGGAGTCCATTTAGTTCAACATTCAGCATTATCGGGGAACAATTCATGGTGACTGTGTGTACCCCATGTACCTCTGTCTCCTCTATCTGAGGCTCTGGTTCATCGTGATCCTCCATGGATCTGTCCTCCTCTGCAACATGGTGGTTTGCAGGTTTAACAGGCTTTGCAGTTCGCCTCCACACTCGTTGGAGGTGTCCCATTGTTCCACAGCCCTTACAAACGTATCCTTTGAATGGGCATGAATGGAAATGATGATCACCCCCACAGCGCCAACAAGATGTTAATGGCCTTACATTCATCACCCTTGATGGTGGACTCTGAGTCATCTGCAGACGTGTAGCTGCAGGTATGTGTGACCTGCCCTGTACGTTATGATGCGAAAACAACATCACTTTGTTCACAGTACTTTTGTGCTGAGAGATTTGCTTCGTATTGTCACTGGTGGCAATGAATACCTGGGCTATCGCTATGGCCTTACTCAAGGTTGGGGTCTCTACAGTCAAAAGTTTGCGAAGTATGGTTTTGTGGCCAATGCCAAGTATGAAAAAGTCTCTGTGCATGTGCTCCAAATGGCCTTCAAATTCGCAATGTCCTGCAAGACGTCTTAGCTCGACGACATAACTCGCCACTTCCTGGCCTTCAGACCTTTTGTAGGTGTGGAACCGGTACCTCGCCATCAGAACGCTTTCCTTCGGGTTCAAATGCTCTTGGACCAATGTGCACAAATCGTCGTATGGTTTCTCCGTGGGTTTCGCTGGAATGAGCAGATTCTTCATGAGGCCATACGTTGGTGCCCCACAGACGGTGAGGAGGATCGCCCTTCGTTTGGCAGCACTCACTTCCCCATCTAGCTCGTTAGCCACGAAATATTGGTCGAGTCGCTCCACACAAGTTTCCCAATCATCTCCCTCTGAGAATTTCTCCAGGATGCCCACTGTTCTCTGCATCTTTTGGTTTGCTATCTGTATCTCGTCGCCAGTTGTTGTATATAGAGAAAGAGTCAGACTGAACACTGTGAGCTTAAAGTAAAGTGTGATCTTAGTCTTTTATTGCAGGTCTCCAGAGTGCCTCTCCAACCTGTGAAGCCTCCTTAAATATCTGTGCTCTCAAGGGATTATGGGATCCCTTGGAACTCCAGGGGATGAGCCCTCTGGTGGCTGTACAGAGTAAATACAAGTCCACATATATAACAACAACTGTATGCAATATTCCAGGTGTGGCCTCACCAATACCCTGTATAACTGTAGCAAGAAGTCCCTGCTTTTATGCTACATCGCCTTTGCAATAAAGGCCAAGGTTCCATTGGCCTTCCTGATCACTTGCTGTACTAATCTTTTGTGTTTAATGCACAAGTACTCCTGGGTCCTGTTGTACTGCAGCACTTTGCAATTTTTCTCCATTTAAATAATAACTTGCTCTTTGATTTTTTTCTGCCAACGTGCATGACCTCACACTTTCCAACATTATACTCCATCTGCCAAATTTTTGCCCATTTACTTAGCCTGGCTATGTCCTTTTACAGATTGTTTGTGTCCTCCTCACACATTGCTTTTCCTCCCATCTTTGTATCGCCAGCAAACTTGGCGACGTTACACTCGGTCCTTTCTTCCAAGTCGTTAATATAGATTGTAAATAGTTGGGATCCCAGCACTGATCCCTGCGGCACCCCACTAGTTACTGATTGGAAACCCAAGAATGAACCATTTATTCCAACTCTCTGTTTCCTGTTAGTTAGCCAATCCTGTATCCATGCTAAAATATTACCCCCAACTCCGTGAACTTTTATCTTGTGCAGTAACCTTTTATGTGGCACCTTGTCAAATGCCTTCTGGAGGTCCAAATACACCACATCCACTGGTTCCCCTTTATCCACCCTGTTCGTTACATCCTCAAAAACTCCAACAAATTTGTCAAACATGACTTCCCCTTCATAAATCCATGCTGACTCTGCCTGACCGATTATGCTTTTCCAAATGTCTTGCTACTGCTTCTTTAATAATGGACTCCAACATTTTCCCAACCACAGATGTTAGGCTAACTGGTCTATAGTTTCCTGCTTTTTGTCTGCCTCCTTTTTTAAATAGGGACGTTACATTTGCAGTTTTCCAATCTGCTGGGACCTCCCCAGAATCCAGGGAATTTTGGTAAATTACAACCAATGCATCCAATATCCCTGCCACTACTTCTCTTGGGCATTTATCTGCATGTAGTCCCATTATCTTACTGAGTACCACCTCCTTAGTGATCGTGATTGTGTTAAGTTCCTGCCCCTCTATAGCTCCTTGACTATCCATTATTGGGATATTGTCGTGTCCTCTACCATAAAGACTGATACAAAGTATTTGTTCAGAGTTTCTGCCATCTCCATGTTCCCCATTACTTAATCCCCAGTGTCGTCCTCTAAGGGACCAACATTTACTTTAGCCACTCTTTTCCTTTTTATATACCTATAGAAACTCTTGCTATCTGTTTTTATATTTCATGCTAGTTTACTTTCATAGTCTATCTTCCCTTTCTTAATCATTGTTTTAGTCATTCTTTGCTGGCTTTTAAAAGTTTCCTAATCTTCTGTCCTCCCACTAGTTTTGGCCACTTTGTATGGCCTTGTTTTTAATTGGATACCGTCCTTTTTTTCTTTAGTTAGCCACAGATGACTATCTTTTCTTTTACACCCTTTTCTCCTCACTGGAAGATAGTTTTCTTGAGAGTTGTGAAATATCTCCTTAAATGTATGCCATTGTTCATCAACCGTCCTATACTTTAATCTATTTTCCCAGTCCACTTTACCCAACTTTGCCCTCATACCTTCATAGTCTCCTTTATTTTAGCTTAGTTAGCTGGTCTGAGATCCAACTTCCTCACCCCCATCTGAATTTGAATTTCAATCATGCTATGATCACTCATTCCAAGTGGATCCTTTACAAGGAGATTGTTTATTAATCCTGTCTCATTACACAGGACCAGATCCTGTGTGAGTGGGTCAGCTCCAATGCCGGTGGTGGCATGTTTGCTATTCCCGACCAGCGACAGGGCATGGATCTCCATCTCTGTCATTGGCTCTTGGGTTGTGGGTTCTCCCCCCGTACACTGCTGATCGGTTGCTATTGCAGATGTCTTCTTCTGCAGAAAGTGAAGTAAATGTAAGTAAAAATCTTCAATCCATTTAACATCGCACACACACACACCCACACATACACACACACACACACACACACACACACACTGCGTTGATCCTCTTGTCATTGCCTGAAAGAACAAATACATTGCAGTAACCTTAATATAAATAACATCATCCATGTGACACTGAACCTACATTTACATTGTACATGGCACATGGTGGGATCCTTAAATAAAATCATTACTTACTCTTGATACCTTCACCAGGTTGTTCCAACTCTTACGGCACCTTTCCCCAGTACGCACCATGGTACTTGTGGAGGACACAGCCTCCCCGATCTCATCCCATATTCTGTTGTACTTTGTGGGGGGGCGGGGGGGGGGGGATGCTATCCACGACCACCCTTTGTTAGCTCAGAGTACCTCTCTGTGATATTCTACAGCAGGGCAGGTAACTCTGTCTCATCGAAGGCGGGTGCCTTCAAGCTCCCGTCCTTCTCGATGTTCCTGCGCTTTGGCTTTTTTTTTGAGCATTTCCTTTATATTTATATTATGATTTCTGATTTCTAAAATATGTCTCATTATTGTTGATACTGTATACTTATTATTTGTTATGAATATTTTTAAATTCTACAATCTGTGATTAAACCAACTGACCCTTGAATATCTTGCTGCTCCTTCTATCTTTCTCTCTCTCCCTCAACTTCAACTCATGGCGCATGAGCGGGTGACCCCTGACCCCTGAAATCATGGGTTAAAAAGCTTCACTGAAAAAAAAATAGCGCATGCGCAGTGCATCGTCTATCGACACAAAAGTCAATCTGGATCAACTACAATGTTATCTACCACCCACTGCACACCGCTCGCACAATGCCGGAATACCATCGAAGTAAAATCCACCAAAATTGCGATCTTCGGTCTCGGCGGTATGCCGGTGGTTTGAAATGATGCACCACCGGCATACCGCCGAGAAATGGGCAGACCTTATGTACTGACCAATTTCGGGCCCTGGAGTACTGCGTACAGTTTTGGTCTCCTTATTTAAGGAGGGATATACTTGCATTGGAGGCAGTTCAAATAAGGTTCACTAGGTTGATTCCTGAGATGAAGGGGTTGCCTTATGAAGAAATTTGAGCAGGTTGGGCCTATGTTCATTAAAGTTTAGAAGAATGAGAGGTGATCTTATTGAAACATAAAAGATTCTGAGGGGGCTTGTCAGGGTAGATGCAGAGAGGATGTTTCTCCTCGTGGGGGAATCTAGAACTAGGGGGCATAGTTTCAGAATAAGGGGTCGCCCATTTAAAACAGAGATGAGGAGGTATTTCTTCTCTCAGAGGGTCATGAATCCTTGGAATTCTCTACCCTAGAAAGCTGTGGAGGCTGGATCATTGAATATATTTACGGTGGAGAAAGACAGATTTTTGAACGATAAGGCAATAAAGGGTTATGGGGAGTGGGCAGGAGTTGAGCCAAAGATCAGATCAGCCACGATCTTATTGAATAGTGGAGCATGCTCGAGGGGCTAAAGGGCTTCCATTTCTTATGTAATCGGCCAGGTATTTTCAGCCATATTCAGATCGTCCATGACTAATTGAACTGTGGGGAAATAAATGAACTAAATTTTGGAATTGGACTGCACATGGGTTTTAATGTAACAGAAAACTTACCACATTGCCAAGCAGATGCAAAAGAAAATATACAACCAGATTAAAGCAGTTCCAGGTAAAATATAACTTTTAATTGATGAATCTACATCCTTGAAAACCAAACGGTATATCTTTGATGTGGCACTGATAAAGCATATTGTCACGCCACTGACAATATAAATTATCCTCAATACATCTTCATGGATCTAATGAAAATCCTTGCTCAGAAATCAGAAATGATCACCGTGAGGTTACTTCAGTGTCTTGACAATGATGGATTTAATAATATATTTGCAGAACAATTTAATTACATTTTGCCATTGACTATGCTAGTGCAATGTTATCACAAAAAGCAGTTTATTGGCATCTTTTGAAATAACTATTCAGATATTTTAATGAGCCATTGTGTCACAGGATTGAATTAGCAATCGGAGATACTATAGATGAAGTGAATAGTTTCAACCATTGTCATAAGTGTATGAAAATCAAGCAAAACGAGTTATGAAAATATACTGAACTCTAGATTTACAACAAAATAAAACTGGATGTGCATTAGGAAATAGGTGAGGTACAAGTTCATACAAGACACTGCACTGAAGGAATAACTCAAGCATTTCTTACTTTTTATTTATTCATTCATGGGATGTGGGCATCGCTGGCAAGGCTGGCATTTTTTGCCCATCCCTAATTGCCCTTGAGAAGATGGTGGTGAGCCGCCTTCTTGAATCACAGATGGCAGTTAAGAATCAACCACATCGTAGTAGATTTGGAGTCACATATAGGCCAGACCAGATAAGGATAGCAGATTTCCTTTCCGTATAGGCATTAGTGAACCAGATAATTTTTTTATGACAATCTAGTAGTTTCATGTTTGTCATTACTGCTACCAGATTTTTATTCCAGATTAACTTAATTAAGTGAATTTAAATTCCCCAGCTGTCACAGTCAGATTTGAACTCGTGTCTCTGGATTACCAGTCCAGTAACATAACTACTATGCCACCATACCCCATTGCCGCTTCAGAAGACAAAAGAACATAAAGATACATACAATGGACTGTTGACAAGACAACAATCTCTTGAATTCATTAAGTACTTAGACATATAGGGCCCAAGTTTCCACAGGATAAAAAACGGGCGCCCCTCCGAGCTGGGCGCCCGTTTTTCGCGCCTAAAACGGCCGGAAAAAAACCCGCGATTCTGGAGCGCCCTGCAGCTCCTTGTCTGCTTGGCGCGGTACCTAGGGGGGCGGAGCCTACACTCGCACCGATTTTGTAAGTGGGAGGGAGCGGGTACCATTTAAATTAGTTTTTTTCCTGCCGGCAACGCTGTGCGTGCGCGTTGGAGCGTTCGCGCACGCGCAGTGTGAAGGAAACATTGGCACTCGGCCATTTTTGTAGTTCTTTGTAGCTGTTTAATTTTTGAACATTTTTTAATAAAAGCACATTGCCATCAGCACATCAGCACTGAGGCTTCTTGCAGCCTGCTCACTGTCTCCTTCCCACCCCCCCCCGCTCTGCGGGAACAAACAGCTGTTTCCTGCCCCACCCCCCGCGGGAACGAACGGCTGTCTCCTCCTCCCCCCCCTCCCACTCCGCGGGAACGAGCGGCTGTCTCCTCCTCCCCCCCCTCCCACTCCGCGGGAACGAGCGGCTGTCTCCTCCTCCCCCCCCTCCCGCTCCGCGGGAACGAGCGGCTGTCTCCTCCTCCCCCCCCCCGCTCCGCGGGAACGAACGGCTGTTTCCTTCCCCATCCCCCGCGGGAACGAACGATGGCTGAAGCACTTTCACACAGGTAGGAAGATGGTTTATTTAATCTTTTCTTGGCTTATAAATGTTTATTCAGGTTGGATTTATTTGTATAATATTTGTAGAAGTATAAATAAGGATTTATTGTAGAATTTAATGACTTCCCTCCCCCCCCCCCCCTCCCCCCCACCTCGTTCTAGACACCTAATTTGTAACCTGCGCCTGATTTTTTTAATGTGTAGAACAGGTTTTTTCAGTTCGACAAAAATCTTCACTTGCTCCATTCTAAGTTAGTTTTGAGTACGTTTTCACTGTGGAAACTTTCAAATCAGGCGTCAGTGGCCGGACACGCCCCCTTTTGAAGAAAAAATTCTGTTCCAAAGTAGAACTGTTCTACCTGACTAGAACTGCAGAAAAAAAAATGTGGAGAATTGCGATTTCTAAGATAGTCCGTTCTCCACCAGTTGCTCCTAAAAATCAGGTGCAAATCATGTGGAAACTTGGGCCCAATGTATGATGTCCTTTATAAATAGCTTTGCATTCAAAATGATTGCAGAAGCAAGATACCACACGCCTGCATGTGCTGCTTGAATATATAATAGAAAACATGAGAGGTAATTCAGCGATCCCACACTCCCAGTGAGGAAGCTGTGCTCCAACAGAGGCTGGGTTACAACGTTGTCGCCTCAGTTCTTCAACCCATGCTCCCTTTGAGCAAGGCCTCTGCACCGGAAGCACAGGATCGCTGATGTTACCCTATAGAGATTATGATGAAGTAACCAGACTCAAGAACACGGGAAGTGAAAGTTGCAGCCTGACAAAGTTGGCTGAAAAGTGCCCATTTGATGTCCAATAGTAAACATGTTGGCTTCAAACACCAGCAGTTTCTATTCAACTTAATAAACCATATGAGAGCTTGATTATTTGTCACTATTGAAACACATGACAGGAAAACCACAGAGGACAGAAAAAAATCAAACCAAGCCCAATTCTTATTTTGCTGAAATAACTATCATATGTCCAGGTTACTGACCAGCAGATACAGGGTAAGGAAAAAGTGGAATCCCTGTGTAAAAGGTTCAGACTTGCTCACAGTGTTAGCCATTATTATGCTACACAAATTGCAGGAAATGATGGCAAGAGTAACTTATGCCATTAGATATGCCATGCCATAATTTTGCGCTACTCTACTGAGACCCTCAATGAAAACGTTGAACAGATAATTATCATAGTTCCGCCACCATTAAAATCAATGGCGAAATGGAGTTTGCTGAATTAAAGCCACTGTGAGTGCTACAGAGAACTTAGACCATTATTGAATGATGCAGGAGGGCTCAGAATCAGTAAAGTACATCAATCAGCACATTGCCTGAGGGTAACATTTTAAGTGTCTTGTTCTAGGAATTTCATTGAAATCGTAAACTGCAATTAAGTAATAAATTATATGTTTTGATAGCCAGGCGTACACTCAGTTTCCCCCGACTAATTTTTTGTATTAATATTTATTGAGCTCGTACGCTAAGCATGAATTGCAACCAGTAATGAAATATGGCTAGGGATTGCACACAGTTCGGGACATAACCCCATACACACAGGACCCTTAACACTGATTTATATATTTATGTTTTGATACAAACTCATCAGTTAACATACTGAGACCCATCTCCACATTATCAGATTGGAGCCATTGCTCCTAAATGGCCCCCTGTTAAATCACCTGTTGTTCTGGTTAGCGTCAGGCCCCAGTACCGTGGATGTGTATCAGACATTGGCCTCACTGCTCCCGATCCATTACTATGCTCACAATTCGAATTATTGTTCCAGCAAATTGTAGTGTGAATTCATCACTGGAGGATCGGAGAGCACAATGGTCTAACTTATGGCATTTGTCATCGATATCGCCATTGCAGTGAATTCCAGGCCATTATAATAAAACACAATTTATCTTATTCAATCACCATAAATCAGTGGAAGTACATAGCATAAGAGTATCTGGCCACTCACCATAAGGGAGGAGATCTGTTAGTAATTTACTGTATGGACAATTTTCTACTTTCAATCTTGAGTAACATGTGACTAATTTCCAAGATGTGCTGCTGTGTAATGGAGGTTCCCCATAAAAAAGCTTGAATCTGTCATGTATGTAACCATTATGCAACGGTAATCTTCATGTAACTGTAACCTTCATGCAACTCCTGTATGCTGTACTTATACCCTAGAAATGCACACCCTGACCACAGGGGGTGAACTTGTGGGAGACACTCCTCACCTGGGTTTCCAGGTATAAAAGGGGAGATCCCACCCAGGGTCAGCACTCCTTGGTCCTGGGAATAAAGGTTAAGGTCACATAGTCTGCCTCGTATGAGTTTGTAGTGCAGTGCAGGGACACCACATTTGGCGACGAGAAACGGGAATCAACGAACCTCGAGGATGGCCACCGGTAGCACAGAGGAATGTTACTGTGTGGGTGAGGAATGGGACGACTTCGTGGAAAGACTCCAGCAGAGCTTTGTCACGAAGGACTGGCTGGGAGCAACAGCGGCTGACAAGCGGAGGACGCATCTACTGACCAGCTACGGACCACAGACATATGCACTGATGAAAGACCTGCTCGCACCCCAAAAGCCAGCAGACAAGTCCTTTGAAGAGCTCAGCCAGCTGATCGGTGACCATCTCAAGCTGGCGAGTAGCGTACACATGGCCCGGCACCGGTTCTACACACACCGGCGTCGGGAGGGACAATACATCTTGGATTTCGTTGCAGACCTGCAGCACTTGGCCAGTCTCTGTAAGTTCACAGATGCCTGCAGGGGGGAGATGTTAAGGGACTTTTTCATTGAGGGCATTAATCATGCCGGGATTTTCAGGAAGCTTGTAGAGGCCAAGGACTTGACTTTAGAAGGGGCGGCATTGATAGCTTCATGGCAGGGGAAGAGGAGACCAAGCTAATTTACGTGAGCAGCCCTGGTCCCAACGTGGCGATAGACCAGGGAGTTAACATTGTGAACGTGGCTAGGGACCCCGCAGGCAGGCAAGGGCATTTCGAAACCGCCCAGGCAGCAACAGACTCTAGGGTGGGCCCACAACAGGGACAATGGAAAGGGGATCGGCAATTCATGCCATCACGAGGAACGATGCATCCTGTGATGGGACCATTAACACCCACCATCAGAGTGCTTAGAAACAACCAAATGGGCAATCAGAGAGGAATGCCTGGTAAAAGTCCCTTTGTTAACAACAATCTCAGCTCATGCTGGAGATGCGGGGGTAGACATACTGCGAAAAGCTGCAGGCTCCAGCAATATACCTGTAGGATTTGTAACATCAATGGACACTTGGCCAGGATGTGCAAAAAGGCTGAGCGAGAATAATCTGCGAGACAGAGGAACCAGACGAGGAGTCTGCAATGCAGGATGATGCCTGGGGAAAAGCCATGGAAGCTGAAGTTCAGCGGGTTCACGTAGCTGATGTCCACAGCTCATACACCAAAACGCCACCCATGATGATGAAAGTTTTATTGAATGGCATCCCGGTGCGCATGGAGCTGGATACGGGATCTAGCCAGGTCACTTATGAGCACCCAACAATTTGAGAGACTATGGCCACACTGAGCTAGCAGGCCCAAACAAGAACGCATTGACATGCAGTTATGGACGTACACCAAAAAGATCATCCTAGTGCTAGGCAGTGCAAACTTGGTGGTAACACATAATGGATCACAGAACCGGCTGCCACTCTGGATCATCCCGGGAAATGGCCCTGCGCTCTTGGGGAGGAGTTGGCTAGCCGAGATGAATTGGAAATGGGGGGCTGTGCACGCCATTTCATCTGTGGTGCGAAGTTCATGCTCACAGGTCCTACAAAAATTCAGGTCACTGTTTCAACCCGGTGTTGGAACGTTCAAGGGAACTAAAGTAGTGATACGCATCACTCCGGACGCCAGACCAGTGCACCACAAAGCCAGAGCGGTGCCGTATGTGATGCGTGAGAAAATTGAAAGTGAATTGGACGGCTGTTCAGAGAGGGCATAATTTCGGCCGTTGAATTTAGCGACTGGGCAAGTCCCATCGTTCCTGTCCTTAAAGCAGATGGCTCAGTCAGGATTTGTGGCGACTATAAAGCCACCATCAACCGAGTGTCACTGCAAGACCAATACCCCCTCCCGAGAGCGGAGGACCTTTTTGCCACGCTGGCAGGTGGCAAGCTGTTCATGAAGCTGGACTTCACTTCGGCCTACATGACTCAGGAACTGGCTGAAGAATCCAAGCTTCTGACCACCATCACGACGCACAAGGGATTATTTATCTACAACAGGTGTCCGTTTGGCATTCGTTCGGCGGCAGTTATCTTTCAGTGGAACATGGAAAGCTTGCTCAAATCCATTTCAAGAGGACATCCTTTATAACGGGTCGAGACACCAAGGAACACCTCCACAACCTGGAGGAGGTGCTACGCCGACTGGACCGGGTAGGCTTGCGGCTGAAAAAGGCCAAGTGTGTGTTTTTGGCCCCAGGGGTCGAGTTTTTGGCAGGAGGCTTGCCGCAGACGGGATCCAGCCCACTGAATCAAAAACTGAGGCAATCCGCCGGGCATCCAGGCCTGGCAACACATCGGAGTTGCGATCATTCCTGGGACTTTTGAACTATTTTGGGAACTTTCTGCCGAACTTAAGCACATTGTTGGAGCCGTTACACATGCTCCTGCATAAACGTTGTGAATGGTTCTGGGGGGACTGTCAAGAACGGGCTTTCAATAAGGCGAGGAACCTGCTGTGTTCTAACAAACTGTTGACTTTGTATGACCCCTGTAAAAAACTGGTTTTAATGTGCGATGCATTGTCCTGCGGGGTTGGGTGTGTGTTGCAGCAGGGTAATGACGACGGCCGACTCCAACCGGTGGCTTATGCCTCCAGATCACTCTCCCAGGCAGAGCGTGGATGGCTACTGCATGGTCGAAAAGGAAGCACTCGCTTGTGTTTACGGTGTGAAAAAGATGCATCAGTACCTTTTCGGTAAACGGTTTGAGCTAGAGACGGACCACAAGCCGTTAACATCCCTGTTGTCCGACAGCAAGGCTGTCAATGCTAATGCGTCAGCTCGCATACAGCGATGGGTTCTCACGCTGGCTGCGTATGACTACACCATACGGCACTGGCCAAGCACCGAAAGTTGCGCTGACGTGCTCAGCAGGCTCCCACTGGCCACCACCGAGGGGGCAGCGGAGCAAAGCGCTGAGATGGTCATGGCCGTTGAGGCATTTGACACCGCAGGCTTCCCCATTACAGCCCGCCAGATCAAACTCTGGACCAACAGAGACCCCCTCCTATCCATGATAAAGAAATGTGTCCTGACTGGGGATTGGGCGCCCGCACACAGGGCGTGCCCCGAGGAGGTCAGACCGTTTCAGACACGGATGGATGAACTCTCCATCCAAGCCGACTGCCTGCTATGAGGCAGCTGGGTAGTCATGCCCCAGAAAGGCAGGGAAGCGTACATCAGGGAACTCCACAGTGAGCACCCTGGCATCATGTTAATGAAGGCCGTTGCCCGGTCACATGTATGGTGGCTGGAGATTGACTCAGACCTGGAACACTGGGTTCGCAGGTGCACAATGTGTGCCCAGCTGGGCAATGCCCCAGGGAGGCCCCACTCAGCCCATGGCCCTGGCCCACTAGGCCATGGTTACGTATTTATGTAGACTATGCAGGCCCGTTCATGGGGAAAATGTTCCTGATCGTTTTTGATGCATACTCGAAATGGATCGAGTGCATCATATTAAACTTGTGCCCGACATCCATCACCGTGGAGAGTCTGCGTACGGTTTTTGTGACCCACGGCTTGCTGGACATCCTGGTCAGTGACAATGGCCCATGTTTCACCAGACATGAATTCCAGGCGTTTATGTCGGGCAATGGTATCAAACACGTCCGGACAGCGCCATTCAAGCCGGCTTCCAATGGCCAGGTGGAACGTGCGGTCTAAGTGATAAAACAGGGCATGCTACGCATCCAAGGACCCTCCCTTCAGTACTGCCTATCGTGCCTCCTGCTGGTCTACAGGTCCCGGCCGCACTCGCTCACGGGAGTCCAGCCAGCGGAACTCCTCATGAAATGCACGCTTAAAACGCGGCTGTCCCTCATTCACCCAGCCCTGGCAGACATTGTTGAGGGCAAGTGCCAGTTCCAAACTGAGTTCCATGATCGAAACTCAAGGGGGAGGTGTATAGAAATGGATGACCCGGTATTTGTTCTTAACCATGCTTTGGGACCCAAGTGGCTTGAGGGCACAGTAATTTGCAAAGAAGGAAATAGGGTCATAGTGGTCAGACTAAACAATGGGCAGATATGCCGCAAACACTTGGACCAAGTAAAGAAAAGGTTCAGCATAGACATGGAGGAACCTGAGGAAGAGCATGAGATGTCATCCACACCACTGTCAGTTGACAAACAACGAGGACAATCCACAGCATGCACAGTCCCTGCGACCAGCCCGGACAGGCCGGAATCACCTCAGGTGACAGACGCAAGCCGAGGCTCAGCCACCAGAGCCACAACTGCGGCGCTCCACGAGAGAGCATGGACCATCCGATAGACTTAACCTTTGACACAAAAACACATAAGAGGGGAGGTGATGTCATGTATGTAACCATCATGCAATGGTAATCTTCATGTAACTGTAACCCTCATGCAACTCCTGTACACTGTACTTAAACCCTAGAAATGCACACCCTGACCACAGGGGGTGAACTTGTGGGAGACACTCCTCACCTGGGTTTCCAGGTATAAAAGGGGAGGTCTCACCCAGGGTCAGCACTTCTTGGTCCTGGGAATAAAGGTTAAGGTCACGTAGTGACTGTGTCTGCAGTACATGCCTCGTGTGAGTTTGTAGTACGGTGCAGGGACACCACAGTATCTATTGTCCATTCCATGCAGGGGGAAGACTTACTTCCTGTAACACTCCCATCTCACTTTTTCAATAGCACCTGTCTGTTACACTTAAACTGGTTATTAATAATTCAATCTATTATTATTTTCTCGGGTTGGCTCTTTCTTGTCACATTGTTCACTCCAGCTTTAGTCCTCGCAGCTTTAAATTTGTGTCCTCGATGTAGATGCTTCTGTTCTCCACAGCACTAACTCTTGAGTGCTTTGAACCTCAGACCTCTCCCCTGATACTTGCTGCCTCTTCCCCCTAGTCAGCTGGCCCTCTGCTAGATTTTAGTTGTTTTAATTAATTGTAGGCCTTCCATTAAAATTGCCAGATCCTGGTTTTCCAATGTTGACAGTCCATCTCCATTAAATGTTTCAGAACCCCTCTTCCCAAGTCTTTCAGGATCCTGGGATAGGCATGTCCAAGTGCTCAGTGCTCCCACAACTAGACCAGGCTGCACCCATTTTCAGGAAACTACCACTCTGTTTCCGCTGGGCAATAGGCCTGAAAATTCACCCCTCAAAGTGAGATGAACAAACTTTGATTTACAGCTGATCAGCTGTTTAAAAGTGTTAACAATATATCTGGAACAATGATTACTTATGACTATTTTTGTTTATGGTTTGAAAATTGAGGGGAAATGGTCTTCAGATGTTTTCAGAGGAAGGAAAATACAACCTCACTGCCAGCAAAATGTTACTGTGCTCTATTAACTTGACGTAAAATGTTTTAAACGAAGTCTGTTACATTAATATTTTGTGTTTCTGATGTGCTATTGACTACATGTGTGTGCAAGTATTGTAACATATAGGAAGCACTCTGCTTGCCAACGGATTCTTTATGACTCTGAAGTGGTTCTTTGCAATGTAATATGTAATGAAAGTGCATTGTCTCCCAAGTACTGGTTCAGAGGAATATGTTTATCAGTAAGAACATAAGAACATAAGAAATAGGAGCAGGAGTAAGCTATTTGGCCGCTCGAGCCTGCTCCACCATTTAATAAGATCATGGCTGATCTGATCATGGACACAGGTCCACTTCTCTGCCCACTCCCCATAACCCTTTATTCCCTGATCGCTCAAAAATCTGTCAATCTCCGCCTTAAATATATTCAATGACCCAGCTTCCACAGCTCTCTGGGGCAGAGAATTCCACATATTTACAACCCTCTTCATCTCAGTTTTAAATGGCGGCACCTTATTCTGAGACTATGCCCCCTAGTTCTAGTTTCTCCTATGAGTGGAAATATTCTCTCTGCATCCACTTTGCCGAGCCCCCTCATTATCTTATATGTTCGATAAGATCACCTCTCATCCTTCTGAACCCCAATGAATACAGGCTCAACCTATCTTCGTAAGTCAACTCCATCTCCAGAATCAACCTAGTGAAAGTTCTTTGAACAACCTCCAATGCAAATATATCCTTCCTTAAATACGGAGACCAAAACTGTACGCACTACTCTAGGTGTGGCCTCATCACTACCCTGTACAACTGTAGCAGGACTTCTCTGCTTTTATACTCTATCCCCCTTGCAATAAAGGCCAACATTCCATTTTCCTTCCTGATTACTTGCTGTACCTGATACTCACTTTTTGTGTTTCAAGCACAAGGACCCCCAGGTCTCTCTGTACTGCAGATCTTTGCAATTTTTCTCCATTTAAATTATAATTGCTTTGCTATTTTTACCGCCAAAGTGGTTAACCTCACATTTTCCCACATTATATTCCATCTGCCAAATTTTTGCCCACTAACTTAGCCTGGCTATATTCCTTTGCAGATTTTTTCTGTCCACCTCACAATTTGCTTTCCCACCCATCTTTGTATCATCAGCAAACTTGGCTACATTACACTCAGTCCCTTCATCCAAGTCATTAATATAGATTGTAAATAGTTGAGGACCCAGTACCGATCCCTGCGGCATTCCAATAGTTACTGTTTGCCAATCGGAAAATGACCCATTTATCCCGACTCTCTGTATTCTGTTAGCTACCCAATCCTCTATCCATGCTAATATATTACCCCCAACCCCGTGAACTCTTATCTTATGCAGAAACCTTTTATATGGAACCTTAACAAATGCTTTCTGGAAATCCAAATACACCATATCCACTGGTTTCCCTAGTTTATTCTCAAACATCAGTTTGAACCTGCTTTTCCAGATGCTCTTTTTCCAATGGAATCCAAATTGCACTTCTGTAGTCCAATAATCATAATTAATGTTGTGTATGTATAATGTATGTACTGTAACACTAGACCACTGAATGTATCTTCACACTGAATACACCATATCTGTACCACCAGAGGGTGCTACTGGTGGAGACCAAAAGGTCACCTGCACACTGCAGGTAACCAAGTATAAAAGGGAGCTCACCTCACTGTGTCCTCACTCAGGGAGCTACAATAAATGGACTAAGATCACCACAGTTCAAGTACAATACCCTACCTTGTGGAGTCATTACTAGAGTGCTTGCATATATAACAACTGGCAACGAGATTACAAAATTCCACGCGCAACATGGCTAACCTAAGCAACTTTCAACAATTCGCTGATGGAGAAGATTGGGATGCCTTTGTGGAAAGGTTCGAACACTTATTCATCGCGAACGACCTGGCTGGAGACACACCGACCTCTCTGGCTGATAAGTGCAGAGCCATCCTGCTCAGTAGTTGTGGGCCCACTGTCTATGGCCTCGTCGGGGACCTGCTAGCCCCAGCGAAGACGACAACCAAAATGTACGTGGAGCTCGTAACAATAATACAGGAACAGCTCAAACCTAAAGAGAGCGTCCTCACAGCCAGACACCGGTTCTACACTCACTGGCGGCCCGAATGCCAAGAAATTGCAAAATATGCTGCAGACCTGAGATGATTGGCTGCACCATGTGATTTTGGCAACCACCTTTTTTGTTACTGGAATCAGCCACGAGAGCCTCCTCCACAAGCTGCTCTCTGCGGACACTACGGTCACCCTGCAGAAGGCAATTAAAGTGAGCTAGGCATTCATGATTTCGGCCTGCGATTCCAAAAGGATGATGACTTACCCCCAGGACTCTAACCCAACAAGTACAGTGAACCAAATGGCGCCTTTCAGAGGCAAGGCTGCTACCCCGAGTCCCGCAACCCTGAGTCCACCACATGGGGCCAACTGACTAGCCCCGTGCTGGCGCTGTGGAGGAAATCACAGGGCCCACCAGTGCCGATACAAGGACTATACTTGCAAAGGCTGTAACACTAAAGGTCATCTTCAGCGGATGTGTAGAAGAAACTTTACTCACCGAGTTGCTGAAGAGTTGGCCGATCACCCAGGCTCCAGTGCTGATGAAGAGAGAGTCTATGAAGCGGCTCAGCCCCTGGAAGAGGTGTACGGAGTGTATACCTGCTCCACCGAGCATTCTCTGTGAAAAATGGAAGTAAAAATCAACGGTGTTCCAGTCGCGATGGAGGTTGACACAGGGGCGAGCCAATCGCTGATGAATCAGACGGCCTTCGAGAAACTCTAGGACAATCCCGCCGAACGACCCAAAAAACTTCCAATCCAAGTGAAGCTGCTCACTTACACAAACGACACCGTCTCAGCCATTGGCAGCGTGGATGTCCAGGTGTCCCATGGCGGCGCGATGCACAAGCTACCTTTGTGGATCATTGCTGGTGATGGTCCAACGCTGCGAGGAGGAAGATAGATGAAGCAAATCCAAATCTGTTGGAGCTGGGAAAGCCTCCAGGCCTCGGCGGTCGACGTCCTACATGGCCCCAAATTTGGATCCATCACAGCACCTGAAAATCCTACCGTCCAACTAGACTGCGTGGCGATGACACAGACCGCACAACTCAACGGTGAGGTGATCCAACCCAAACAACCAGACCTCACCTTCCGGGCTCCAGTGGCAGGACTCCGAGGGAAGAATATCGGTGCAGAAGGTAGATTCCCAGCTTCCGCGGCAGAACCTGGGGAGAAAAGGATCACCGCAGCCTACCTCTTGGAGAGAAAGAAGATGGCGTCCGCACCATGAGGTGAAGCACCTGAAATCAAGATGGCCGCGACCAAACCACGAGGGGTAGCGTTGAGGGAGCAACACGTGATGCCAAGCAGCGAACCTGATTGGGTAAAGATTGCAAGCCCTTTTAAAGGAGACCGTCAACCCAGAGCAATTAAAGGGACAGTTCCACTCTTTGTACAGCGACGCCGGTGATACTAATGGAAAAGATGTAATTAACAAATGCAAGTAAACAAATGTACCATTGAACAGCGATGCCAGTGACACTAATGTAATAGATGTAATCAACAAATGCAAGTATAGAAATGTACTGTTGAACAGTGATGCTGGTGATACTAATGAGAAAAATGTAACTAACAAATGCAGGAATCTGAATGTAACCTCGCACAGAGATGCTGATAGTACAGAGGAAAGTGATGTAATTGACAAATGCAGGTATCTAAATGCAACCTTGCACCAAGATACTGATCGTACACAGGCAAGTGATGTAATTGAAAGTGTAAAGACAAATAATAATGTTGAGTTGGCTGATTACGGTTGGAACCAATGTATCATGAATGCTAATGATGAAATGAGATATGATGCCGGGTTCTACATGCACGCCGACAAAGCCAAGGGCAACCTCCTGTGGGAAGCACTGAGTCCAGCAGGCTACCCGATCATGCAGCCTGCGCCTCCGGGACCAATGTGATGCCCCAAGGAGGGTGACCACACACATAATGGGAGAATACCAGCTGCAGGGCCAGCGATCAATGGACGGCACAGGCACCACCACTGGCACGCTGCCCCAGATCGGCCCTACCCCCCCTGGCCACCAGGGCCAGCACCGGGAGCAAGAGGCCAGTATCCTCCAGCCCTCCCGATGGGACCTGGGATGACCAGACTCCCACCACCACTGAAGGGCAGCAGGGAGACCCTGCAGCCCTCAAAGGAGGACAGGACAGCCACACATTCCTGTGACTCTGCCCACCACTAAGCTACGGCTAAGGCCCTGAGACACAGCCAGGTGAGCAATCTGCACCCACCCAGCTGGAAGGGGGTACAGCCCGTTTGCTCCGGAACAAGCGCCCTCACCCACCTGCACCCACACCCCAGGGGCAAGACTGTAATACCACGTATGTACCTTACCTTTAAAATGTACTTGTTCGACTACTGCTGAACTCAAAAACAGTGATATAACCAATCCGCTTCTTTATTCTCTGTACATGTATGCCAATGCAGCTGTTGAGCCACACACATGATCTATGTGTGGCGGGGGGGGGGGGGGGGGGGGATGGAAATGGATGTATGTAGATATGGATACATGGATCACACCCAGAACCCACACAACCCTCGCTACAACCTCCAACTGTCCACTGCGGAGAACTTCCCAATGTCGTGGCAATAAGGACTTGGGGGTCTACAAGGAGAGAGCCATTCCCAAGCAAAGACAAAGTGTAAGGGCGTTGGGCACTCAAGCCGAAAGCCAGAGCACACAGTGCAAAAGCCTGTGGCACAAGACTTAGGGGTGAGTGTTGTTGTGTTTGTATAATGTATGTACTGTAACACTAGACCACTGAATGTATCTTCACACTGTATACACCATACCTGTAGCACCAGAGGCAGGTAACCAAGTATAAAAGGGAGCTCACATCACTCAGAGAGCTACAATAAATGGACTGTCACAACAGTTCAAATACAATACCCTACCTCGTGGAGTCATTACCAGAGTGCTTGCATATAGAAACATAGAAAATAGGTGCAGGAATAGGCCATTCGGCTCTTCGAGCCTGCACTGCCATTCAATAAATCATGGCTGATCATTCCCTCAGTACCCCTTTCCTGCTTTCTCTCCATACCCCTTGATCCCTTAGCCGTAAGGGCCATATCTAACTCCCTCTTGAATATATCCAATGAAGTGGCATCAACAACTCTCTGCGGCAGGGAACTCCATAGGTTAACAACTCTCTGAATGAAGAAGTTTCTCCTCATCTCAGTCCTAAATGACCTACCCCTTATCCTAAGACTATGTCCCCTGGTTCTGAACTTCCCCAACATTGGGAACATTCTTCCCGCACCTAACCTGTCCAGTCCCATCAGAATCTTATACGTTTCTCATCCTTCTAAACTCCAGTGAATAAAGGCCCAGTTGATCAAGTCTCTCCTCATATGACAGTCCAACCATTTCTGAAATCAGTTTGGTGAATCTTCGCCGCACTCCCTCAATAGCAAGAATGTCCTTCCTCAGATTAGGAGACCAAAACTGAACACAATATTCCAGGTGAGGCCTCACCAAGGCCCTGTACAACTGCAGTAAGACCTCCCTGCTCCTATACTCAAATCCCCTAGCTATGAAGGCCAACATACCATTTGCCTTCTTCACCGCCTGCTGTACCTGCTTGCCCACTTTCAATGACTGATGTACCATGACACCCAGGTCTCGTTGCATCTCCCCTTTTCCTAATCTGCCGCCATCCAGATAATATTCTGCCTTCGTGTTTTTGCCCCCAAAATGGATAACCTCACATTTATCCACATTATACTGCATCTGCCATGCATTTGCCCACTTACCTAACCTGTCCAAGTCACCCTGCAGCCTCTTAGCGTCCTCCTTACAGTTCACACCGCCACCCAGTTTACTGTCATCCGCAAACTTGGAGATATTACACTCAATTCCTTCATCTAAATCGTTAATGTATATTGTAAAGAGCTGGGGTCCCAGCACTGAGCCCTGCGGCACTGCACTAGTCACTGCCTGCCATTCTGAAAAGGACCCGTTTATCCCGGCTCTCTGCTTCCTATCTGCCAACCAGTTCTCTATCCACGTCAGTACATTACCCCCAATACTATGCGCTTTGATTTTGCACACCAATCTCTTGTGCGGGGCCTTGTCAAAAGCCTTTTGAAAGTCCAAATACACCACATCCACTGGTTCTCCCTTGTCCACTCTGCTAGTTACATCCTGAAAAAATTCCAGAAGATTCGTCAAGCATGATTTCCCTTTCATAAATCCATGCTGACTTGGTCTGATCCTGTTACTGCTATTTCATCATTAATGATTGATTCCAACATTTTCCCCACTACTGATGTCAGGCTAACCAGTCTATAATTACCCGTTTTCTCTCTCCCTCCTTTGTTAAAAAGTGGTGTTACATTAGCTACCCTCCAGTCCATAGGAACTGATCCAGAGCCGACAGATTATTGGAAAATGATCACCAATGCATCCACTATTTCTAGGGCCACTTCCTTAAGTACTCTGGGATTCAGACTATCAGGCCCTGAGGATTTATCAGCCTTCAATCCCATGAATTTCCCTAACCCAATTTCCCGCCTAATAAGGATATCCTTCAGTATCTCCTTCTCACTAGACCCACTGTTCCCTAGTACAATCGGAAGGTTATTTGTGTCTTCCTTTGTGAAGACAGAACCAAAGGATTTGTTCAATTGGTCTGCCATTTCTTTATTCCCCATTATAAATTCACCTGAATCTAACTGCAAGGGACCTACATTTGTCTTCACTAATCTTTTTCTCTTCACATATTTATAGAAGCTTTTGCAGTCAGTTTTTATGTTGCCAGCAAGCTTCCTCTCATACTCGATTTCCCCTCCTAATTAAACCCTTAGTCTTCCTCTGTTGAATTCTAAATTTCTCCCAGTCCTCAGGTTTGTTTCTTTTTCTAGCCAAATTATATGCCTCTTCCTTGGCTTTAATATTATCCTTAATTTCCCTTGTTAGCCATGGTTGAGCCACATTCCCCGTGTTATTTTTACTACCGAGAGGAATGTACAATTGCTGAAGTTCATCCATGTGATCTTTAAATGTTTGCCATTGCTTATCCACCGTCAACCCTTTAAGTATCCTTTGGCAGACTATTCCAGCCAATTCACGCCTCATACCGTCGAAGTTACCTTTCCTTAAGTTCAGGTCCCTAGTTACCGAATTAACTGTGTCACTCTCTATCTTAATAAAGAATTCTACCATATTATGGTCAATCTTCCCCAAAGGGCCTCGCACAACAAGATTGCTAATTAGTCCCTTTTCATTACACATCACCCAGTCTAGGATGGCCAGCCCTCTAGTTGGTTCCTCGACATACTGGTCTAGAAAACCATCCCTAATAAACTCCAGGAATACCTCTCCACCGCATTGCTACAAGTTTGTTTCGCCCAATCAATATGTAGATTAAAGTCGCCCATGATAACTGCTGTACCTTTATTGCACACATCCCTTATTTCTTGTTTGATGCTGTCCACAACCTCACTACTACTGTTTGGTGGTCTGTACACAACTCCCACTAGCATTTTCTGCCCTTTGGAATTCCGCAGCTCCACCCATATCGATTCCACATCATACAGGCTAATGTCCCTCCTTACCATTGCATTAATTTCCTCTTTAACCAGCAACGCCACCCCGCCTCCTTTTCCTTTCTGTCTATACTTCTGATATGCTGAATACCCTTGTATGTTGAGTTCCCAGCCTTGGTCACCCTGGAGCCATGTCTCCGTGATGCCAATGACATCATACCCATTAACTGCTATCTGCGCAGTTAAATCATCCACCTTATTCCGAATACTCCTCGCATTGAGGTACAGCGCCTTCAGGCTTGTCTTTGTAACACAATTTGCCCCTTTACAATTTTGGTGTAATGTGGCCCTTTTTGTTTTTTGCCTTGGGTTTCTCTGCCCTCCACATTTACTATTCTCCTTTCTATCTTTTGCTTCTGACTCCATTTTGTTTCCCTCTGTCTCCCTGCATAGGTTCCCATCCCCCTGCCATATTAGTTGAACTCCTCCCCAAAAGCACTAGCAAACACTCCCCCTAGGACATTGGTTCCGGTCCTGCCCAAGTGCAGACCGTCTGGTTTGTACTGGTCCCACGTCCCCCAGAACCGGTTCCAATGCCCCAGGAACTTGAATCCCTCCCTTCTGCACCACTGCTCAAGCCACGTATTCATCTGAGCTATCCTGTGATTCCTACTCTGACTAGCATGTGACACTGGTAGCAATCCTGAGATTACTACCTTTGAGGTCCTACTTTTTAATTTAACTCCTAGCTCCTTAAATTCATCTCGTAGTACCTCATCCCGTTTTTTACCTATATCGTTGGTACCTATATGTACCATGACAACTGGCTGTTCACCCTCCCTTTTCAGAATGTCCTGCACCAGTTCCGAGACATCCTTGACCCTTGCACCAGGGAGGCAACATACCATCCTGGAGTCTCTATTCCCCTAACAATTGAATCCCCTATCACTTTCGCTCTCCCGCTCTTTTTCCTGCCCTCCTGTGCAGAAAGCCAGCCACGATGCCATGAACTTGGCTGCTGCTCTCCCCTGATGTGTCATCCCCCTTAACAGTACTCAAAGCGGTGTATCTGTTTTGCAGGGGGATGACTGCAGGGGACCCCTGCACTACCTTCCTTGCACTGCCCTTCCTGTTGGTCTGCCATTCCCTATCTGGCTGTGGACCCTTTACCTGCGATAAGACCAACTCACTAAACATGCTATTCATGTCATTCTCAGCATCGTGCATACTCCAGAGTGAATCCACCCGCAGCTCCAGTTCCGCAATGCGGTCCGTCAGGAGCTGGAGGCGAATACACTTCCCGCACACATAGTCGTCAGGGACACCGGAAGTGTCCCTGACTTCCCACATAGTACAGGAGGAGCATAACACGTGTCCGAGCTCTCCTGCCATAACTTAACCCCGAGATAGACTTAAATTGGCAACAACAATGCTGAAGGTTACTTACTAATAAAGGAAAAAAAAGAAAAACTACTCGCCAATCACCAGCCGATCATATAACAATTACTATTTAGTTGAATGTTCTGAAAGAAAGGCAGAGCCTACAAGAGACAGAGTTCAGATGACAATGTCTGGGAGACGGTTCGATATGCAGAAGAAGCAGTGTGTTCAGCTTTGCTGCTGCTATTCTGTGCAAACTCATTGGGCAGAGTTTTGAAGTCGATACAGATCAGCATTTCCACTCATCTGTGGGAGATAAGACTGCAGAAAGTGGTTGATGTCTTGAAAGATACTATCCGCTTTGTACAAGGTGCATGTCTGTCTGTCCAAGGCAGAGCATAGGTTTGAGACGATAGTCTGCATAGCAGCCATCTGAGGTTCCATCAAATCTGCCTAGCCAGTGGCCATTGACCTTTGTTGTGAGGACTCAGCTGGATCATTCCTGGATGTGGTGATGCAGTGTGCTGATGCACTACATAAGAACATAAGAATTAGGAACAGGAGTAGACCATCTAGCCCCTCGCGCCTGCTCCGCCATTCAACAAGATCATGGCTGATCTTGCCGTGGACTCAGCTCCACTTACTCGCCCGCTCCCCGTAACCCTTAATTCCCTTATTGGTTAAAAATCTATCGATCTGTGATTTGAATACATTCAATGAGCTAGCCTCAACTGCTTCCCTGGGCAGAGAATTCCACAGATTCACAACCCTCTGGGAGAAGAAATTCCTTCTCAACTCGGTTTTAAATTGGCTCCCCCGTATTTTGAGGCTGTGCCCCCTAGTTCTAGTCTCCCCGACCAGTGGAAATAACCTCTCTGACTCTATCTTGTCTATCCCTTTCATTATTTTAAATGTTTCTATAAGATCACCCCTCATCCTTCTGAACTCCAACGAGTAAAGACCCAGTCTACTCAATCTATCATCATAAGGTAACCCCTTCATCTCCGGAATCAGCCTAGTGAATCGTCTCTGTACCCCCTCCAAAGCTAGTATATCCTTCCTTAAGTAAGGTGACCAAAACTGCATGCAGTACTCCAGGTGCGGCCTCACCAATACCCTATACAGTTGCAGCAGGACCTCCCTGCTTTTGTACTCCCTCCCTCTCAAAATGAAGGCCAACATTCCATTCCCCTTCCTGATTACCTGCTGCACCTGCAAACTAACCTTTTGGGATTCATGCACAAGGACCCCCAGGTGCCTCTGCACCTCAGCATGTTGTAATTTCTCCCCATTCAAATAATATTCCCTTTTACTGTTTTTTTTTTCCAAGGTGGATGACCTCACATTTTCCGACATTGTATTCTATCTGCCAAACCTTAGCCCATTCGCTTAACCTATCTAAATCTTTTTGCAGCCTCTCTGTGTCCTCTACACAACCCGCTTTCCCACTAATCTTTGTGTCATCTGCAAATTTTGTTACACTACACTCTGACCCTCTTCCAGGTCATCTATGTATATTGTAAACAGTTGTGGTCCCAGCACCGATCCCTGTGGCACATCACTAACCACCGATTTCCAACCTGAAAAGGACTCATTTATCCCGACTCTCTGCTTTCTGTTAGACAACCAATTCTCGATCCATGCTAATACATTTCCTCTGACTCCGCATGCCTTTATCTTCTGCAGTAACCTATTGTGTGGCACCTTATCGAATGCCTTTTGGAAATCTAAATACACCACATCCATCGGTACACCTCTATCCACCATGCTCGTTATATCCTCAAAGAATTCTAGTAAATTAGTTAAACATGATTTCCCCTTCGTGAATCCATGTTGCGTCTGCTTGATTGCACTATTCCTATCTAGATGTCCCGCTATTTCTTCCTTAATGATAGCTTCAAGCATTTTCCCCACTACAGATGTTAAACTAACCGGCCTATGGTTACCTGCCTTTTGTCTTCCTCCTTTTTTAAACAGAGGCGTTACATTAGCTACTTTCCAATCCACTGGTACCTCCCCAGAGTCCAGAGAATTTTGGCAGATTATAACGAAAGCATCTGCTATAACTTCTGCCATTCCTTTTAATACCCTGGGATGCATTTCATCAGGACCAGAGGACTTGTCTGCCTTGAGTCCCATTAGCCTGTCCAGCACTACCCCCCTAGTGATAGTGATTATCTCAAGGTCCTCCCTTCCCACATTCCCGTGACCAGCAATTTTTGGCATGGTTTTTGTGTCTTCCACTGTGAAGACTGAAGCAAAATAATTGTTTAAGGTCTCAGCCATTTCCACATTTCCCATTATTAAATCCCCCTTCTCATCTTCTAAGGGACCAACATTTACTTTAGTCACTCTCTTCCGTTTTATATATCGGTAAAAGCTTTTACTATCTGTTTTTATGTTTTGCGCAAGTTTACTTTCGTAATCTATCTTTCCTTTCTTTATTGCTTTCTTAGTCATTCTTTGCTGTCGTTTAAAATTTTCCCAATCTTCTAGTTTCCCACTAACCTTGGCAACCTTATACGCATTGGTTTTTAATTTGATACTCTCCTTTATTTCCTTGGTTATCCACGGCTGGTTATCCCTTCTCTTACCACCCTTCTTTTTCACTGGAATATATTTTTGTTGAGCACTATGAAAGAGCTCCTTAAAAGTCCTCCACTGTTTCTCAATTGTGCCACCATTTAGTCTGTGTTTCCAGTCTACTTTAGCCAACTCTGCCCTCATCCCACTTTAGTCCCCTTTGTTTAAGCATAGTACGCTCGTTTGAGACATTACTTCCTCACCCTCAATCTCTATTACAAACCAGACTGTGATCACTCATTCCGAGAGGATATTTTACTAGGAGATCGTTTATTATTCCTGTCTCATTACACAGGACCAGATCTAAGATAGCTTGCACCCTTGTAGGTTCTGTAACATACTGTTCTAAGAAACAATCCCGTATGCATTCTATGAATTCCTCCTCAAGGCTACCCCATGCGATTTGATTTGACCAATCGATATGTAGATTAAAATCCCCCATGATTACTGCCGTTCCTTTTTCCACATGCCTCCATTATTCCCTTGATTATTGCCCACCATGAAGTTATTATTTTGGGGCCTATAAACTATGCCCACCAGTGATTTTTTTTCCCCCTACTATCTCTAATCTCCACCCACAATGATTCAACATTTTGTTCATTATCGCCAATATCGTCTCTCACAACTGCCCTGATATCATCCTTTATTAACAGAGTTACTCCACCTCCTTTCCCTTCTTGTCTATCTTTCCGAATCGTCAGATACCCCTGTATGTTTAATTCCCAGTCTTGGCCACCCTGCAACCAAGTTTCTGTAATAGTCACCAAATCATACCCATTTGTAATGATTTGTGCCGTCAACTCATTTACCTTATTTCGAATGCTGCCAGCGTTTAGGTAGAGTGTTTTAATGCTAGTTTTTAAACCATGATTTTTAGCTTTGACCCCTTCTGCAGCCCCTTCATATTCATACATATTGTCCCTTCCTATCACCTTGTGGTTTACACTTACCCCAGTGCTACTCTGCTCTGTTGCCTCCTGCTTTTTGCATTCTTTCTTGGGGTCCTGTTCATCTGAGCTCTCACCCACTCTAACTAGCTCAGAGCCCTCTCCTGGGTTCCGAATACTCCTTGCATTGAGGCACCGAGCTTTCAGGCTTGCCTTTTTATTACACTTTGACCCTTTAGAATTTTGCTGTACAGTGGCCCTTTTTGATTTTTGCCTTGGGTTTCTCTGCCCTCCACTTTTACTCATCTCCTTTCTGTCTTTTGCTTTTGTCTCCATTTTGTTTCCCTCTGTCTCCCTGCATTGGTTCCCATCCCCCTGCCATATTAGTTTAACTCCTCCCCAACAGCACTAGCAAACACTCCCCCTAGGACATTGGTTCTGGTCCTGCCCAAGTGCAGACCATCCGGTTTGTACTGGTCCCACGTCCCCCAGAACCGGTTCCAATGCCCCAGGAATTTGAGTCCCTCCCTGCTGCACCACTGCTCAAGCCACGTATTCATCTGAGCTGTCCTGCGATTCCTACTCTGACTATCTCGTGGCACTGGTAGCAATCCCGAGATTACTACTTTTGAAGTCCTACTTTTTAATTTAGCTCCTAGCTCCTTAAATTCGTCTCGTAGGACCTCATCCCTTTTTTTACCTATATCATTGGTACCAATGTGCACCACGAGAACTGGCTGTTCACCCTCCCTTTTCAGAATGTCCTGCACCCGCTCCGAGACATCCTTAACCCTTGCACCAGGGAGAGAGATGAGTTCAGAGAAAAGTATCTGAGGTTGGTGAGGAATATGTAGAAAGTACTGAAAACTCACCAGATATATTGACTGCTGATATGTGGACATCCAAGAGAGAGATCCATCCTAGGATAATCTGTCATAACAAGAACATACAATGCAGGTCCTGCAGCTCATAAGAATATCAGAAATAGGAGCAGGAGTAGGCCTCCTGGCCCCTCGAGCCTGCTCCGCCATTTAATAACATCATGGCTGATCTGATCATGGACCCAGCTCCACTTCCCTGCTTGCTCCCCATAACCCTTTATTCCCTTATCACTCAAAAATCTGTCTATCTCCGCCTTAAATATATTCAATGACCCAGCTTCCACAACTCTCTGGGGCAGATAATTTCATAGATTTGCAACCCTCTGAGAGAAGAAATTCCTCCTTATCTCAGTTTTAAATGGGCAGCCCCTTATTCTGAGAGCAGCTCAACGGAGGGAGAGCGAGGCCCATAAAAGGGCGGCAGTCTGGAGAGCAGTTGAACAGAGTGAGAGCGAGGCCCATAAAAGGACGGCAGTCAGAAGAGAAGCTCAACAGAGGGAGAGCAGGTTCAGTTTCAAAAGGCAAAAAAGAAGTAGAAAGAAATCGAGTGTGATGTCACAGCCGAGCGGGTAAGTGATTGGCTGGTCGATTGGTGAGTAGTATTTCTTTTTTCTTTATCTTTTTCTTTTCTTAGCAGTAAGAAACCTTTGGTGTTGTTACCAATTAGGTTACTTTAAGGGTTAAGTCATGGCAGGAGAGCCCAGATCGTGTCATGCTCCTCCTGTGCTATGTGGAAAATCAGGGATACTTCCAGTGTCCCTGACAACTACATGTGCAGGAAATGTATCCAGCTGCAGCTCCTGACAGACCACATTGCAGCACTGGAGCCGTGCATGGATTCACTCTGGAGCAACCGCGATGCTGAGGATGTCATGAGTAGCACATTTAGTGAGAGTTGGTCACATCATAGGTAAAGGTTACATAGGCAGATAGGGAATGGGTGACCATGAGGAAGAGCAGTGGAAGGAAGGTAGTGCAGGGGTCCCTGCGATCACCTCCCTCCAAAACAGATATACCATTTTGGGTACTGTTGGGGGAGATGACTCATCAGGGGAAGGCAGCAGCAGCAAGATCATGGCACCATGGGTGGCTCTGCTGCACAGGAGGGCAGGAAAATGGGTGGGAGAGCTATAGTGATTGGGATTCCATTGTAAGGGAAATAGATAGGCATTTCTGCGGCCACAAACAAGACTCCAGGATGCCTCCCTGGTGCAAGGGTCAAGGATGTCTCTGAGTGAATGCAGTGCATTCTGGAGGGGGAGGGTGAACAGCCAGCTGTCATGGCACATATAGATACCAACGATACAGGTAAAAAACCTACAAGCTGAATTTAGGGAGCTAGGAGTTAAATTAAAAAGTAGGACCTCAAAGGTAGTATTGCTACCAGTGCCACGTGCTAGTCAGAGTAGGAATTGCAGGATAACTCAGATGAATATGTAGCTTGAGGAATGGGGCAAGGGGGAGTATTTCAAATTCCTGGGATATTGGAACCGGTTCTGGGAAGGTGGGACCAATACAAACCGGACGGTCTGCACCTGGGCAGGATCGGAACTGATATTCTAGGCAGAGTTTTTGCTAGTGCTGTTGGGGAGGGTTTAAACTAAAATAGCAGAGGGATGGGAATCTATGCAGGGAGGCAGAGGCAAGTAAAAAGGGGGCATAAGCAAAAGGTAGGAAGGAGAAAAGCAAGTGTGGAGGGCAGAGAAATCAAGGGCAAAAATCAAAAAGGGCCACATTACAACATAATTCTAAAAGGACAAAGAGTGTTAAAAAAATAAGCCTGAATGCTCTGAGTCTCAATGCGAGGAGCATTCGTAATAAGGTGGATGACTTGACTGCGCAGTTAGCTGTTAACGGATATGATGTAATTGGGATTACGGAGACATGGCTCCAGGGTAACCAAGGCTGGGAACTCAACATCCAGGGGTATTCAATATTCAGGAAGGACAGACAGGAAGGAAAAGGAGGTGGAGTAGCGTTACTGGTTAAAGAGATTAACGCAATATTAAGGAAAGACATTTGCGTCGATGATGTGGAATCTATATGGATAGAGCTGCGAAACACCAAAGGGCAGAAAACGTTAGTGGGAGTTGTGTACAGACCACCAAACAGTAGTAGGGAGGTTGGGGATGGCATCAAACAGGAAATTAGAGATGCGTGCAATAAAGGTACAGCAGTTATCATGGGGGACTTTAATCTACATATTGATTGGGCTAACCAAACTGGTAGCAATACTGTGGAGGAGGATTTCCTGGAGTGTATAAGGGATGGTTTTCTAGACCAATATATCGAGGAACCAACTAGAGAGCAGGCCATCCTAGACTGGGTCTTGCGTAATGAGAGAGGATTAATTAGCAATCTGATCATGCGGGGGCCCTTAGGAAACATAATATGGTAGAATTCTTCATTAAGATAGAGAGTGACACAGTTAATTCAGTGACTAGAGCCCTGAACATAAAGAAAGGAAACTTCGACGGTATGAGATGTGAATTGGCTGGAATAGACTGGGGAACGATACTTAAAGAGTTAACAGTGGATAGACAGTGGCAGACATTTAAATATCACATGGATGAACTACAATTGTACATCCCTGTGTGGCGTAAGAATAAAAAAGGGAAGGTGGCTCAACCATGGCTAACAAGGGAAATTAGGGAAAGTGTTAAATCCAAGGAAGAGGCATATAAATTGGCTAGAAAAAGCAGCAAACCTGAGGACTGGGAGAAATTTAGAATTCAGCAGAGGAGGACTAAGGGTTTAATTGGGAAGGGGAAAATAAAGTATGAGAGTAAGCTTGCAGGGAACATAAAAACTGACTGCAAAAGCTTCTATAGATATGTGAAGAGAAAAAGATTAGTGAAGACTAATGTAGGTCCCTTGCAGTCAGAATCAGGTGAATTCATAATGGGGAACAAGGAAATGGCAGACCAACTGAACAAATACTTTGGTTCTGTCTTCACTAAGGAAGACACGAATAATCTCCCGAAAATACTAGGGAACCGAGGGTCTAGCGAGAAGGGGGAGCTGAGGGAAATCCTTATTAGTCAGGAAATGGTGTTAGGGAAATTGAAGGGATTGAAGGCCGATAAATCCTCAGGGCCTGATAGTCTGCATCCCAGAGTATTAAGGAAGTGGTCCTAGAAATAGTGGATGCATTGGTGGTCATTTTCCAACATTCCATGGACTCTGGTTCAGTTCCTATGGATTGGAGAGTAGCTAATGTAACCCCACTTTTTAAAAAAGGAGGGAGAGAGAAAACAAGGAAGTATAGACCGGTTATCAGTGGTGGGGAAAATGCTGGAATCAATTATTAAATGTGTAATAATAGTGCATTTGGAAAGCAGTGACAGGAGTGGTCCAAGTCAGCATGGATTTATGAAAGGGAAATCATTTTGAGGATGTAACTACTACAGTAGATAAGGGAGAACCAGTGGATGTGGTGTGTTTGGACTTTCAAAAGGCTTTTGACAAGGTCCCACACAAGAGATTAGTGTGCAAAATTAAGGCACATGATATTGGGGGTAATCTATTGACGTGGATAGAGGACTAATTGGCAGACAGGAAGCAAAGAGTGGGAATAAACGGATCCTTTTCAGAATGGCAGGCGGTGACTAATGGGGTGCCGCAGGATTCAGTGCTGGAACCCCAGCTATTTACAATACACATTAATGATTTAGATGAAGGAATTGAATGTAATATCTCCAAGTTTGCAGATGACACTAAGCTGGGTGGCAGTGCGAACTGCGAGGAGGATGCTAAGAGGCTGCAGGGGGACTTGGACAGGTTAGGTGAATGGGAAAATGCATGGCAGATGCAGTATAACGTGGATTTTGTATCCACTTTGGTGGCAAAAACAGGAAGGCAGATTATTATCTGAATGGTGACAGATTAATAAAAGTGGAGGTGCAACGAGACCTGGGTGTCATGGTACATCAGTCATTGAATATAGGCATGCAGGTACAGCTGGCAGTAAAGAAAGCAAATGGCATAGTGAGGGGATTTGAGTATAGGAGCAGGGAGGTCTTACTATAGTTGTACAGAGCCTTGGTGAGACCACACCTTGAGTATTGTGTGCAGTTTTGGTCTCCTAATCTGAGGAAGGAAGTGCTTGCTATTGAGGGAGTACAGCGAAGGATCCCGGGATGGCAGGACTGACATATGAGGAAAGATTGGATCGGCTAGGCTTATACTCACTGGAATTTAGAAGAATGAGAGGAGATCTCATCGAAACTTATAAAATTCTGATGGGGCTGGACAGGTTAGATGCAGGAAGAATGTTCACAGTCAAAAGATAAGGGGTAAGCCATATAGGACCGAGATGAGGAGAAACTTTTTCACCCAGAGAGTTGTGAACCTGTGGAATTCTCCGCCACAGAAAGTTGTTGAGTCCAGTCCATTGGATATATTCAAAAGGGAGTTAGATGTGACCCTTATGGCTAAAGGGATCAGGGGGTATAGAAAGAAGGCAGGGTTGGGGTTGAGGTTGCATGATCAGCCATGATCATATTGAATGCCAGTGCAGGCTCGAAGGGCCAAATGGCCTGCTCCTGCACCAATCTTCTATGTTTCTATGTCCCCTAGTTTTAGTTTCCCTTATGAGTGGAAATATCCTCTCTGCATCCACCTTGTTGATCCCCCTCATTATCTTATATGTTTCTATAAGATCATCTCTCATTCTGAACTCCAATGAGTATAGGCCCAACCTACTCAACCTATCTTCATAAGTCAATCCCCTCATCTCCGGAATCAACCTAGTGAACCTTCTCTGAACAGCTTCCAATGCAAGTATATCCTTCCTTAAATACTGAGAGCAACACTGTACGCAGTACTCCAGGTGTGGCCTCACCAATACCCTGTACATTTGTAGTAGGACTTCTCTGCTTTTATACTCTATCCCCCTTGCAATAAAGGCCAACATTCCATTTTCCTTCCTGATTACTTGCTCTACCTGTATACTAACTTCTTGTGTTTCATGCACAAGGACCCCCAGGTTCCTCTGTACTGCAGCATTTTGCAATTTTCCTCCATTTAAATTATAACTTGCTTCTCTCTTTTTTCTGACAAAGTGGATAACCTCACACTTTCCCACATTATACTCCATCTGCCACATTTGTACCCACTCACTTAGCCTGTCTATATCCCTTTGCAGATTTTTTGGGTCCTCTTCACAATTTTCTTTCGCACCCATTGTTGTATCATCAGTAAACTTGGCTACATTACACTCGGTCCCTTCATCCAGGTCATTCATATAGATTGTAAATAGTTGATGTCCCAGCACCGATCCCTGCAGCAAGCCACTAGTTACTGTTTGCCAACCGGAAAATTACCCGTTTATCCCGACTCTCGGTTTTCTGTTAACTAGCCAATCCTCTATCCATGCTAATATATTACCACCAACGGCGTGAACTTTTATCTTGTGCGGTAACCTTTTATGTGGCACCTTATCGAAAGCCTTCTGGAAGTCCAAATACATCACATCCACTGGTTCCCCTTATCCATCCTTCTCACTGAAATATATTTTTGTTGAAAGTTATGAAATATCTCCTTAAATTTATCAACTGTCCCACACTTTAATCTATTTTCCCAGTCCACTTTAGCCAACTCTGCCTTCATACCTTTGTAATTGCCTTTATTTAAGATCAGGACACTGGTTTATGATCCAACTTTCTCATCCTCCAACTGAATTTGAAATTCAACTATTCTACGATCACTCTTTCCTAGAGGATCCTTTACTATGAGATCATTTATTAATCATGTCTCATTACACAGTACCAAATTCAAGACAGCCTGATCCCTGGTTGGTTTCGCAACATACTGTTCAAGGAAAGCATCTCGGGTGCACTCTATGAACTCTTCCTGAAGGCTACCTTGGCCAATTTCATTTATCCAATCAATATGAAGATTAAAATTGCCCATGATTATTGCTGTATCTTTCTTACAAGCCTCCATTATTTCTTGATTTATACTCCGTCCCACAGTGTAGCTACTTTTAGAGGGCCTATAGACTACATCCACCAGTGACTTCTTCCCTTATTATTTATCTCCATCCAAACTGATCCTATATCTTGATCTTCTGAGCCAATATCATTTCTCACTACTGCACTGATCCCATTCTGGTACAGAAATTGCAGGAAATGAGGAAGTTATGCCATTAAATATGCTGTCATACTTTGCTAGCAATTTTGCTCTGCTCCACAGAGACCCTCACCAAAAACATTGAACAGATAATTATCCTAGTTTCGCCCCCATTAAAATCAATGGCGAGATGGAGTTTGCTAAATTAAAGCCACTGTGAGTGCTACAGACAACTTAAGACCATTGTGGAATGGTGCAGGAGGGCTCAGAATCAGTAAAGTACATCAATCAGCACATTGCCTGAGGGTAACATTTTTAGTGTCTTGTTCTAGGAATTTCATTGAAATCGTAAACTACAATTAAATAATAAATCATATGTTTTGACAGCCAGGCATGTACTCATTTTCCCCCGAATAATTTTTTGTATTCATATTTATTGAGCTCATGCGCTAAGCATGAATTGCAACTGGTAATGAAATATGGCTAGGGATTGCATGCAGTTCGAGACATAACCCCATGCACATAGGACCCTTAACACAAATTTATATATTTATGTTTTGGTACAAATTTATCAGTTAACATACTGAGAGCCATCCCCACATTATCAGATTGGAGCCATTAGCCCCCTGATAAATCACCTGTTGTTCTGGTCAGTGTTGGACCTCAGTACCTTGGATGTGTATCAGACATTGGTCTCACTGCTCCCGATCTGTTGCTATGCTCACTGAGGCTCATTCTAATTATTGTTCCAGCAAAATGTAGTGTGAAATCGGCACTGGAGGATCGGGGAGCACAATGGTCTAACTTATGGCATTTTTCATCAATATCGCCATTGCAGTGAATTCCAGGCCATTATAATAAAACACAATTTATCTTATTCAATCACCATAAATCAGTGGAAGTACATAGCATAAGAGTATCTGGCCACTCACACTTAGGGAGGAGATCTGCTAGTAATTTACTGTATGAACAATTTTCTGCTTTCAATCTTGAGTAACATGTGACCAATTTCCAAGGTGTGCTGCTGTGTAATGGAGGTTCCCCATCATCATCTTCATCGGCAGTCCCTCGAAAGGAGGATGACTTGCTTCCATGCAGAGAATGGATAATATTCCGGATCCCGAACTACATCCTGAAGGGTGAAAGATGTGTGTGTGTGTATTTTTTTTATGTGTGGTGACTGTTGCACCCCAGCCATCACACGGGCTTGACAGAGCTAGGTCTTGGTCTAGTGGCAAGGATTAACCAAGACGACTGGAGACCAGCTCTGCTGCACGGACCTAGTGCACACACAATCACTGTGTGGGCTGGCCAGTGCTGCCCCTGGCCCCTGAACTTTTTCCTCTCCTGGGCCCCGATCACATCCCTCTACGAACTCTTGCCGCTCCTTCACCCCGACCTCGCTGCTCATGCTGTACCTGCCCGCACTGCAATCAGCCATTGCCCTCCTGCAGCAGCACACACTGCTCCCTGCAGTGGCATGCCACCACACGCTGCTCCCTCTAATGGCCCCGGCCTGCTGATGGTCTTGCAGGCTAGGACCGCGCCGATGTCATACTGTGCATTCCATGCAGGAGAAAGACTTACTTCCAGTAACACTTTCATCTCGCTCTTTCCATAGCACCTGTCTGTTACACTTAAACTTGTTATTTATAATTCAATCTATTATTATTTTCTCGGGTTGGCTCTTTCTTGTCACGTTGTTCACTCCAGCTTTAGTCCTCGCAGCTTTAAATTTGTGTCCTCGATGTAGATGCTTCTGTTCTCCACAGCACTAACTCTTGAGTGCTTTGAACCTCAGACCTCTCCCCTGACACGTGCTGCCTCTTCCCCCTAGTCAGCTGGCCCTCTGCTAGATTTTGGTTCTTTTAATTATTTGAAGGCCTTCCCTTAAAATTAGCAGATCCTGCTTTTCCAATACTGACAGTCCATCTCCACTAATTGCTTCAGAACCCCTCTTCCCAAGTCTTTCAGGATCCTGGGGATAGGCATGTCCAAATGCTCAGTGCTCCCACAACTAGACCAGGCTGCACCCATTTTCAGGAAACTACCACTCTGTTTCCGCTGGGCAATAGGCCTGAAAATTCACCCCTCAAAGTGAGATGAACAAACTTTGATTTACAGCTGATCAGCTGTTTAAAAGTGTGAAGTAATCATTGTTCCAGGTATATTGTGATGACTATTTTTGTTCGTGGTTTGAAAATTGAGGGGAAATGGCCATCAGAGGAAGGTGCCACTGTGCGATATTGTGATGTAAAATGTTTAAAACAAAGTCTGTTACATTAATATTTTATGTTACTGATGTGCTATTGACTACACGTGTGTGCAAGTATTGTAGGATATAGGAAACACTCTACTTGCCAAAGGATTTTATATGACTCTGATGTAGTTCTTTGCAATGTAATTTGTAATGAAAGTGCATTGTATCCGAAGTACTTTGACTCATCAGAGGAGAGCAGCAGCAGCCAAGTTCATGACACCGTGGGTGGCTCTGCTGCACAGGAGAGCAGGAAAAAGAGTGGGAGAGCTATAGTGATAGGGGATTCAATTGTAAGGGGAATAAATATAGACGTTTCTGCGGCCGCAACCGAGACTCCAGGATGGTATGTTGCCTCCCTGGTGCAAGGGTCAAGGATGTCTTGGAGTGGGTGCAGGACATTTTGAAGAGGGAGGATGAACAGCCAGTTGTCGTGGTGCATATAGGTACCAACGATATAGGTAAAAAAAATGGGATGAAGTCCTACAAGACGAATTTAGGGAGCTAGGAGCTAAATTAAAAAGTAGGACCTCAAAAGTAGTAACCTCAGGATTGCTACCAGTGCCACATGCTGGTCAGAGTAGGAATCGCAGGATAGCTCAGATGAATACGTGGATTGAGGAGTGGTGCAGAAAGGAGAGATTCAAATTCCTGGGACATTGGAACCGGTTCTGGGGGAGGTGAGACCAGTACAAACCAGACGGTCTGCACCTGGGCAGGACCGGAACCAATGTCCTACGGGGATTGTTTGCTAGTGCTGTTGGGGAGGGGTTAAACTAATATGGCAGGGGGATGGGAACCTATGCAGCGAGACAGAGAGAAGTAAAATGGGGGCAGAAGCAAAAGATAGAAAGAAGAAAATTAAAAGTGGAGGGCAGAGAAACCCAAGGCAAAAATCAAAAAGGGCAACATTACAGCAAAATTCTAAAGGGGCAAAGGGTGTTAATAAGAAAAGCCTGAAGGTTCTGTGCCTCAATGTGAGGAGTATTCGAAATAAGGTGGACGAATTAACTGCACAGATAGCTGTTAACGGATATGATGTAATTGGCATCACGGAAACATGGCTCCAGGGTGACCAAGGCTGGGAACTCAACATCCAGGGGTATTCAACATTCAGGAAGGACAGACAGAAAGGAAAAGGAGGTGGGGTGGCATTGCTGATTAAAGAGGAAATTAATGCAATAGTAAGGAAGGACATTAGCTTGGATGATGTGGAATATGTATGGGTGGAGCTACGGAATACCAAAGGGCAGAAAACGCTAGTGGGAGTTGTGTACAGACCACCAAACAGTAGTAGTGAGGTTGGGGACAGCATCAAACAAGAAATTAGGGATGCGTGCAACAAAGGTACAGCAGTTATCATGGGTGACTTTAATCTACATATTGATTGGGCTAACCAAACTGGTAGCAATACGGTGGAGGAGGATTTCCTGGATTGTATTAGGGATGGTTTCCGAGACAAATATCTCGAGGAACCAACTAGAGGGCTGGCCATCCTAGACTGGGTGATGTGTAATGAGAAAGGACCAATTAACAATCTTGTTGTATGAGGCCCCTTAGGGAAGAGTGACCATAATATGGTAGAATTCTTTATTAAGATGGAGAGTGACACAGTTAATTCAGAGACTAGGGTCCTGAACTTAGGGAAAGGTAACTTCGATGATATGAGACGTGAATTGGCCAGAATACACTGGCGAGTGATACTTAAAGGGTTGACGGTGGATAGGCAATGGCAGACATTTAAAGATCACATGGATGAACTTCAACAATTGTACATCCCTGTCTGGAGTCAAAATAAAACGGGGAAGGTGGCTCAACTGTCGCAAACAAGGGAAATTAAGGATAGTGTTAAATCCAAGGAAGAGTTATATAAATTGGCCAGAAAAAGCAGAAAACCTGAGGACTGGGAGAATTTTGTAATGCAGCAGAGGAGGACAAAGGGTTTAATTAGGAGGGGGAAAATAGAGTATGAGAGGAAGCTTGCTGGCAACATAAAAACTGACTGCAAAAGTTTCTATAGATATGTGAAGAGAAAAAGATTAGTGAAAACAAACGTAGGTCCCTTGCAGTCAGATTCAGGTGAATTTATAATGGGGAACAAAGAATTGGCGGACCCGTTAAACAAATACTTTGGTTCGGTCTTCATGAAGGAAGACACAAATAACCTTCCGGAAATACCAGGGGACCAAGGGTCTAGTGAGAAGGCGGAACGGAAGGAAATCCTTATTAGGCGGGAAATTGTGTTCGGGAAATTGATGGGATTGAAGGCCAATAAATCCCCGGGGCCTGATCGTCTGCATCCCAGAGTACTTAAGGAAGTAGCCCTAGAAATAGAGGATGCATTGGTGATCATTTTCCAACAATCTATCAACTCTGGATCGGTTCCTATGGACTGGAGGGTAGCTAATATAACAGCACTTTTTAAGAAAGGAGGGAGAGAGAAAACGGGTAATTATAGACCGGTTAGCCTGACATCCGTAATGGGGAAAAGGTTGGAATAAATTATTAAAGATGAAATAACAGCACATTTGGAAAGCAGTGACGGGATCGGTCCAAATCAGCATGGATTTATGAAAGAGAAATCCTGCTTGACAAATCTTCTAGAATTTATTGAGGATGTAACTGGTAGAGTGGACAAGGGATGTGGTGTATTTGGACTTTCAAAAGGCTTTTGACAAGGTGCTACACAAGAGATTGGTGTACAAAATTAAAGCACATGGTATTGGGCGTAATGTACTGACGTGGATAGAGAACTGGTTGGCAGACAGGAAGCAGAGAGTCAGATAAACGGGTCCTTTTCAGAATGGCAGGCAGTGACTAGTGGGGTGCTACAAGGCTCAGAGCTGGGACTCCAGTTATTTGCAATATATATTAATGATTTGGATGAGGGAATTGAATGTAATATTCCCAAGTTTGCAGATGACACTGAGCTGGGAGGCGGTGTGAGCTGTGTGGAGGACGCTAAAAGGCTGCAAGTTGACTTGGACAGGTTAGGCGAGTGGGCAAACTTGTGGCAGATGCAGTATAATGTGGATAAATGTGAGGTTTTCCACTTAGGTGACAAAAACACGACGGCAAAATATTATCTGAATGGCGGTAGATTAGGAAAAGGAGAGGTGCAATGAGACCTGGGTGTCATGGTACATCAGTCATTGAAAGTTGGCATGCAGGTACTGCAGGCGGTGAAGAAGGCAAATGGTATGTTGGCCTTCATAATTAGGGGATTTGAGTATAGGAGCAGGGAGGTCTTACTGCAGTTGTACAGAGCCTTAGTCAGACCTCACCTGGAATATTGCATTCAGTTTTGGTCTCCTAATCTGAGGAAGGACGTTCTTGCTATTGAGGGAGTGCAGTGAAGGTTCACCAGACTGATTCCCGGGATGGCTGGACTGACATATGAGGAGAGACTGGATCGACTGGGCCTGCAGTCACTGGAGTTTAGAAGGATGAGAGGGAATCTCTTAGAAACATATAAAATTCAGACGGGACTGGACAGGTTAGATGCAGGAAGAATGTTGCCGATATTGGGGAAATCCAGAACCAGGGGACATAGTCTAAGGATAAGGGGTATGCCATTTAGGACTGAGATGAGGAGAAACTTCTTCACTCAAAGTTGCTAACCTGTGGAATTCCCTACCGCAGAGAGTTGTTGATGTCAATTCATTGGATATATTCAAGAGGGAGTTAGATATGGCCCTTACGGCGATGAAGATCAAGGGGTATGGAGAGAAAGCAGGAAAGGGGCACTGAGGTGAATGATCAGCCATGATCTATTGAATGGTGGTGCAGGCGCGAAAGGCCGAATGGCCTACTCCTGCACCTATTTTCTATGTTTCTTTTGTGTGGGTAGTTTAGAGGAATTTGTTTGTTAGTAAGTTAAATCTCCAACATCAGTTTGAACCAGCTTGAATTTGCAATCTTTTTCCAATGGAATCCAAATTGCACTTCTGTAGTCCAATGATGATAATTACTATTTAGTTGAATATGCTGACAGAAAGGCAGATACTGCAAAAGACAGATTCAGATGACAATGTCTGGGAGACAGTTCCATATGCAGGAGAAGCAGTGTGTTAAGTTTTGCTGCTGCTATTCTGTGCAATGTCTTTGGGCAGAGGTTTGAAGTAGGTACAGATCAGCAACTTCTTCATGTATAGACTAATTTAAGCAGCACCAACTCTTTGGTAGTGCTCCAGTGCTGACAGCCTGGTTGAATCTCTCTTATTAGGCTTTGCTGTCTCTCCAACTCACTTGTCTGCATAGCTTTGGACGCAATTTCAGCGGTTTTCTTCTATTCTCTGTCATTGGATGGATGTGAGCTGCAATGATGATAAGTAGTGCCTAATGTTAGAGAATTCCCATCTTTGCAACCATATTTGTCCAAATATTTGTCGCAGAATAGATGTCATAACCCACTCATAGAAATTAACATTTGCAACAGAAGAGAGTTTGCAGCCTTTAAGAATAAAGGTGGGTACGCAAAAAGAAAATTAAGACAATTAAAAAAAAATCTCTAATGACAATTAAAATCTGAAGGAATGAGACTCCACACTTGTAAAAGTTAATTTTCAGTGCCAGAGAGGTTGTTTGGCAGTAATTAAGACTTATCACATTGATAAAAATTCACTTACACTGGAATGGACAAGCAGTAACATTTTCTGGCAGGTTTAGTGGGTATCTATCGTGCAAGTACAGCAACATCACGCTGTACCTTATATTTCATGCTGGGTCTCTTGGAGAGATACTGTTATAACAAAGCCTCTGAAGAGCAGGGCAACTCGGACAGCAACTTCCTGATTTTTGCGTTTAATTGGATAGATCTCATTAAGCTTTGTGTACTAATTCTGAAGTTTAATCATGTTAAACTGTTATAAAGTTACCAAGAGATCATTAACAAAACACTTCACGTAGTGAAATATAATTATACAATGCTTTTATTTTTATATTGCAAACATTTAAAAATCATTTAACGCTACTTCCATATTGATTATAAGCATGAAACATACAACATTGCATTCTGCAAAATTTGACACATTTACTTAACACATCAGCTCAATACGACAAATCTGAGGACAAGTAAAAGCTCCATTAATCACACTCCAATTATCTATCTTTACAATTACAGCCCCCGCCAGTTAAAACATGCACATTTAAAACAGAATCATTTATATTGGCCAAAAAGTGATAACCATTATCCATTTCCATTAATGTCAATTTCAAAGTTGTTGGTTATAATGTCTTAAATGCTCTGTTTATTTCGGGCAGACACAGATGTGTTACTCACTAGCTCGCGCCTCATAAAGGTGCACTGAATCTAATAAAATTGTCTTGTTGAGGCACACTTCACTTCCCTTAGGTTTCCATTATTTCTACTATTTAAAATGTAGGTTTAGTATCCCCAAACACTGCTCCAGGTGTTCCTCATGTTGTCTCCTATTCTTTTCAATATTTGCAATGCACTGCATTGAGGGCCTTGGCCCTTCACCTAGCTTGTTTAAGTAGAAAAAAAAATCAAGAGATGGTAAAGTTGACCTACTCTTGAAAAACAGCACCGATCTATTTTAACTGGCCTCCCTCTGGCAGTCTTTAAACTGTAAAATACATATTCTGCTCACGAACCACACAAGGCCAACTAAGTGAAATTGAAATGATTTTAAATTTTATTAATGCTACCACATAGGCATCACGGATAGCAGGAAAATCGTGCTTGCACAAATGCACCCACTAAAAGTGGTGGGGACTGTACTCACTAGACTTTTTACGTGACAATGCTTTTTGTGAAACATCACTTCATTGCATAGCCTGCTAATGTTTCATTTGTTATTTACATTGTGCGTATCTTCAGTCACGTACCGAAGAATTACTGCAGCAGAAACGCAAGTCCAGATTTTGGGACTTTCAATTATCTACCAGGCAGTTATCTATTCAATTATCTATTGTGGCGATTATGGATATTCCACTTTAGTTTAATTTCTTAAGTACATTCTAAACAAGTCTATAATCATACCAATATAAAGCTGATTTTTTATAAATTCACGTGATCCAGTATATTGGTGCAATCATGTCTTGGATATTATTTTTACTGAACTTCATCACAAGACAAACCCGTGCAGTCAATGAAAGATGTTATACTGAAATCTAACTCCAGTAAAGATGGATATACCACACCTAATAAATGCGATAATGCAATTGGCTTTAAACACCTTTTTTTTAAAACTTCCTAAATAATAGAATATTTTCAATCGTAATTGATCTTATTCTGTTTAATAATTCCAAATGCAATGTAAGACATCAACTTATCAAACATTCTGGTGTTCAATTACAAGATTGTCACCTACATCACCCTTTGGTTGCTTTTATCTCAGTACTTTCACAGCTGGAGCTAAATACTGTAAATCTGGCTTTTCACATTCTCTTCTTCGAGAGTAGTAAGTAGAATCTCACACAATCGTTCCCTTTTATTTATCGGTTACAATTATTGATCAAATAGTTATGTATTCTCCCCTAGGGTGGATCACTGAATAAAGAATATAGATAGAAGCATGGACTGCCCACCACACCCACTCCTAAATGTAGATTAATCTGAAATGTGTTCCACCTTATCCGAGCTCTGTTGAAATGTGCTATTCTGTTAGCTCTTCATCATAACATTTTTAGTTTATACATTCTCACTACCAGATAAAATATTTCACAGCTTTTCCTTTATGAAATGGTTTCTGTGAAAATTAAATCTCAATGTGCCTGATGTTTGTGGTAAGTGCAAATGGTTTTGAACAGGTAACAATTTAACTAGGCATGGAAGGAGGATGGGGCTAATCAACTATGAACATAGTTCTTAGTATTGTAATTATCAGTTGGAAAAAAACCCAGCAGCTACAGGAAAAGTGAACATGCCACAGTCAAAGGCTGCTTCTCGGAGAATTTTTCATAAGATCTGCTACATATCACACGCATGCACTTTCAATGGAATATCCTTAAACAGCACTGGATGGGGTACTCAAGCGCCTGCCTATGTAGATTCTAGAAAGAAAAAAGAATTTGGTGAACGAATTAGATTTATCACATGGGTTATTCAGCACAAGACATGATCAATAATGACTGCAATCTAGTACCCTGTGTCTGTTACAGATTACTGAAATCACTGTATTTTGAGAATACACCTAATCTGGTATGTTGCAGTTTTGAAGTCAATATTAAATATTATATGCTCATATTTCCCAGTTACTGAGATGCAATACTTCCTTCAGTAGTAAAACAGATAGGGAATTGGGTTCCTCTATGGTTTAGGCTTTTTATGTATAAAGGGTAACTTATGCACACGTAGGTCAAACAATTCTGAATCCATATCCCTCATCCATCATTTATTGGGGCAAGTTTTTCTGTGTTTGTCAAAAATTTGTTCTTTAATCATGTGGATCCCAAATTTCGACAGGATTTGTCAGATCTCTGGTTGTAACTTTAGCAGAAACTGAAAAAATGCCAATTTTCCTGGGCTTCCACCTATTTCCTGCCCAAAAACCTCTGTGGAAATTCTAGGCATGTACGTCTACTGGTAAAATTGTTTAGATTCAAAAGGTTTTAAAATATTTTGACAAATAAAGTCAGTTTTTTTATTCTCAGGTTCTCACATGAGCTTAGTATAAAAATTATAATTAAATAAATAAAAGTGGTGGACACATTACCTGCTGGAAGGTTAAGGACAGGACCAGTTTATTTTAATTTTAGCATTTTAATATATTTTCAACTTTACTCTTTGGAACATAGAGATGAAGGGATAGAATTTCTGCAGTGGTTCTCTGATCTCCCACTGTAAATATAATGGAAACCCTAGAGACTGGATTCCCATAGTTCCGCTAAAGTTCGGGCGGGAAATGCCAGGTGGAAATAAGTTCATAATGCAGGAACTAGCTTGGTGTGATGTTGTGCAAGGATCGACAAGTCTGTATTTAGGGATGCACATGGAATACACAAACCCCTCCCAACAGGTCCATAGTTCAAAAGAAAGCAAGAGACTGTTCACAGGAAGACATTCTTACCTTAGCCAACAAATCTGTCTTTTTCAATTACTGAGGTAACAAGTTAATATTTGTGACTGAATGCCGAATCAAATTTTGAACCTGAACCAGTACAAATGTGTTCAATTTAGGTTAATTCACAAAATATCTAAATTTGGCCAAATTGGAATAGCAGAAAGGAACTCTTTCTTTAAACATTTGGATCAGTAAACTAAATGGATTCTGATGTAACACTACACACTAACAAGCAACCGACTGGACGGCTACTTACCCCAAACCAATGGCCAATATGTGGGAGATGAGCAGTGAAGGCAGGAAGACTTTCAAAAATTCAGCTGAGAAAATGCCACCTTTTTTCATGACTCCAGTATTCCTCATACTCAGCGTGCCAGAACGCTTTGGGTGTTTGAACTGGAATTCCCTATTTCAGAACATACATTTTAGCTGGTGCTGTGATGTTAAAGAGATGGCAAAGTGACCAAAATCATAGAATGTTACCACACAAAAACAACCCATTTTGGCCCATCAAGTGTGTGCTGGATATTTTTCATATGAACCATCTAGTCTAATCTCATTTTACTGCCTGCTCCCCATACCATTTAATACTCCCATTTTTCAAGCAATTATCTAATTCCACTTTAAAAGAATTTATGCACTCTGGTTCAATAGCTGTGACAGAGAATTCCATATTCTGACCACCGTCTGTGTAAAGATTTTTTTCCAATCTTTCCTTCAATTCTTTGTGATTAGCCCAGAAATTCCTGCCTCCCGGATCCGTACGGAGTGTCTATGGACCAGGGAAGGCATCGGGAAACCCTGTTTTCGGCGCGCAATGCGCATGTGCTGAAAACCGGCTTTTCCAATCTGTCAAGTTTCTGGCTCCGTTTCTCGGGAGCGAGGGCATTTGCATGGGCAAGATTGCAGGATTTAGCCATATCTTGCGCAGCAAATGTCCTCAAAACTTTTGCGCCTGATAAAAGCAGGCGTATAGCCTACTTTTACAGGCGTAAGAGTTTAAAAATCATACAAAAATATAAATAAATTAAAATAAAAAAAACATTATTTTTAAAAACTCTGCCTAACAAGTTACATTTATTTTTAACAATAATTAAAACGTTAAAAAAAATTGGCAAATGTTTTTTCTTTAAAAAATATTTCTAACAACTTTAATTTCTATTAGTGTATTTATGTGAGGTGTTTTTTTAATGTTTTATATAGTGTTTGTGTATTTGGAGTGTTTCTCACTCATAGTAATAGGAGTTTCAGATTTACAAAACTCCTATTACTATGAATGAGAAAATACTTACCCATGATTGCGTGTCCAGGCCCACGTGACTCCTGCGGATGTCCCAACGTGAATGTGCTCCGTTGCGCAAGAAGAGGAGGCCTCGAGTCTGGGATCTCGGGCAGGCATTTGACCAAAGGGTAAGTGCGCATCTTTTCTCTTACTTTTAGTCGAACGCCCGCGAGAAGAAGAACAGGAATTTCTGGGCCATTATCTTAAATTTGTGCCCCATCTTCACCATCCTGCTGATCAACAGAAATGATCTACCTCTAATTACCCCATCAGAACCCTTTATAATGTGAACATCTCTATCAGAGAGGGTAGTCCCTATTTTGCTGATCCTGTAACTAGGGATATTGCTGAGAGGTGGCAATTAGATGAACAACAAAAGAAGGCTAATAACGGAGAATAAGCCAAGTTTGTACTTACTTTGGAGGGATATTTTCTGGCCTGCTTGACCAATCCCATATCCAGTCAGCATTTTTCTTCATTATGTTTTCTACCTCTCTCTTTCTCTCAAGATAATCTTCTTCAGACTGAATCAAGAATCATAAAAATATTATTAGATATATACAAAAGTCTTGAGCCTTGCACACATCCATCACACTTACATGACACCTTGTTATAGAAGCAAAACTCTAATTTGAAAAAAAGACAGTCATTTTATGCTGGGCTCTTCTAACATGGAGCCAAGACTCTACAAGCAGCTGCAACTTATTGACCCAAGGGGCTGGATTTTTGGATCATTTACGACCCAGTTTTCGTTGGGTTTTGACTCTCCGTGGTGAAAAATGGAGTGTCAGCTGTTTTTGGTCCGGCCGCGATCCTCGGGTCAGTTTTTGCAGCAGTGCTTAGAAGCACCGTTGGGGAGAGCTGCGTCGGCTCGCATTGCGATACCGGCAGAAGTTTCGACAAACACCCAACCCGTATGCCCCGAAATGCGCCCCGCGATGACCACCAGGGGAAACACAGCAGTGTAGCCCTGCCGGCGGCGGTGAGTTAGATAAACTGGAAAAAAGGTAAGTTCCAGTTTTTATTTTTTATATTTTTGCAATTGTAAGGGTGTTGGCAATGTTTTTTGAATGCTTTTGTGAATTTTTTTCCCCCCCTCCCAAGGCCTCTCTCTCTCTCTCGAGCGCTCCCAGTCCCGCATTAAAGTTGGCGAAGATACCGTTTTGCGCCGCAAAAGTAGTACAATGAGGCCTTTGTGCTGCACCTCCGGCGCAAGGCCCAAATGGAGTATTGTGTTCAGTTTTGGTCTCCTAATCTGAGGAAGGACGTTCTTGCTATTAAGCGAGTGCAGACTGATTACCGGGATGGAGGACTGACATATGAGGAGGGACTGGATCGACTGGGCCTATATTCACTGGAGTTTAGAGAAATGAGGGGGATCTCATGGAAGTTCTGACGGGATTGGACGGGTTGGATGCAGGAAGAATGTTCCCGATACTGGGGAAGTCCAGAACCAGGAGTCACAGTCTAAGGATAAGGGGTAAGCCATTTAGGACAGAGATGAGGAGAAACTTCTTCACTCAGAGTTGTTAACCTGTGGAATTCTCTGCTGCAGAAAGTTGTTGAGGCCAGTTCGTTAGATATATTCAAGAGGGAGTTAGATGTGGCCCTTACAGCTCAAGGGATCAAGGAGTATGGAGAGAAAGCAGGAAAGGAGTACTGAAAGAATGATCAGCCATGATCTTATTGAATGGTGGTGCAGGCTCGAAGGGCCGAATGGCCTACTCCTGCACCTATTTTCTATGTTTCTATGGTTCTATGACAAAAGTTGCTCCACAAAGTGCAAATGCTAATCGGGCGGTAAGTTTCCTGCCCCACCTCACAAAGCCGAAAATCCACCCCAAGGAGTTTAAAAACAGTTATAATTGTCCGGATTTGCCTATTTTGACCACTTTTCACAGAGAGTACTTCAGCAGTAGCTTTAAAGGCACAGGCTAGGTTGGACACAGCTCCACCTTGGTAGCTAAATATTCTAAGTGTGCTCCACACTTGAGACATATGGGGGGAATTTTGGGGGGTCAGTGGGCACATTCGATGGGTCGGGTGGTTAAAATAAAATTTTGACACTGGGTCAGGACCCTGCTGAGCAGACCTGACACGCAGCGGCGGAGGAAGCAATTCAGGTCATTACGACCTTGTTAACAGCCCATTAAGAAGTATTTTGAGCTCACCGTTACATTTTACGAGGTTGCCCGTGAGGTCCACGCTGCTCGGGGATCACTTCAGGTAAGCAGGTCAGGAATTGTATGACCATGGAATCATCTCATTACTTGACAGCTGAAAATGTGCTATAAAAGCTCCCATCTCACAGCTGTTCACTTTCCAAGCGTAGAAGCTGTTGCTTACTGCATTTGGAAGACAGATTGATGCTTTCTGCAGGTTGCAAGTGTTTGGAGTAAACTCTTTATCCAGTGTCACCACATTGGAACAACCTCTTTCACCATTGACAGATTGTTTCTGTCATCTCAATTTCACATGCCATCTATTACATCAGCATCAATGCCCTTGAAACTATCTCACTTTGGTTCTCAAAATCTGATCACGATGAGCCCCAACACCAGCAGCACCAGTTACACCAGCAGCACCAACAACACCACCACCAACCTGATGCTGCACAGGACAGAAGGCGTCAGCACCCCACTACATTGCTGCCCAGGATGCCAGGGATGGCCTCACCATGGCCAGATTACTTCACTTGACACTGTACACCTTGGCTGCCACATGATGCGACAGGTTGGCACCACCACATCAACATCATAAAGCATCCCTACAATGCCCAAGCCATTCCTTTCACACTCATCACTATTGCAAAGGGTACCATTGTGTCTCACCATTCACTGCAACTCACTAAGCCACTTCCAAAGGTGCACACAAATCTGTCCAAGAATGCAAAGAGTTGAAAATAAAGGTTTCAATGTTTGACAGCGCATTAACAGAAACTTTACATGAACATTGGCTAAAACACATAAGCAGCATAAGGAAGGCAGAGTGATGGGGATGTGATGAGTGGCACAGCAGGATGAGGTCGAGTATGGCTTTGCAATAACATTTTGTGATCTACTGAGATCATTAAACGGTTTGCGCCACTGGCAGCCAGGTCCTCCTGATGACATCCCTGCTTGTGGCCTCATGTGCAATGTGCAGCCAGACTGCGTTATCTCCTGTGGAGGTCTCTTCCGCCCCTGGGAAAGGAAGAGAACCTTCCTGCGTGCTGTGACTCCCTTCATAAGCATATGGAGGGAGTCTTGGGAGAGCCTGGTTGCAGCTGTACACCTCTGTGCAGTGCTTGTCAGTGTTTGCAGCACCTCATGCTGCAGAACACTGACAGTACAACTTTTAATTTGCGCATGGTCCCTTTAAGGAAACCGGCTGATGACACGTCTTCAAGTGACATCATCAGACCTGCTTCCTTCAACTGTCCGGCAAACGTGCTGGGGGGGCTTAACAAGCCCAATCAGGGGAAGATAACTTTGAACAGCGAGCTGGAGCCAGCAATGAGGCCGGGACCTGCTACCAATGTCGCCCGCCACAGACCCACCAAGGTAGGGGAAATTGCGGCCTTCCTGTTAGCAATGATGAACTAGTCTAATCATTGCAAACTTTGTTTAGTCAGGCTACTATAATCCATGTATTAATTATTCAAATAAATTATTATGATCCACCTATGTAGCGCAGAGTATTTAAAACCATAGCATATGTGTCTCAGTGTTAGGTTTAGTAAGCAAGGCCAAATTTATATACAACCCAATATTAAAGAGCTTCGCCAGAAGTAACTGGTTATCAGTTATTATTATCTATTAATTTCAGCCCAAGCAGAAGTAGGTGTGTATAACTGCTTAACTGTCCCCAAGGCTAGGGATGAGAAGAACACTAGCCAAGTGAGGATAGTATCAGGCGTTGGTGTGGTAATGTTCGTCAAAGTCAAAGAGGGGAATTTTTACTTCTTGATGTGCTGGGGGCAGGGGTCCAGTAGCACACACAAAACCGGAAAATCCAGTATGCGGATTTAACTCCACAGTGTGCATCCTTCGCCATTGGCAGGTTCCCTGCCTGGAGGTCAGCCTGATCAACTAACTTGGCTTCCAGTCAGGCAGGGAGCAATCTGGAGGGGGCCGTAGGACCAGGTAGGTCCGATCCTTAACCCCGCACGGGGGAGGTCTGATCCCAAGCAGGGTCCAATCCCAATGGGGATCCAATCCCAAGGGAGGTCCGATCCCTGCCCCCTAGAGGAGGTAGGTTTGTTTCCGGGGGTGGGGATTGATGGTGCGGGAGCTTGTGGGACAGGGAGGAAGTATTCCTGCTCCTTCTGGCCTACAAGGAGTGCTCGGTGAGGCTGCCTTCGCCTCACTATAGCTGCCGAATTTCCCGCAGCCCAGGAAACCGTTCCTGCCACAATTAAACCTGCAAAACAGGTTATAGCTGAGGCTTCCAGCCTTATTAACATATTTAAAATGCCAGCCCGCCTCCTTTGATCCCCTCAGTAAAACCCGGAAATCAATGAGTTGGAGCCGGCTTCCCGACACACTTTATTTTTTTTGCCCATTTAACCCCCCACCCACATTAAAATTCCTCCCAAATAGTCTGGTAACACACAATGTCAATCTCCTGCATGAAGAATGACCATCAGGGCGAGTTACTAGAGAACTATCCTAGCATGACTGAAGTAAAGGGGGAAAAAAAATACATAAAAACAGTGTAGGGGAGGACGAAAACCCCCTCATTTTACCCAGAAGGAAAAGGGCTGTGGGATCAGTTTGTGCTGTGAATTGAAACCGATACGGTTTGACCTTGGCAGAGCAGTCATTGGACGGGGGAGGACACCGGAGGGCCAATGGTGGGACAGAGTCAGCCCGAAGCATGTGGCTTTCAAGCCAATGGGAGAGCACTTGCTCGAAAACTGTGGGACTGACCCATAGCCATTATCGGGCTATTGTCTTCCCCATGTTTACACTATGGAAGGAAATTATGCAGACCTTTTGAAAACTAGGGAACCCAAAACAACCCACGGGCCTACACAATGGCTACAGGAGGCCAACGCAATCAACACCCATTCAAACCTTGAGTAGGTTAACATCAGTGGAAAAAACTCGCAATAATCTAAAACTGCTGCATTTTTCAAAATCACAAAGCCCACCAATGGGAAGAATCGATTTCAGCAGGAGAGGCGGACTGGATAATCTGGCTATAAAAAGGGGTTTCTGACGTAGTGTGTGTGGTTCCCTACTCTCGTGATCCAACAACCAGCAAGCCACTCGACACTGAAGGAAAACCAGTGTCCGAAGACACCGAAGATAGAAGAAACAAACCACCAGACTTGCAGAAGGCACAGTAGTGAGTATAACCTCTGGTCCCCAGAACTCACAACTCAGTTAGGCCAGGAACGGTGGGAGGTTGGGCATTGTACTGCTAAACTTGTGTAAAGATTTTTGTTGTGTCCGTTTAGTGGGATTTAGGGGGATTGTTTTGTTGGTGTATTGCTGTTTGTTGAGATACACCTTGTCAAATAAATTGGAAAGCTGAAGTTCCTCTTGGAATCACCTTGTCTCAGTTCTATTGTATTACATCTCCTGATCGTAAGTCTTATGTCAGAACAGTGTAAGGGAAGCTAGGAGCGCCTCGAAAACGCTCAACTGTGTGTCACAGGCTAGGGAAGAAGGGGTTAGGAGTGTTTGACACTCACAGGTGCCTCACAGGCTAGGCATAAGCTGTGGGGATGCACGAGTCTCAAAACCCCCTTCATAAGCTGTGGACACAGTCTCTCCAGGGGTGCTCTTGCAGCACTCAGGGTACCTCACAGGCCAGGCATAAGCTGTGAGGGCAGAAGCCTAGAGAGAGACACCCAAGGCACAACAACACTCCCTGAAAACCCCTTACAACAGCAATGCATTGAAATTGCATTGCACGATGATTAGCATACAAACATCCAATGGGGGTAGAAATTTGGCATGTTAGCGCCTGGCGGGGGCACTAACGGGGCGAATCCCGTGCCGCACGGAAAATTCGCCTGCACAACAGTTAGCTCCTCGGCACCTTTCGCCATGCAGATCGTGACATCAGCGAGCAGGCAACGCTCGCTGGGTGCCCGATCTGCAAACTTCAGTAGCGCCCCCACCCCCCCCGCTTTACCACCCCACCTCATGCCGACAGTGCCAAGGAGCGGAGGCATGAACCGGCCAGCTGGGAGCTGGCGGGGCGCTATTTAAAGGAAATTCCATTCCAAAGGCAGAGAGCACAGAACTCCAGTGATCCTGCCGTTTAATGGCTGGAAGGCACCTTCACAATTACACATGTCATATTCATCATCGCTTGGAGCCTAACGCCACTCACCTACGTCTTTAGTGACCACCCCCCACCCCCCCATCCCGCATTCTTTGCGTGCGGAGACTGAAGTTAGCGGGCAGCAATATTGCTTAGCACCTGGTGCTAAACTTCCAACTGCGCAAAAGTTAGCGCCCCAATCGTGGCGATACCGAATTTCTAGCTCAATTGGCCCCGAAATTCATCGACAACCCGCCCACTACCGCCAAAAAATACAAGTTTCGTCAAAAAACAAGGGCATACTGCCGACATACTGCCCGGCGGAAGTTTCATGAGTGACGTAATGCCGGGCAGTATGCACACCGCACGCCCATTTAGAACCACTCACATACCGGCCAAAAGTGCAAGTTTCATGACATACCGCAGACATACCACTGGAACTGCATACTGTCCTGGAGAAGGTGCTTTTAAGTGGATCTTAAGTGGGCGGTATGGACAGAGCTGACAGGTTTGTTTGATATTACATAGATCTTAATAGTTCTCCACAGTTTGATGTATTTTTAAATGGATTGTAGTATTTTCTAGTGTTAGGCAATAATATTAATGGTCTAATGAAGCCTTATTTACTCCTTCATTAATGAACTATAATAAAAAAAATTATTAGTCTCTCAAACCCCTAATTCTCTTCCCCCCCCCCCGGCCCAGTCTCTCTCACCCCCAAGTCTTCCCCCCGCCCCCCCGTCTCATTCATCCCCACCCTCCATCTCACTCAGCCCCGTCTCGTCTCCCCCCTCTACCCAGTCTCTTTCCTCCGGCCCCCCCCCCCCCCACAGCGATATCAGGTCGACAGTCTCTGGCCTCTCGTCAGTGCCTCTCAGGGGCAGGGGGGGCGAAGCTTGACAGCCGCGTGCATGCACACAACTCGGAAACCGAAGATTCTTGCGTCGAAAGGCCTCCACCGGCCACCGCCCACTGTATTCCGCTCCTGTTACCGCCGAGAAAAGCAGGATGAATCTCCCGCCCACTCGGCCCCAGCAGCAAAAAGAGTGGGAGAGCGATAGTGATAGGGGATTCAATTGTAAGGGGAATAGAAAGGCGTTTCTGCGGCCCCAACCGAGAATCCAGGAGGGTATGTTGCCTCCCTGGTGCAAGGGTCAAGGATGTCTCAGAGCGGGTGCAGGACATTCTGAAAAGGGAGGGTGAACAGCCAGTTGTCGTGGTGCACAAAGGCACCAACGATATAGGTAAAAAAAGGGATGAGGTCCTACGAGACGAATTTAAGGAGCTAGGAGCTAAATTAAAACGTAGGACCTCAAAAGTAGTAACCTTGGGATTGCTACCAGTGCCACGTGCTAGTCAGAGTAGGAATCGCAGGATAGCTCAGATGAACACGTGGCTTGAGCAGTGGTGCAGCAGGGAGGGATTCAAATTCCTGGGGCATTGGAACCGGTTCTGGGGGAGGTGGGACCAGTACAAACCGGACGGTCTGCACCTGGGCAGGACCGGAACCAATGTCCTAGGGGGAGTGTTTACTAGTGCTATTGGGGAGGAGTTAAACTAATATGACAGGGGGATAGGAACCAATGCAGGGAGACAGAGGGAAACAAAATGGAGACAAAAGCAAAAGACAGAAAGGAGATGAGTAAAAGTGGAGGGCAGAAAAACCCAAGGCAAAAAACAAAAAGGGCCACTGTACAGCAAAATTCTAAAGGGTCAAAATGTAATAAAAAGGCAAGCATGAAAGCTCGGTGCCTCAATGCAAGGAGTATTCAGAACCCAGGAGAGGGCTCTGAGCTAGTTAAGAGTGGGTGAGAGCTCAGATGAACAGGACTCCAAGAAAGAATGCAAAAGGCAGGAGGCAACAGAGCAGAGTAGCACTGGGGTAAGTGTAAACCACAAGGTGATAGGAAGGGACAATATGAATGAATATAAAGGGGCTGCAGGAGGGGTCAAAACTAAAAATCATGGTTTAAAAACTAGTATTAAAACACTCTACCTAAACGCACGAAGCATTCGAAATAAAGTAAATGAGTTGATGGCACAAATCATTACAAATGGGTATGATTTGGTGGCCTTTACAGAAACGTGGTTGCAGGGTGGCCGAGACTGGGAATTAAACATACAGGGGTATCTGACAATTCAGAAAGATAGACAAGAAGGGAAAGGAGGTGGGGTAGCTCTGTTAATAAAGGATGATATCAGGGCAGTTGTGAGAGATGATATTGGCTCTAATGAACAAAATGTTGAATCATTGTGGGTGGAGATTAGAGATGGTAAGGGGAAAAAGTCACTGGTGGGCGTAGTTTATAGGCCCCCAAATAATAACTTCACGGTGGGGCAGGCAATAATCAAGGGAATAATGGAGGCATATGAAAAAGGAACGGCAGTAATCATGGAAGATTTTAACCTACATATCGATTGGTCAAACCAAATCGCACGGGGTAGCCTTGAAGAGGAATTCATAGAATGCATATGGGATTGTTTCTTAGAGCAGTATGTTACAGAACCTACAAGGGAGCAAGCTATCTTAGATCTGTTCCTGTGTAATGAGACAGGAATAATAAACGATCTCCGAATAAAAGATCCTCTCAGAATGAGTGATCACAGTATGGTTGAATTTGTAATACAGATTGAGGGTGAGGAAGTAGTGTCTCAAACGAGCGTACTATGCTTAAACAAAGGGGACTACAGTGGGATGAGGGCAGAGTTGGCTAAAGTAGACTGGAAACACAGACTAAACGGTGGCACAATTGAGGAACAGTGGAGGACTTTTAAGGAGCTCTTTCATAGTGCTCAACAAAAATATATTCCAGTGAAAAAGGGTGGTAAGAGAAGGGATAACCAGCCATGGATAACCAAGGAAATAAAGGAGAGTATCAAATTAAAAACCAATGCGTATAAGGTGGCCAAGGTTAGTGGGAAACTAGCAGATTGGGAAAATTTTAAACGACAGCAAAGAATGACTAAGAAAGCAATAAAGGAAAGATAGATTACGAAAGTAAACTTGCGCAAAACATAAAAACAGATAGTAAAAGCTTCTACCGATATATAAAACGGAAGAGAGTGACTAAAGTAAATGTTGGTCCCTTAGAAGATGAGAAGGGGGATTTAATAATGGGAAATGTGGCTGAGACCTTAAACAATTATTTTGCTTCGGTCTTCACAGTGGAAGACACAAAAACCATGCCAAAAATTGCTGGTCACGGGAATGTGGGAAGGGAGGACCTTGAGATAATCACTATCACTAGGGGGGTAGTGCTGTACAGGCTAATGGGACTCAAGGTAGACAAGTCCCCTGGTCCTGATGAAATGCAGCATAGGGTATTAAAAGAGATGGCGGTAGTTATAGCAGATGCATTCGTTATAATCTACCAAAATTCTCTGGACTCTGGGGAGGTACCAGCGGATTGGAAAGCAGCTAACGTAACGCCTCTGTTTAAAAAAGGGGGCAGACAAAAGGCAGGTAACTATAGGCCGGTTAGTTTAACATCTGTAGTGGGGAAAATGCTTGAAGCTATCATTAAGGAAGAAATAGCGGGACATCTAGATAGGAACAGTGCAATCAAGCAGACGCAACATGGATTCATGAAGGGGAAATCATGTTCAACTAATTTACTGGAATTCTTTGAGGATATAACGAGCATGGTGGATAGAAGTGTACCGATGGATGTGGTGTATTTAGATTTCCAAAAGGCATTCGATAAGGTGCCACACAAAAGGTTACTGCAGTAGTTAAAGGTACACGGAGTCAGAGGAAATGTATTAGCATGGATAGAGAATTGGCTAGCTAACAGAAAGCAGAGAGTAGGGATAAATGGGTCCTTTTCGGGTTGGAAATCGGTGGTTAGTGGTGTGCCACAGGGATCGGTGCTGGGACCACAACTGTTTACAATATACATAGATGACCTGGAAGAGGGAACAGAGTGTAGTGTAACAAAATTTGCAGATGACACAAAGATTAGTGGGAACAGAGAGGCTGCAAAGAGATTTAGATAGGTTAAGCGAATGGGCTAAGGTTTGGCAGATGGAATACAATGTTGGAAAATGCGAGGTCATCCACCTTGGAAAAAAAAACAGTAAAAGGGAATATTATTTGAATGGGGAGAAATTACAACATGCTGCAGTGCAGAGGGACCTGGGTGTCCTTGTGTATGAAACTCTTTTATGAGTTAACAGAAAAACATTAAACCGTGCCCCCCGATCTGGGGGAAATCCCAAAAAGTTAGTTTGCAGGTGCAGCAGGTAATCAGGATGGCGAATGGAATGTTGGCCTTCATTGCGAGAGGGATGGAGTTCAAAAGCAGGGAGGTCCTGCTGCAACTGTATAAGGTATTGGTGAGGCCGCACCTGGAGCACTGCGTGCAGTTTTGGTCACCTTACTTAAGGAAGGATATACTAGCTTTGGAGGGGGCACAGAGACGATTCACTAGGCTGATTCCGGAGATGAGGGGGTTACCTTATGATGATAGATTGAGTAGACTGGGTCTTTACTCGTTGGAGTTCAGAAGGATGAGGAGTGATCTTATAGAAACATTTAAAATAATGAAAGGGATAGACAAGATAGAGGCAGAGAGGTTGTTTCCACTGGTCGGGGAGACTAGAACTAGGGGGCACAGCCTCAAAATACGGGGGAGCCAATTTAAAACCGAGTTGAGAAGGAATTTCTTCTCCCAGAGGGTTGTGAATCTGTGGAATTCTCTGCCCAAGGGAAGCAGTTGAGGCTAGCTCATTGAATGTATTCAAATCATAGATAGATAGATTTTTAACCAATAAGGGAATTAAGGGTTACGGGGAGAGGGCGGGTAAGTGGAGCTGAGTCCACGGCCAGATCAGCCATGATCTTGTTGAATGGCGGAGCAGGCTGGAGGGGCTAGATGGCCTACTCCTGTTCCTAATTCTTATGTTCTTATGTTCTTATGTACCTGGTGGTAAAAAAAAATCACGCACCGCCCGGGGACAGCCGAAAAATGGGTGGAACTTGGCTTTGACCAAATTCGGGCCCATTGAATTTAATTTAATTTTTATTACTTTTTTTAAAAAGTGAAATGCTCTTTTTATTTATGTGCGTTTTTTTTAATTTTTGAGCTCCCATTACTATGAATGAGAATACTACATTGTGATTGGTGAGCCAGGCCCACGTGATCTCAGGAAGCGCTTACACACCTGGAATGCGTGGGGCTCTGCGCTTGCCTGCACATGTTGGTCTGGGACCTGAAGTGTTCGTTCCTCCGGGACCACCGGGTACCTTCGCAAAAAACATTTTGGTCGGAGGCATCCGCCCGCAGGAAGCCTCTGACTGCAATTTTTGGCCCAATATTGTGCCAATGAGGCTGAAAAATTCTTTTAACAGGTTAAAAGATGAGTTTTAAAAAATCAAGTATTTATTGCCTAGAACTTTTGTCACTGGAAATAATACAAGAAAGGCAGAATGTTCTTCGCTCATTAAAGAAAAAACAGCCCAAGCATATTCCGCTCAACTGTGTCAGGGTGAATGTTCAGTGTTACTGGTGCTATTGTTACACATGCAGTACTTGCAACTTTTACTTTCTGAACTGTGATACTTATTTTATTATTTATGAACACTGCAAGTTCACAAATAGATTGAAAGTAATTGCGACCAGATTTTAATGAAAATGTTAACAATTCAGTTACAGAAGTATGTGGTGTGTGACTGATGGAATATTTTGCTTGATTTCTCATACCTGTGAGCTGTTTTTCTCTCCATTGCTGTGTGTATCCATCTCTGATCCACAGCGAGGTTGCTGAGGAGTCAAAGAACGTGGAGGGCTACAGAGAATCAAAGGAAATAATTCAAAAATTACAACATTTTAGATGTCAGTTATGCTAGTAATGTAAAATACTGGCTTTAGAAAGAAGTATCATTTTAGAAAAATACATTTTTAAGTGTAGCCTCTGAAAAGAACTTACTGCATTTCCTGTTTTAAAACTTTATGCAGATGTTGTATTTATTATCCCAATTGTCAGTTTTAATCATTGGGAATGCTGAAACACCATGTATTTGTCTCAATAACACCTACTATTCATGCTACTGTCTTGAACTGGATCATATACCCTGTATAGAACTGACCTGAATTTTGTTCCATTAATTTCAATGAAATGAATAACTTCAATGGAATGAAAATTAGGCAGGTTCAATAAAGGGCATGCATTTCACCTGCCAGATTACCACCAAGGTGATGAAGATGAAATCCTAGCCTCAAGATGATGCTTACTTTATGTTGCACATCCTATACATTTGGAAAATAAATAATGGGGCAAGAGAGGCAGATCTTTGTTTCCTGAATTCAGTTAAAAATGACAGTATAGTCTCAGCTCTTTATTCCCTTCAAGCAGTGAAAATATCTTATCAATCACGTGCACACATTCTGCTGTGATGCCAACACAAAATATCTCTCATAATTTAAGCACCACCGTCATTAGCAGCATTCATTTTACTGAAAATATTGGCAGAATTGGAGGAATGACACTGAATACAAGGTTTTAACGATGGGTGTATTGAAAACAGCCATAACCCTTTCAAACTTCAGGCTACTGATTTATGATATCTGAATCTCTCTATTTATTTGAAAGTCTTATTTACTAACTTTTAACCAGCCATATTGATTTAATTCATTCCAAAAATAAAACACTTACCAAAATAATTATTTTATGTTGAGCTCTTATTATTTTAAACACTACTTCTCAATGTATTATTTTAAACACTACTTCTCAATGTATTATTTTAAACACTACTTCTCACTGAAGTTCTGTTTCCTCTTTCACCATGCAAGTTGGCACATGCTGCCTGATTATGACTGGCCTGCACTTCATGCTGTGTCAAGCCAGCTTCCTGCTGCATGATTTCTCACCACTTGAAGTACAAAGTGCAAATAAAACTAACACACTTTAAAAGAACCTCAGTATAAATCCATTAATGAAAGAAAATCAGTTGTCCACAATATGTGAAGTAACAACACTTTCCTACCTCAGTTACCATGTAAGCAGCAAGATAATTTTTGCTTTGTCACACAGCAAGATCATTTATGGTATGTACTAAAGCAGGCACTTTCATTTCAGCTGGATAGTCGATTTCCTACTGATTTTCTAAACTTAAATTTTGAACCACTTTTGTCCCCTTCCTCTTTCCAAAAGGGCAGGCACTGTCCATGCTGCCCAGTAAATGGTGGCTGAGAGGCGCACGAGAGCAGTGTGAATTGACAGAGTCCTTTAAATAGTTTTCCTTCGGTCTTTAGAAATTATGCATGCTCTCTGCTTTGAAGAACATCAGGAGCTCGCCACATGGAGACTCACATGGCTTGCACAAAGTAAGAGCAGAGGATGAAACCAGATGGATACCTACAATTTTCCATTTTCACAGATTAGTGAAGCACTTCAGATGGGTAGTGGATATAAAAATTAAATAGCACACATAAAAGGTAGAAATCCCTCATGGCAACAGCAAAAGAAATCAGGGGACCAACAGTGTAGGCTCTGTGCAGTGGTGCTGGCGCCGACATTGTTCAGGTTATCAGTGTACCTGGGCATGAAAGAGCAAATTTTGTGCCATGGCACAAGGTGAGCTTATTTACATAATTTACTGGTGCTTCTGTGGCATCTTCCACAATGTGCCTGGAGCAGCAGAACTATTATAAGACACCAGTGACAGCCACTGGCTGCCTGTGGTGCAGTGGATGGGGGAAGGGCTGCATAGAGTGTGTCATAGTGGGTATTGGGCATTGGCGGGGTACTCTTGGCAGGGAGGAAGGAGGCACCGCTGCCTGATTTAAAGGCAGCATTCCCTTTGGTATCTGCTCCAACTGGGCTTCAGCGCATTGAATGGCTGACACTGTAATAGCAGCCCTCAGCTTTGTTACCCATGTTTCTGACCTAGATTGCAGTGTAACACAAGACAACCATTTAAGAAACAAATATATTTGAAATGAAATGTCCCAGAATAGCTATCAAACATGTTCTGGTGGAATACATGCCCAATGAGGAAATCTGACTGGCGGCAGAGCTTCCCAGAGGAACAGTTGAGGTGGAAATGGACATGTTCTGAGAAGAGTAATGACAGCTTAGCTAAGGAAGCTTTGGCTTCAAAAGCCAAACAGAAGGCCATTATGTAAAAGAGCAAAGAGATGAAAACAGTGCCTTAAGGAAAACCTACAAGATAGAGAACTCACAGGAGAAAGCAAAGTAAATGACAGATTTGTGAACAGATGGCACACACGATACCCAGATTTCAAATGAATGGGATGAAAAGCGAGAAGATATTAAATAGAATCTTCAATTTGAATTGTACATTCTATTCTCCATTGATTCTGAAATGCTGTCAGTTTATAGCTGGGTAATGAGAGCTAAGGATAATAAGGAAAATTGCAAAGTAAATGAAAAGGGGGTGGGCAAAGTACTTTAATAAGTGAAGCAAAACTAATGTGGGTGTATTATGAGGTCATTACTGTCAGCAAATAAATAGAGAACATAAGAAATAAAAGCAGGACTAGGCTGTAAAGCCCCTTGAGCCTGCTCTGCCAGTCAATAAGATAATGGCAGAACTTTCACATCACAACTTCACTTTCTCGCCCTTTCCCCATATCCCTCGATTCCCTTAGTGCCCAAAAACCTATTGATCTCAGTCTTGAATATACTCAACAACTGAGCATCCACAGTCCTCAAGGGTAGGGAATTCCAAAGATTCACACCCATCTGAGTGAAGAAATTTCTCCTCGTCTCAGTCCTAAATAGCCGACTCCTTACCTTGAGATTATGACTACTAGTTTTAAGACTCTCCAGCCAAGGGAAACAGCCTCTCAGCATCTATCCTATCAAACCCTCTTGTATTTGGTTTTCTGTATTTCACAGATCAAGAGCACTTAATGGTGCGTTTCAATATGACAGAGAGATACAGGCACACCACAGTACTTTAAATAGCGTAATTATAGTTCTATATAATTGTTATTGTTTCCATGTATGCTTAGCTGAGAGATGTTCAATGTATGCTCGCAAATCCTCATTTTAATTAGCAACACTGAATGGTGTCTGTGAGTGACATTTTGTGCCAAACTGTGGGAACCCATAAATATTGTATATGTGTCTTGCTGTTTAAGATATCAGTAACCACAATCTATGTAAAGCTGCCTGTTGTGTATAGTCCTAACAAAAGGAAGATTTGTTGCAGTACATATGAAGATAAACAAAAGAAAAACACGTCTAAAAATGTGTTTCATGGTGGCGCAGTGTGTCAGTGGGCTGAGGAGGCATGAGACTCAAGGTCTCGAATTGAATACTGAGCAAAGTAGCTGCAAGAAGCATGCAGTCTCTTCCTGTAGAATTATATAAGGGTCAGGCGCTGGGGTTACGCCTTGTCTCTACCCCAGGCTAGCTGTTTTTCATGCTGAATCTGAAGCCATGGCTCTGACTAGTGCTGCTGTGCCCTTGTCCCTCTGATTGTACAATCTGATCACTGGTTTATGCAATCTATTTACCAGGTTCCAATAAATTCCTCAAAATGCTTTCTGATTTTTTTTTCCCATCTCACACTTTTTCCCCTCAATAACTGAAATTTCTAATACCCAAAATAAAATACATATTTCACAATGTGATTAAATTTATCCACTGAATGGTCTTTTAATTTTAAGGTCTCAGCTTCTTCTAAAAGCCTAGGTTTAGAGTTGATATTTTTGCCAGTATATGTCCTAACTAGGAGGCCCAAAGCCAGTCCAAAACTGGGCCTTAGGCCTCAGTTCAATAATTTAGGTGCACTCCTGCCCCCTCGTCAACTGTTTTAAAATTACCTATATTTTTGGTGGCTGCCACCTGCTGGAAAGCCTGAGCGGAGCAGCCTCTGCACCTGTTCCACTCAGGGCAGCCCAATTTCTCGGAGGGTACTAAAACGGGCATTAGGCCCCTCATTAGCATATGTAAGGAGCCTAATGTCTCTTTTAGGCCGCCGCTGCTGATATTTTTCAGGCGTCCTTGGGGGCCACCGTTTTCCAGATGGCAAACAGGCACAATGCTGACCACTTTCTACCCCACCGTATCCAATTTTGGGCATCTTACTTTAGGAAGGATGACAAGGCAATGGAGGGTTCAGAAAGAGATTCACCATGATCTCAGGGATGAAAGACTTTAGTTATGAGGACTAGAGAAATTAGTGCTCCTTTCATTAGAACAAAGAGTAAGGGAAGAGCACATCCCAAAATCACAAAGAGTGCTGATAGGTAAATTGGGAAAATCTATTTGGTTAGTCAGTAACTAGATGGCATAAATTTAAGATTACCACCAAAAGAACAATGAGAGGTTGGAAGAAATTATTTTACTCAGCGGGTTGTTAAGACATGGAATGTCCCACCAGAAACAGTGGTGGATGCAGAACCTGTAATAGCTTTTAAAAGGTAAGTGGACAAATATTTGAAAAAGGAAAAGTTAAAAGGGCATTGAGAAAGAGCAGGGACTTCCCTGCGCTTTACCCACTTGTGTGGTAGTGGGATCTGGGAGTCCAACTATGAAACTGCCCTGTGATGCGGACTGGATCTCTGTCTTATGTATGTGTCGTAGTTCAATTTCTCTGAAAGGCAAGTTGAGTTAACACTATGCCAGGAGTTGTTTGGTTCATTTCGTAAGCTGTTTTATTTCAGTGCTCTTTATGTTTTGTCTACTGAGTATGATGAGACACACTTTGTAAAATCAATACAACCTCTGCATAAGTACTGTTACACTAGTCCACCTCGGTGAGTCCTTTATTTAATGTAAAAGCACAAACTCTTCCTGAACAGGGCTTTGCCTCTCCCCTTGCAGCCTGCTGCTGCCCGATTCCTAATTTTTAAAAGTCACTCTCACAGCCTGCACAAAGATCGCAAAAGGTTTCCAACACCAAGGTTTCTGAATAACCAGACATGATTAATGAATTGTCCATGATTTGGGTCTCAGTGAAACATCGTCCCATCTTGCATTGTAATTACTATCCATCTGCCTATTTTTTTTTTTATTCGTTGCCAATCTTTCCAATTCTTTGTCAAATCACAAACGCCAGAGGTCACCTTGCACACATCAAGGATCACTCTGCGCCAATGCTCTTAGCCAAAAGGCCTAGAGCCACTGCACCGTTCCTGGAAGTACTGCAATACCAGGTTCGTGCCATGGAGGTGGATGGGTCAGGCCCCCCACACACCTCCGTGGAGGTGGATGGGTCAATCCACCCCACCCACCTCCTATTTATCCATCTGCCTATTGATCCACAACTCCATATGGAGCTGTCTCAAGAAGCTACATCTTTTAGGCAAGCTTCTTGCTACTAAACACATCTTATCACAGCTCACCGCGATGTCCTTTCCAAGAACAAGTAGCCTAAGAATCCTGAACCTTGACACTTGCTCTGATAAATCCAATTGCCGTGGTCCATGTTAAAACAAACAACATAGGTAGGAACAGGGTGGAGGTCCTGCTGAGGGAGTAACAGCAGTTGGGAACTAAATTTAAAAAACAAGACCTCAAGAGTAATAATCTCTGGATTGTTGCCTGAGCTACGCACAATTTGACATTGAGACAAACAGATCGGGTGAGTTAACATGTGGCTAAAGGGCTGGCGTGGGAAAGAGGGGTTCCTTTTCATGGGGCACTGGCGCTAGTACTGGGACAGGAAGGAGCTGTATCGATGGGACGGGCTCCACCTGAACTGGAGTGGGATTAACTGGATTAGGAGTAATATATTAGTGTGGATAGAGGATTGGCTAACTAACAGAAAACAGAGAGTCTGGATAAATGGGTCATTTTCAGGTTGGCAAACAGTAACTACAGGAATCGGTGCTGGGGCCTCAACTATTTACAATCTATATTAATGACTTGGAAGAAGGGACTGAGTGTAACGTAGCCAAGTTTGCTGACGATACAAAGATGGGAGGAAAAGCAATGTGTGAGGAGGACACAAAAAGTCTGCAAAAGGACATAGACAGGCTAAGTGAGTGGGCAAAAAATTGGCAGATGGAGTATAATGTTGGAAAGTGTGAGGTCATGCACTTTGGCAGAAAAATAAATCAAGGAGCAAGTTATTATTTAAATGGAGAAAGATTGCAAAGTGCCACAGTACAGCGGGACCTGGGGGTACTTATGCATGAAACACAAAAGCAAGTGGTCAGGAAGGCCAATGTTATCTTGGCCTTTACTGCAAAGGGGATGGAGTACAAAAGCAGGGAAGTCTTGCTTCAGCTATATAAGGTATTGGTGAGGCCACACCTGGAATACTGCGTGCAGTTTTGGTTTCCATATTTACGAAAGGATATATTTGCTTTGGAGGCAGTTCAGAGAAGGTTCACTAGGTTGATTTCAGGGATGAGGAAAGGTTGAGTAGGTTGGGGCTCTACTCATTAGAATTCAGAAGAATGAGAGGTGATCTTATCAAAACGTATAAGATTATGAGGGGGCTTGACAGGGTGGATGCAGAGAGGATGTTTCCACTGATGGGGGAGACTAGAACTAGAGGGCATGATCTTAGAATAAGGAGCCGCCCATTTCAAACAGAGATGAGGAGAAATTTATTCTCTCAGAGGGTTGTATATCTGTGGAATTCACTGCCTCAGAGAGCTAGAGAAGCTGGGACACTGAATAAGTTAAGGCAGAAATAGACAGTTTCTTAAAAGTTAAGGGGTTATGGGGAGCAGGCAGAGAAGTGGACCTGAGTCCATGATCAGATCAGCCATGATCTTATTGAATGGCGGAGCAGGCTCGAGTGGCTGTATGGCCTACTCCTGCTCCTATTTCTTATGTATTTGTCTCATCTACTCCCTGTGGCAGCACATTCTCACTACTCTCTGGGTAAATAGGTTTCTTCTGAATTCCCTATTTGATTTCTTGGTGACTATCTTCTATTGGTGGCCGATAGTTTTGTGCTTCCCCACAAGTTGAAACACACTCTCCATATCTACTCTGTCAAATCTTTTCATCATTTTAAAGACCTCAATTAGGTCACCCCTCAACCTTCTCTTTTCAAGAGAAAAGAAACCCAGCCTGATCTTGGCTGATCCGATCATGGACTCAGGTCCATTTTCCTGCCCGCTCCCCATAACCCCTTATTTCCCTATCGGTTAAGAAACTATCTATCTCTGTCTTAAATTTATTCAATATCCCGGCTTCCACAGCTCTCTGAGGCAGCGAATTCCACAGATTTACAACCCTGTGAGAGAAGAAGTTCCTCATCTCAGTTTTAAATGGGCGGCCCCTTATTCTAAGATTATGCGCCCTAGTTCTAGTCTCCTCTATCAGTGGAAACATTCTCTCTGCATCCACCTTGTCAAGCCCCCTCATAATCGTATACGTTTCGATAAGATCACCTCTCAATCTTCTGAATTCCAATGAGTAGAGGCCCAATCTACTCAACCTTTCCTCATAAGTCAACCCCCTCATCTCCGGAATCAACCTAGTGAACCTTCTCTGAACTGTCTTCAAAGCAAATATATCCTTTCGTAAATATGGAAACCAAAACTGCACGCAGTATTCCAGGTGTGGCCTCACCAATACCTTATATAGCTGTAGCAAGACTTCCCTGCTTTTATACTCCATCCCCTTTGCAGTAAAGAACCAAGGTACCATTGGCCTTCCTGATCACTTGCAATAGCTGCATACTAATCTTTTGTGTTTCATGCATAAGTACCCCCAGGTCTCGCTGTATTGTGGCACTTTGGAATCTTTCTCCATTTAAATAATAACTTGCTCTTTGATTTTTTTCTGCCCAAATGCATGACCTCACACTTTCCAACATTATACTCCATCTGCCAATTTTTTGCCCACTCACTTAGCCTGTCTATGTCCTTTTGCAGATTTTTTGTGTCCTCCTCACACATTGCTTTTCCTCTCATCTTTGTATCGTCAGCAAACTTGGCTACGTTACACTCGGTCCCTTCTTCCAAGTCGTTAATATAGATTGTAAATAGTTGGGGTCCCAGCACTGATCCCTGTGGCACCCCACTAGTTACTGATTGCCAACCAGAGAATGAACCATTTATCCTGACTCTCTGTTTTCTGTTCATTAACCAACCCTCTATCCATGCTAATATATTACCCTCAACCCAGTGAACTTTTATCTTGTGCAGTAACCTTTTATGTGGCACCTTGTCAAATGCCTTTTGGAAGTCCAAATACACCATTAGGATAGATGTATTTAAGGGGAAGCTAGATAGGCATATGAGGGAGAAAGGAATAGTGGGTTATGCTGATAAGAGTTAGAAGAAGGATGGGAGGAGACTCGAGTGGAGCATAAATGCTGTCATGGACTGGTTGGGCCGAATGGCATGTTTCTGTGCTGTATATTCTATTGTAACATAGCCTTAACTGCTTTCTCAATAAACACAATTTTCTAAGAGGCTCTTTAAACTGGCCTAAAGTGCCTCACTGCAAACAGCTTCATTTAAATCTTACAATACTAAATATTAATTGGCAATCTTGTTGTGCGAGGCCCCTTGGGGAAGAGTGCCCATAATATGGTAGAATTCTTCATTAAGATGGAAAGTGACACAGTTAATACAGAGACTAGAGTCCTGAACTTAAAGAAAGGTAACTTCAATGGTATGAGACGTGAATTGGCTAGGATACACTGGCGAATGATACGTAAAGGGTTGACGGTGGATAGGCAATGGCAGACATTTAAAGATCACATGGATGAACTTCAACAATTGTACATCCTTGTCTGGTGTAAAAATAAAACGGGGAGGTGGAGAAACCGTGGCTTACAAAGGAAATTAGGGATAGTGTTAAATTCAAGGAAGAGGCATATAAGTTGGCCAAAAAAAGCAGCAAATCTGAGGACTGGGAGAAATATAGAATTCAGCAGAGGAGGACAAAGGGTTTAATTAGGAGGGGGAAAATAGAATATGAGAGTAAGCTTGCAGGGAACATAAAAACTGACTGGAGTGGAGGGTAGCCAATGTAACCCCACTTTTTAAAAAAGGAGGGAGAGAGAAAACAGGGAATTATAGACCGGTCAGCCTGACCTCAGTAGTGGGTAAAATGATGGAATCAATTATTAAGGATGTCATAGCAGTGCATCTGGAAAATGGTGACATGATAGGTCCAAGTCAGCATGGATTTGTGAAAGGGAAATCATGCTTGACAAATCTTCTGGAATTTTTTGAGGATGTTTCCAGTAAAGTGGACAAAGGAGAACCAGTTGATGTGGTATATTTGGACTTTCAGAAGGCTTTCGACAAGGTCCCACACAAGAGATTAATGTGCAAAGTTAAAGCACATGGGATTGGGGGTAGTGTGCTGACGTGGATTGAGAACTGGTTGTCAGACAGGAAGCAAAGAGTAGGAGTAAACGGGTACTTTTCAGAATGGCAGGCAGTGACTAGTGGAGTGCCGCAAGGTTCTGTGCTGGGGCCCCAGCTGTTTACATTGTACATTAATGATTTAGACGAGGGGATTAAATGCAGTATCTCCAAATTTGCGGATGATACTAAGTTGGGTGGCAGTGTGAGCTGCGAGGAGGATGCTATGAGGCTGCAGAGTGACTTGGATAGGTTAGGTGAGTGCGCAAATGCATGGCAGATGAAGTATAATGTGGATAAATGTGAGGTGATCCACTTTGGTGGTAAAAACAGAGAGACAGACTATTATCTGAATGGTGACAGATTAGGAAAAGGGAAGGTGCAACGAGACCTGGGTGTCATGGTACATCAGTCATTGAAGGTTAGCATGCAGGTACAGCAGGCGGTTAAGAAAGCAAATGGCATGTTGGCCTTCATAGCGATGGGATTTGAATACAGGGGCAGGGAGGTGTTGCTACAGTTGTACAGGGCCTTGGTGAGGCCACACCTGGAGTATTGTGTACAGTTTTGGTCTCCTAACTTGAGGAAGGACATTCTTGCTATTGAGGGAGTGCAGCGAAGGTTCACCAGACTGATTCCCGGGATGGCGGGACTGACCTATCAAGAAAGATTGGATCAACTGGGCTTGTATTCACTGGAGTTCAGAAGAATGAGAGGGGACCTCATAGAAACGTTTAAAATTCTGACGGGTTTAGACAGGTTAGATGCAGAAAGAATGTTCCCAATGTTGGGGAAGTCCAGAACCAGGGGTCACAGTCTGAGGATAAGGGGTAAGCCATTTAGGACCGAGATGAGGAGAAACTTCTTCACCCAGAGAGTGGTGAACCTGTGGAATTCTCTACCACAGAAAGTAGTTGAGGCCAATTCACTAAATATATTCAAAAGGGAGTTAGATGAAGTCCTTACTACTCGGGGGATCAAGGGTTATGGCGAGAAAGCAGGAAGGGGGTACTGAAGTTTCATGTTCAGCCATGAACTCATTGAATGGCGGTGCAGGCTAGAAGGGCTGAATGGCCTGCTCCTGCACCTATTTTCTATGTTTCTATGTTTCTATGTTTCTACAGATACATGAAGAGAAAAAGATTAGTGAAGACAAATGTAGGTCTCTTACAGTCAGAATCAGGTGAAGTCATAATAGGGAACAAAGAAATGGCAGACCAACTGAACAAATACTTTGATTCTGTCTTCACTAAGGAAGACACAAATAACCTTCCAGAAATACTAGAGGAACGAGGGTCTAGCAAGAAGTAAGAACTAAAGGAAATCCTTATTATTCAGCAAATGGTGTTAGGGAAATTGATGGGATTGAAGACCGATAAATCCCCAGGGCCTGATAGTCTGCATCCCAGAGTACTTAAGGAAGTGGCCCGAGAAATAGTGGATGCATTGGTGGTCATTTTCCAACATGCTATAGACTCTGGATCAGTTCCTATGGATTGGAGGGTAGCTAATGTAACCCCATTTTTTTTTAAAAAGGAGAGAGAGAGAAAACGGAATTATAGACCAGTCAGCCTGACAACGGTGGTGGGGAAAATGTTGTAATCAATTATTAAAGATGTAATAGCAGTGCATTTGGAAAGCAGTGACAGGATCGGTCCAAGTCAGCATGGATTTATGAAAGGGAAACCGTGCTTGACAAATTTTTTGAGGATGTAATTAGTAGAGTGGACAAGAGGGAGCCAGTGGATGTGGTGTATTTAGACTTTCAAAAGGCTTTTGACAAGGTCCCACATAAGAGATTAGTGTGCAAAATTAAAGCACATGGTATTGGGGGTAATGTACTGACATGGATAGAGAACTGGTTGGCAGACAGGAAGCAGAGAGTAGGAATAAATGGGTCCTTTTCAGAATGGCAGGCAGTGACTAATGGGGTACCGCAAGGTTCGGTGCTGGGACCCAGCTATTTACAATACACATTAATCATTTAGATGAAAGAATTGAATGTAATATCTCCAAGTTTGCAGATGACACTAAGCTGGGTTGCAGTGTAAACTGTGAGGAAGATGCGAAGAGGCTGCAGGGTGATTTGGACAGGTTAGGTGAGTGGGTAAATACATGGCAGATGCAGTATAATGTGGATAAATGTGAGGTTATCCACTTTGGTGGTAAAAACAGGAGGGGTGATTATTATCTGAATGGTGACAGATTAGTAAAGGGAGATGTGCAACGAGACCTGGGTGTCATGGTACATCAGTCATTGAAGGTTGGCATACAGGTGCAGCAGGCAGTAAAGAAAGCAAATGGCATGTTGGCCTTCATAGCGAGATGATTCGAGTATAGGAGCAGGGAGGTCTTACTACAGTTGTACAGGGCCTTGGTAAGGCCATACCTTGAATATTGTGTACAGTTTTGGTCTCCTAATCTGAGGAAGGACATTCTTGCTACTGAGGGAGTTCAGCGCAGTTTCACCAGACTGATTCCCGGGATGACAGGACTGACATATGAAGAAAGACTGAATCGACCAGGCTTGTATTCAATGGAATTTCGAAGAATGAGAGGGGATATCATAGAAAGATATAAAATTTTGACGGGATTGGACAGGTTAGATGCAGGAAGAATGTTCCCGATGTTGGGGAAGTCCAGAACCAGGGGTCACAGTCTAAGGATAAGGGGTAAGCCATTTAGGACCGCGATGAGGAGAAACTTCTTCACTCAGAGAGTTGTGGGCATGTGGAATTATTTACCACAGAAAGTTGTTGGGGCCAGTTCATTAGATATATTCAAAAGGGAGTTAGATATGGCCCATACGACGTAAGGGATCAAGGGGTTTGGAGAGAAAGCAGGAAAGGGGTACTGAGGTGAATGATCAGCCATTATCTTATTGAATGGTGGTGCAGGCTCGAAGGGCCGAATGACCTACTCCTGCACATATTTTCTATGTTTCTATGTAATACATTGAAATAAAGTCTAATGCCATTTTCCATCTGCTAGGATGGAGTGGGTGCTCACTATGCCCATTTGGAATGGAATGAGAGGATGTTCAATGCTTCTTATTTTGGGGGGAACTTTTTCTTTCTCCTAGCCATATGTTATGAGGATTCTACAGTAATCAAATGTAGTTTTCTAATTCACTAAAAAGCCAACAGTAATGGAAGAATTTACAAGATCATAGCAATCAGGAAGAGCTGAAAAAAAAGGATATAGAAAAGGTGTTACAATGCAAAATTTCAAAGGAGCACATCTAACTAAAAAGTTTGCAGTGTTTGATGAGGCAAGTCCAAATTAATAATTGGGATTGGTTTTCAAGTGTCCCAATTTCAATGGGAAAGGCGGCAGGCCAGAGAAATGAGCAGAAATGGAGTTATCACATGTGTCATTATGCCACCACCTGGCCTGAAATTTCCTGCATATTTGCGCCCAGAGACACACACAATCCGAGAGTATATCAAATACGTGGCTTAAAAGATCGAGGAATTTTGGGTGTGAGTTATACACGTAAGTACAATATGCCCAAATTGCCTTGAACATTAATGATTGTCTTATCGATCCCTCTACCGAACATATCTCCACCCGTAATAATGACCCTGCTTGATCCTGCGAGATTAGCTCTGCTGAAAATTGGCAAGCATTATCCTCGCTGATTTATGACAGCATCAGATTTAAGCAGCCCGTGGAAAATCTATCCTTATAAATAAGAAAACGCATCTTATTCTGGATTATTTAATTGCATATGAATTTCTTATGTCATGCTTTACTTTTACTGGTGTATTGTGTGATGAATAAAGAATTCAAAATAGCAGTTCTAACCAATTTCACAAAATTATCTATACCAGGAAGTGACTAGTTCATGTGGTGCATTTGGTATTCCTACCATTTGACAGTTCATGATTGGTAGCTTTCAAATAAAAAACTCATTGGTATTTACTGATTTAAAATCAAACTGTTCTGATTTGTTCACATCTAATTGATTGAATATTAGATCAGCTGAAATAAGGACATATCAGTTAAGTTACTAATCACAATTTGTTTGTCATACAGAGGATATTCGCCCGGATACAAGGGCTCTGAGTTTGCAGTAGTAATGACAGTGAAATTGTCAGCGTTCGTCGTCATTACTTCCCTGAAAGGGACAGCAACTTCTGGAGTCAATACATATGCAGATGAACGTGGAGATCCAGAAGTTTCTGTCAGTCATTCCCTGCTTTCCCTGCACTGTGGAACTCCCCATAGTTGGCAATTAATTCAAATCAATACTGGTGAAAATTTCCCTGATTATGCTGGAATATCGCTTTTAAACCTCCCTCCGTCCCATAAAAAGTTAAACCTTGTTGAAATAGATGTAACTGGGTTTTTAATGGCGTATTGATTGCTGAACAATTGTTCTGGCCCTGAAATGTTATATTTGTGAAATGTCAAATCTTTCCATTAATATGATAAGAATTACATGGCTTTTTAAAAAGTTTGTTATTTCAGCTTCTACCTTAATCCTACGTGTATGTCCCAATCTTTGTTTCTCTCTCTGTAAAATCTATTAAGAGTAAATTAGAATCTGTGCATTTTACTTCCTAGTTTGCTGTCTGTGAGAATTCTTCAATGTGATTGGCTGCTTAGCTTGCTTGATGACATCACTGTTGCTGGACGCTGGAGATTTGCTTGATTTGGTGCCAGATTCAAACTAAGGTCGAGAGAGCTGCAATTGACACCACAGAGATCGCTTGATCTTTTTTCAAGGTCAGCGGTGAGCGGCGAAGCTGACTACAAGTTCACTGACCACTTTGGTCCCAGTATCAATGATTATGCTGTTAGCAGAGACCAAACAAATATGACATTCAGTGGATGCCTTTGGCTCTCAAAGAACACTTGCAACATTGTTGACATATTACACATGAGAAGATGTAACAGAAGATCATTTTGCAAAAAGACTGTGTTTCAGGCACAGCGTGCTTTAGCACCAATCCTGGCTCTGCATAGTTGACAGTATATTCATTCTGTAACTAACGGTTTAATGACACAAATCAAACATATTCATTTTTTATTTATACAAAATTACATGCTGCGTGTACCTGTCACAGTGAGAACTTCCTCTGGAGCTGGTTCGGCCCGATTCATGTTGAGCATCTAGAAGTATTTTCTCCATTTCCCCATTGAGGATGGAAGTGGGTGCTGGAACCTGCTCCTGTCCTCCATTTTGTGTGCTGCTCCCATTGTTACTGTAGTGTAACTCTACCCAAGATCCTGAGTGGATTAAAAGTAAAAATTGTCAAATCCTCATATAAGTAATCTGTATTCAAGCAACATCCCACAATATCCTGGTATATGCACGCGGTTGCTGGCAAGTTCCACTTTTACTCTTTCATCATAGGCAGTCCCTCGGAATTGAGGAAGACTTGCTTCCATTCCTGAAGTGAGTTTTTTGGTGGCTGAACAGTCCAATACGAGAGCCACAGACTTTGTTACAGATGGGTTACAATGGTGTAGATGTCCTGTTACATGTATGTCTGATTACATACACAAGCTACGGCATCTAACAGGATTCCACTGGGTACATCTAGTAGTTTACATTGGGGGGGGAGGGAGGATTTCATTACAAACATTAGCCATCAATGGTTATGAAAGACATGTTGAACGACTGATCTCCCATTTCAGCTTACATTAATCAGACATTTTGTCGTTCTTGGTTTCAGTCTCTTCCAATTATTATATAGTTCAGTAGCCTCACAAAAGACATGCCGACAACTGCTGTTCTTTATTTTTACATTTGTATATGAATCTGAGTTCGTATGACAGTTTGAAACTGCAAATACATTTTTATTGTGCCCCTGCTTGCAGCCTGGAGGCCTGTCTCCATCCCCAGATAATAAGCTCTCTGACCCCTAGCTCAGCTGTAATTGTTAGTTGCAAACATTGTTCAACTAAGCTGAAGCAGCAGACTGTTATCCATATTGTACTTACCCAGCTAAAATATACATCACAGTTTGTTCCTTGGTAGCAACTTTGGTTATACAAAGAATACAATAGGCTCAGCTTATTAAACTGTAAATGAAATTAAAACAGTCTGGATCAATAATAAAATCTGTACTCTCCTTTGTTAAAAGAACCGTGCACTATATTCATTATGTAAACCACCAGTGCGTAAACTGGTGAGGAAATCTGTTTTTAGAAATTCCCTTAAAATTGTGTTATTGCCTTAAGATGATTACTTTCTATTCATAAAGTGCTACTCATTTTTTTTAAGCAGAGAGGGGCTTATTCATGTCAGAAATGAATTGGGTGAAGTTTTTCATTTATAAACTTGGTGCTTTCTTGAACATGGAAACAATTTGAGGAGAGATATTCTCATCTCATCAGAACTGATGTTACTTTAATCCCAGATGTGATGCTCTCCAAGAGATGTACTTCCAATGTGTGGCAAGTAAAAGAAACAAGCTAAAACTTCTACAGGCCCTTAAGGCAGCAGAGGTACAGTGAGATAGGACCTTCACTGCTTTGCATTGCATGTTACTCCCATCCCAAATTCCCTGTAGAGGAACATTTCAATATTGGAACGGATGACCCACACTTGTGGAGTTCCACACTACGATGCTGCCAGAACATTGTAGCGGCAAGTTGCCACTCTGAAAGTGGCAGTCCAAGGCTCACATCAGCGCGAACAAAAAAATGTTTTTTTTACTTTAAAAGATGCTCTGTGGTCCCTCTTCTAATGGCAATTTGGGATCAATTGTCATTTACCTTCTCTGCTGTAGGCCGCACCTGGGATGGGACCAACACCTGCTCTCAGCAGATGCAGGTTGGAAGCATTTTATGTGACAGCCCCCACAGTTCCAGAGTCACAGAACTGAAGTGGGTAGAAGGAGCATCCATTCTTCCTGGATTAGAATTTCAGCAGCACCCCTGGAGGGACGGGACCCAATGTCATTTAACTTATCATTCTCAACTATGCACTTACTTATATTCATGCATTTTTCTAAGACTTTAATTTGATGGCAATGTGAATTGTACCAAGATGTGGATAAATGTGAGGTTATCCACTTTGGTGGTAAAAACAGAGAGACAGACTATTATCTGAATGGTGACAGATTAGGAAAAGGGGAGGTGCAACGAGACCTGGGTGTCATGGTACATCAGTCATTGAAGGTTGACATGCAGGTACAGCAGGCGGTTAAGAAAGCAAATGGCATGTTGGCCTTCATAGCGAGGGAATTTCAGTACAGGGGCAGGGAGGTGTTACTACAGTTGTACAGGGCTTTGGTGAGGCCACACCTGGAGTATTGTGTACAGTTTTGATCTCCTAACTTGAGGAAGGACATTCTTCCTATTGAGGGAGTGCAGCGAAGATTCACCAGACTGATTCTCGGGATGGCGGGACTGACATATCAAGAAAGACTGGATCAACTGGGCTTGTATTCACTGGAGTTCAGAAGAATGAGAGGGGATCTCATAGAAACGTTTAAAATTCTGACGGTTTAGACAGGTTAGATGCAGGAAGAATGTTCCCAATGTTGGGGAAGTCCAGAACCAGGAGTCACAGTCTAAGGATAAGGGGTAAGCCATTTAGGACTATGAGGAGAAACTTCTTCACTCAGAGAGTTGTTAACCTGTGGAATTCTCTACCGCAGAGAGTTGTTGATGCCAGTTCATTGGATATATTCAAGAGGGAGTTAGATATGGCCCTTACGACTAAAGGGATCAAGGGGTATTGAGAGAAAGCAGGAAAGGGGTACTGAGGTGAATGATCAGCCATGATCTTATTGAATGGTGGTGCAGGCTCAAAGGGCCGAATGGCCTACTCCTGCACCTATTTTCTATGTTTCTATGAAGCTTGAGTGTGTGAATATTTGTTTCACACATGTTCCTTAGGAGTTTCAATCACTCTTGCTTTGAGCAGCATCGTCACCTTCCACCCTTCAGTAGTTCGGGACCTAGAATGTCCGGTCCCTCATTGAAACACCTGTGAACTCATCCCTTTTTGGTATGGAAGTGGGTCATCCTCGATACGAGGAACTGCCTAATACATATTTGGTACATGGATCAGCTTGAGGCACTTCTGATCATAAGGAATAGTACTTACCAGTTTTGTTGAGGATTGCGTACCAGCACTGATGTTTGCTGCACATACTCAATATCAAACGAGGGGGTGTAGGACCATTTGTGGGTTAAGGTAAAGGGAACAAGCAATTGGTGGAGACTACAGAAAGGAAGCATTGAGAGGGCAGAAAGCGCAGCACTGTGCCTACCATCTACTCCAGATAAGATGATTTGTACAAGGCAGATCTATCTAGAGCTTACTGAAGAGACTTGGGTTGAGCTAAGCTGTCGTCAAGAGTCGCGGCACTATGTGATCTGCAAGCAAGAACAACGAGGGTGACAGCACTGTTGGTGGTAAGTCAAGGTAACCATTGCACTGAGTTTCTACGCCACTTGCGCCTTCCAGGCACCCAAAAGAGACTTGACAGGAACTAGGTGAACCTCTGCATTCGTGATACTGTATAACTGACACGCTCTAACAGAAGGCACACCAGTTCATTGAGTTCAGAATCTACCATAAGCAGCAGAAACAAAGGCAACCTACTTTCTACTAGCTTTCTATTTCTCCTAAATGCAAAAATGATCAACTGCAGCCATGAGCCATATATGAATATGAAACTTTCACTCTCTCAATGCGCAGATAATTTGTGACCAGCAGCTCAAAATCATAAATTTCAATATACACAACGCAAGGAGTATGTATGATTCATTAATTTTGATGCAGTCTAATTTAACAGACTTATTTGCATGGGACGGTCACATGGAAGGCTGGGCCCTGGGAGACTATGGATATGTGCTGCCCTCATAGTTCACACTCCCTCTGGTGAAGTCCTGTACACTATTGCAGCAAAAATGTAATGAGTACTACAAAAGAATTTGGGTGCTCATTAAGCAAGCTTAAGGGGTGTTCAAGCAATGTTTGCATCATCTAGGTATAACTTTGACATATTTCCCTGTGAAAGTTGAAAGACATTTTACATGGGCTGCATGTTGCACAATCCTGGCACTCAAGAGGCCTCATATTGGAGGAGCATGAGGTACAGCAGAAAGAGGAATCAAGATGAAAAAGAATGCCACAGAGTCAGAAGCAGAAGCAGAAGACTCAGTTGGTGGTGTGGTGTGGGAGAGCATCATAGACCACTTTTCAAACAGGCCTGCTCACGTTTAAAAAGTTTATTTTCTCATTCCTGTTTCTTTTTTTCCCCTCTTCTGGGAAGAGACCCACCCTTATCTGCTACAGGACAGAAGGAAACTGATGTTCTCCATATGAGAGCATTTAAGCCTTAGTGTTAGCAAACAAGAAATGCTTGCATTTTATATTGCACCTTTTCTCAACCTCAAGCCGTCTAAAACACTTTATAGCCAATTAAGTATATTTGAAATATAGTCACTATTGTAATGTAGAGCAGGAGCAGGTAGCATGAATTTAAAACTTACAAGGTGGTACACACCTCCATCCCTCCGCTGCCTGTCAGGTCTGCACAGCGCTGTCAGACCCAGCATTGGGACCCCCGTCAAAAATATAACTTTCCCACCTGACCTGCCACCGATCCTGCCCACTGACACCCCAGAAAATTCCAGCCACTGTCTTCATTCTGATATTTTTACACAACATGCTTTGCATCAGTAAAGGCATAACTGCACTTTCTGATGACAACATTTGCAAAAACGCGAAGCTGTCAAGAGTGACAAAATTAAATAAATCGAACATTCACAAAGCTCCTTCAGGTACATTTACAACACCATCATAAACATTTGATAAACACTTTGTTGGTATATTCTCACTTTTTACATTCTCAGGTAAGCCAAGGTGCAGCAAATGACCAGATATTCCTGGATTTCGATGATACAAAACTGATGTTGACTAAATGTCATTAGTACAAGACTAAACTCCATCAGATATTCTCTTATCAGTATCATAATCTGTTGGGCATCCCGCACTTTTAGCTTATGCAAAGTTAATGACTGTCAGTTTTTCTCAGGTCAGTCGCATTCTCACCCGAGTCAGAAGGTTGTGGGCTCAAGACCCACATTATAAATCAAGATCATAATCTCAGCTGTTACTCCTATGAAGAAATTATCAGAGGTGCCATCTTTCGGCTGAGGTGGCAAACCTGCTGAGCTGGATGGTAAATATATCATGTCACTAGTCAAAGAAAAGCAAGTTGTTTCCTGGAGCCCTGTCCAATATTCCTCCCTCAATGAACCAAACAGATTAACTGGTCATTCATTCCCCCGTATCCTATCCTGCACCAAGTCCAACTCACCATTCACTCTGTACTTGCTGACCAACAGTGGCTCCAGTCCCCCAATGCCTCAAATTTAAAATGATCAGAGTTATGTTTAAACCCCTTCATGTTCTCACTCCTCCTTATCTCTATACTCCAGCCCTACAACCTCCTCCCCTGAAATCTCCATTCCTCCAATTCTGGCCACTTGTGCGCACCCCCCCCCTCACCCACCAATCCCTTCACATCACCATTGGCAGCTGTGCCTTCAGCTGCTTAGGCCCCATATTCTGGAATTCCCTCCGTACACCTTTCACCTCACTCTCCTCCTTAAAACCCTGCTTCAAGCTTTTGTCACCCCTGTTACTATCTCCTTCTTTTGTTTAGTGCCCATTTTATTGATTACCTCTCAGTGAAGCAGCTTGGAACATATCTATGTTAAAGGTACTATATAAATATAAGTTATTCTTGTTGTTTATCTTGCTTTTATTTATTTATTTTTTAAATTCGTAGCCAATCTTTCCAATTCTTTGTCAAATCACAAACGCCAGAGGTCACCTTGCACACATCAAGGATCACTCTGCGCCAATGCTCTTAGCCAAAAGGCCGAGAGCCACTGCACCGTTCCTGGAAGTACTGCAATACCAGGTTCGTGCCATGGAGGTGGATGGGTCAGGCCCCCCACACACCTCCGTGGAGGTGGATGGGTCAATCCACCCCACCCACCTCCTATTTCCAAAAAGCATAGGAGAACCACCTTCCTGATCCAGGGAGAACCACTTTGGGGTCATGGTTACTCCCCTGTCAGGTCAGTTACGCATGATCTTAGCCAATCATTGTTTATATTTTGCACCTGCAATGATCATGCACGGCTTATATTCTGTGCCACATTATTTGCATCCTATTTTCCTTGTATTCATGTGTTTCTCTGTACATCTTAACAGCTGGTGGGTCTTTTGAGAAAACCAGTAAGTTGGTAAGCAGGCTACTCTAAACATATAATAAATAAAGATTAAAGCCAGCAAGTGTGCTACTGTGGGCGGAAATTCAATTTGTACCTTGAGAATACTGCTCTCTGAGAGATCTCAGTACACTCTCAGACAGATGTACTTCAATTCAGCAAGACAGGCTAAAAAATGAGTTAACTACCTAACAATTCAATGCTTGGATTGTCCTCTATGCAGCAATGTTGTTGTAGATTGAATGCATTTTGGGGGAAGAGGATTGTGGGGCTAAAGGTCTGCTCTTGAATTTGAACCCATTATCTGGGCTGATAATTCAATGCAGTGCTGAGGGAATGTTTCACGGCTGGAGGTTGGATTGCCACCTGGAGGCTTGATCATGTGACATTTGATCATGTGACATTTTCACGTGATATTGCAATTACTTTATACAAGTTGGGTTCCCTGTAGTCGAGAGTCTTTGCACCCACAGAACCATATCCAATAAGAGTTACTATCCTCAAGAGGGGAAAAAAAAATAAGAAAAAAAATGCTAATTTGGGCCTCAAGGCCCTATAGTCATAAACAGAATGAAATAGCTATCTTATTTAAAACTGTATATTTGTGGCACTTTCAGAAAGGATTCTTGGGCTAATGATGCTGCTTGGGGGCTCCGGGGGGGGGGGGGGGGGGGGTGCCTACGCAATCCTGGTCCTGCTCCAGCTCGGGTTGGGCGAACTCCATTAATAAGGCCATTCCAGGTGGTGGTGTTTCCAAATTAATCGCACCTCACCATCAGGTTCACCTCATTCCAAATGGCCAGGGCATGAACATCACCGAAACTTCCAGCAGCCCACTTCTCTCCACCCTGCTGCTACTACCATCTTTGTCACATTTGGAAAATCTCATGGGGGTCATTTTAACCTAACCCATCCAGCAGGAATTTCAAAGGTCACCGACCTGAAACATTAACTCTGTTTCTCTCGCCACAGATGCTGAGTATTTCCAGCATTTTCTGTTTTTATTTCAGATTCCCAGCATCGGCAAGCAATGCTTTGCTTTTGTATTTAATTTAGGTCCTGCACGTGGTGAATTTTCAAAGCACTGGAGAGGCTGCAGAGAATGACCATGGTGACTGAAAAGTTGAGGGTTAAATTAAGCAGTAAAATTGCAGATGCTGAAAACTGAAATAAAGGCAGAAAATGCCGGAACCGCTTTTGCGTTTCAGTTCTGATAAATTGTATGCACACCAGTCCCCTGGAGCTTGCTGGGAGTGCTCCTTGCGTGCTGACAAACATTTATTTCTTAACCACTACCACAACAGATTATCTCGTGCAAATTGACTGCCGCTTTACAACAGTGACTGTAGTTCAAAAGCAATTCATAGGTTGTGAAGTATATTGGGATGTAAAATTGCTATATAAATGAAAGTTCTTTCTTTCCTGTTACGAATCGGAGAACAATTTCCCAGCGTTTTTCTTGAATTGTCCACAGGTTGCTTCTCTGTTTTTTTACATTTCCCAGGAAACAGCATTGTTAGGGGGTGGGATGAACAGTGTGCGAAATGGATTGGACAGGTTTTGCTGAGCCAGCAGTCTTTACTCATCTTTTTTGTATGCTCGTATAAATTCAAGACAAATAGAAAATCTGCGACTGTGATGCACTTTGGGCTAATTGACTATAAAACAAAAACATTTTTGCAAAAGGAGTGAAAATATTTCCAGTTATGATATTCTCTTCTGTATAATAAGTCTGTCACCTAGTGTTACAAGCCCCAAGTTTCCACATGATTTGCGCCTGATTTTTAGGAGCAACTGGTGGAGAACGGACTATCTTAGAAATCGCAATTCTCCACATTTTTTTTTCTGCAGTTCTAGTCAGTTAGAACAGTTTCACTTTGGAACAGAATTTTTTCTTCAAAAGGGGGCGTGTCCAGCTACTAACACCTGATTTCAAAATTTCCACAGTGAAAACGTACTCCAAACTAACTTAGACTGGAGCAAGTGAAGATTTTTGTAGAACTGAAAAAACCTTGTCTACACATTAAAAAATCAGGCGCAGGTTACAAATTAGGCGTCCAGAACGAGGTGGGGGGGAGGTGGGGGGGAAGTCATTAAATTCTACAATAAATCCTTATTTATACTTATACAAATATTATACAAATAAATCCAACCTGAATAAAAATTTATAAGCAAAGAAAAGATTAAATAAACCATCTTCCTATCTGTGTGAAAGTGCTTCAGCCAGGGAGAATGCTGCAGGAAGCCTCACAAGTTGAGGCAGCCGTTCGTTCCCGACGGCAGCGGGGGGGTGAGGCAGCCGTTCTCGACGGCGGGTGGTGGGGGGGGGGGGAAGGGAGGGAGGGAGTGCGGGCCCGACCGACCAACCGAACGCAGCGGGGGGGGGGAGGGGGGGAGGAAGCCGTTCCAGACAGCGGGCGGGGGGGGGAGGGAGGGAGTGCGGGCCCGACCGACCGACCGACCGACTGCAGCGGGGGGGGCGGAGAGGAAGCCGTTCCAGACGGCGGGCGGGGGGGAGGGAGTGCGGGCCCGACCGACCGAACTCAGCGGGGGGGGAGGCAGCCGTTCCTGACGGCGGGGGGGGGGGGGGGGGAAGGAGACAGTGAGAAGGCTGCAGGAAGCCTCACAAGTTGAGCAGCCATTCCCGACGGCGGGGGGGGAGGCCTTCGGGAAACGGCTGCCTCAACTTTCTGAGGCTTCCTGCAGCCTTCTCACTGCTGCAAGAAGCCTCAGTGCTGATGTGCTGATGGCAATGTGCTTTTATTAAAAAATGTTCAAAAATTAAACAGCTACAAAGAACTACAAAAATGACCGAGTGCCAATGTTTCCTTCACACTGCGCGTGCACGAACGCTCCAACGTGCACGCGCAGGGTTGCCAGCAGGAAAAAAACTAATTTAAATGGTACCCGCCCCCTCCCACTTACAAAATCGGCGCGAGTGGTAGGCTCCGCCCCCTGGGCGCCACGCCAAGCTGCGAAAAACAGGCGCCCAGCTCGGAGGGGCGCCCGTTTTGTAGCGTGTGGAAACTTGGGGCCACAGAGAGGTAGTTACTAGAAAACCCATACAGGGTTTTCTGCTCCAGTTTCACCCACTTTCCAGAATAACTCGAGCGGAATGGGGAGGACTATTTTTTGGATCCCACCACTTCCCGACATTTTCCATCAGAAGTGGAGTGCATACAGGACATCCTTCTATGTAAGGATGGGCACATTATAAACTGTTGAAAATGTTGGGAATACACCATACAACATTAAGTGTGCTTTAGCATCCTGGCATAGAGCATTACCAGAAAGGATTAAAAATTAAAGGACAGAAAAGCCTATCCAATTGATCTTTGGGAATCTGTTGCATAAAATTTTACGGAGTTGGATATTACCTTGGAGTGCATTTTCCATAAGAATCCACTGTAGCAAACTAATTTCCAGCCCATCAGATGCATCAGAAGGGCATGGCAATTTTAACTGCTGGGCCATATTTAAATGCCGCTGATCCATTTACTACCCTTGCACACCCACCATTTTTCAGATAAGTGGGGAGGGGGGGAGGGAGGGAACGAGTCCGGGGCAGGGGAGGCCGCAACTTTCCTGTGGGGCCCTGAATGAGTATTCCTGCTCTTCCGGGCCCCACAAAGGAAATGTTTTGATGTACCTGGAGGGCCTCTTCGTCCTCCTCACTAGTTGCCAACCTGTTGCAGCCTAGTGGGAATGGCACCACAGCTTCCCCACTCAGGCCCCTGTTAAAGTGTCACTGTAGTCCTATTGACGGTAACAGGACCCCAATTGACATAAATCCCTGAGGCATCCACCTGCTTTAGGTTGATATATAATAACCCTGCAGATTAATACTGGAGACAGTGGGAAAGGGTTGCACTTCCAAGTAGAGCTCGAGTAACCTGCTCGTTTTTAACTGCCCACCCACCTGGTTTCTGCCAGATGGGTAATGTTAAAATTGACCCCACTGAAATTACAACATGGAAACGGGTTATTCAGCCCAGCTAGTCCATGTTGGTGTTTATCCTCCACACAAGCAGTAGTCCTAATCTCATGCACTTCACAACAACTTGTATTTATATGGTGTCTTTAACGTAGTAAAACATCCTAAGGCGCTTCACAGGTGCGTTATCAGACAAAATTTGACACCGAGCCACTTAAAGAGTTATTAGGAAAGGTGACTGAAAGCTTGGTCAAAGAGGTAGGTTTTAAAGAGTGACTTAAAGGAGAGAGAGGTACCTATTTATCCCATATTCTTTTTTCATTCGATCACCTATCTAACCATTCTTGATATGGTCTCAGCTTCAATCATTAACTCCATAGCCTCACAATCTGTGCAAAAAAGGTTTGTCCTGTTACTTAAATAGCATCACTAATAAAGTGTGTTTCAGGGATTGTACTGTTCCAACAATTTGCTAAATTACTTCAAATTAAAGTACAGATACTACTATAGCCGTTTTTGTAAACATCGCTCACTAATTAGAAATACATTAAAAATTGCAGAACAAAAAAAAAATTGTGTTCAGAATTCCTGACACATTTATCCAATTTTTCAGAAAACTAGTTATTCCCTTAAATGAATTAATGTAAAAGCAATCTTTGCCAGTGAACTCAACCCCCTCTTGTTTTGTCAGCACATTGTACTTCCTGGTATGTACCCTAGTCAAACCCATGTGACAGTCATGTGATGTGGTGTTTACTTACTGCAAACCTCCCAATCTCAACACAGCCAGCTGATGCCATATTCATTTTAACAATATTTATAAACATCAAGTGTGGAAATAAAGAGTGATGCCATATTTGTTCCTCTTCAGAATGTCATGACATGCCTAATATGCTCACGGGATAGAAGAGCCTGTGATTGTAATGTGCATCTGAACAACAGCCCAAGGTCAAAAAACACAGTCCTGGCTACAATAGTAGGCTCCTTCAGAATTGTTTAATACATATAAATTACTGGCCACTCTCCTCTGACTAGAAATCATAATTTATTCATCCGGTATCATTTTATATCACAATTATTTTATGCATGCATGCAAAGTTTTTATGATACTAAATTTAAGATAAAACTTCTTTATATAAAAAAGTACATTTAGCTGAACTGTCGTAGCATTGCTTAAAGTCAGAGGCCATGCTAAGATGTGTGAAGTGTGCAGATGTAAGTGACACTTATAGGAGATGGGCCAAAACATTGTTAAGGTGAGTTGCAGGATACAATGATTTAGAACAGAATTAGTTAATTAAGTAAATAATATCAGAGTTGAGCAGGCAGCTCAGTAAATATACCAGAGAATCTGTGAATTGAATTAATATTGGGAGTCAATGAATACAATAAATAATATCGAGTCATAAATTAAATAAATATCAGGTATTGAATAATATTTGGGAGCAGAATTAAATAAATGGCAACAGAGCTACAGAATTAAATAAATAGTATTGGAACAAAGGAATTAAATAATATTGGGGCGTGGAATAAAATACATACAATTGACCAGAAATTTTTAAAAATCAGGGCCAGAAATGAAAGAGGTAATATCGAAACCACAGAATTAATAATATCAGAGCTGGGAATTACACAAATACTATCAGAGCCACAGAATGAAATAAATAATATGGCGGGCAGACCGGAGCTTCTCACATCACAGCAACACCTTTTGGCAGGAGGCCTCAACTGCAGTATGACAGGCAGATAGGCTTTTCCCATTATAAAAATGTCAACTGTATCAATAAGATCGGTTTCTACTGACCTGCGAGGCACATTCCACTGCTTCTTATGCTAAAGAATGGAAAATTAGTAATCATATGTTCTGTAAGGTTGCAATTTCATAGTAACAGCAGGGTAACTCGATTCGGTGATTGATATCTTTGAAGGATTTTGAAGGTGCTATAAAAGGATTTTGTCTTTTTTTTAACTTTCATGGATAAGCTACTAAACTGAAACATATCTGTAATGTAATACACTCCAATAATTACTGTGCAATTTACAAGACAATAACTTGTTAGGTCTCCTCAGAGCACTGGGATGCAGTCCAGCTAAATTAAAAGTATTTCCAAACACAATATGTTGGGGGTTAATTGACTAACCGCCCCCGCCCCCGCCCCCGCCCCCTCCCAAAAACGGGCAAGGGGATTGCAGTGTGAATTAACGCGCGTCTATTCATTGCATTGCAGGCAGCACGGTAAATTTGGGGGGCAGGCGGCCCTCCAGACATATGCTCAGGAGGCAATGGGAACAAGTAGCACGACGGTCAATGCCAGGAATGTTGCTCCAAAAACATGGACGCAGTGCAGGAAGGATTTTAACGATCTCACACAAGTTGCTCAGGTGAGTGAGTTCATCTTCAAATAACATATCCTACCCACTGCACCACCAGTCTCATTCACTGCTCAATTCACTCACCTACCAACAATCTGTATCAACCAGTACTCATCCCTTCAATTCATTTGCTTTACCTCACCCTCACACACTTAGTACTGTCGGACCCACAATTGACCAGAAATTTGGAGGGTAGCCAATGTAACCCCACTTTTTAAAAAAAGGAGGGAGAGAGAAAACAGGGAATTATAGACCGGTGAGCCTGACCTCAGTCGTGGGTAAAATGAAGTAATCAATTATTAAGGATGTCATAGCAGCGCATTTGGAAAGAGGTGACATGATAGGTCCAAGTCAGCATGGATTTGTGAAAGGGAAATCATGCTTGACAAATCTTCTGGAATTTTTTGAGGATGTTTCCAGTAAAGTGGACAAGGGAGAACCAGTTGATGTGGTATATTTGGATTTTCAGAAGGCTTTCGACAAGGTCCCACACAAGAGATTAATGTGCAAAGTTAAAACACATGGGATTGGGGGTAGTGTGCTGTCGTGGATTGAGAACTGGTTGTCAGACAGGAAGCAAAGAGTAGGAGTAAATGGGTACTTTTCAGAATGGCAGGCAGTGACTAGTGGGGTACCGCAAGGTTCTGTGCTGGGGCCACAGCTGTTTACATTGTACATTAATGATTTAGATGAGGGGATTAAATGTAGTATCTCCAAATTTGCGGATGACACGAAGTTGGGTGGCAGTGTGAGCTGCGAGGAGGATGCTATGAGGCTGCAGAGTGACTTGGATAGATTAGGTGAGTGGGCAAATGCATGGCAGATGAAGTATAATGTGGATAAATGTGAGGTGATCCACTTTGGTGGTAAAAACAGAGAGACAGACTATTATCTGAATGGTGACAGATTAGGAAAAGGGGAGGTGCAACGAGACCTGGGTGTCATGGTACATCAGTCATTGAAGGTTGGCATGCAGGTACAGCAGGCGGTTAAGAAAGCAAATGGCATGTTGGCCTTCATAGCGAGGGGATTTGAGTACAGGGACAGGGAGGTGTTGCTACAGTTGTACAGGGCCTTGGTGAGGCCACACCTGGAGTATTGTGTACAGTTTTGGTCTCCTAACTTGAGGAAGGACATTCTTGTTATTGAGGGAGTGCAGTGAAGATTCACCAGACTGATTCCTGGGATGGTGGGACTGACCTATCAAGAAAGACTGGATCAACTGGGCTTGTATTCACTGGAGTTCAGAAGAATGAGAGGGGGCCTCATAGAAACGTTTAAAATTCTGACGGGTTTAGACAGGTTAGATGCAGGAAGAATGTTCCCAATGTTGGGGAAGTCCAGAACCACGGGTCACAGTCTAAGGATAAGGGGTAAGCCATTTAGGACCGAGATGAGGAGAAACTTCTTCACCCAGAGAGTGGTGAACCTGTGGAATTCTCTACCACAGAAAGTAGTTGAGGCCAATTCACTAAATATATTCAAAAGGGAGTTAGATGAAGTCCTTGCTACTAGGGGGATCAAGGGGTATGGCGAGAAAGCAGGAAGGGGGTACTGAAGTTGCATGTTCAGCCATGAACTCATTAAATGGCGGTGCAGGCTAGAAGGGCTGAATGGCCTACTCCTGCACCTATTTTCTATGTTTCTATGTTTCTAACTCACAACCACTGGCAGTTATTCAACCATGACAGCCACATCACCCAAACATATTGCAGAACACTCACTGACACACATCCCTCCTTCTTGCAGAAGGTGGCGCATAACAGGAGGCAGCAGAAAAGAACTGAAGGAAGACAAGTACGCCTGCATGTTTTAACCCCCATTGAGGAGACAGTGCTGACCATCAAGGGAATGGGCATCACTGAAGCCGTGGCCACTGGCAGGGTGGGAGGGATCAATGAGGAGAGTATCTGGATACTTAATCCTCCTGCTCTCATCTCACTTCTCCCTCATCCCACAATCACTTCTGACTCACAAGTTGCAGCTGGTATAAGCATGCACTTCTTACTTTCTCCTCTTACAACAATCTTGCCCCTTTTTCATTTTAGATACCCACAACCTGCAACCTTTCCAGTTAGAGGAGGAAGAGGAAGACAGGGAAGATGAAGAGACACCATGACTCAATCTTACACTTGCAGCCACCAGCTCAGAGACTGCCAGTACATGCATTTTAGAGGCTAGGCTAGAGGAGGCATCTGCACGCAGTGGGACACTGGGCACAAGTGTGCAGACGTCGAGGCATGATGGGGTGGGGATGGAGGGAGTACAATGCAGGTGCCAGCTTGCCAGAGGGCGAGGTCACACACTAATTCTGATGCAGAGGAGTCAGATGAGGACTTTGATAAGCCAGGCTACAGAAGAAGGCTGGTGGGTATACATAACCAACTGCTTGGTGCACTGGAAAGCCTAGTAGAAAGCCTGTGCACAATGTCAAGGAGCATGGAAGAGTCCATCACCAACTTGGCACAGGCCTTTGTGCAGAGCTTGTAGCCCATCCTTTCCAACTTGGATCGGGTGTTCATCTCCATCAGCACAGCTGTGGAACCCACCATGATTCAGTGTCTGATTGCCGATGTCACAGCTTCTATTACAGCACAAACAGCTGCCATCAAAGGTCTGAGTGCTGTAGTGGAATCTCAAACTGTCGCTATCGTAGCTCTGGATACAACTTGTCAGAGAGGCTTCCAGGGCATCACAGCAGTCCATCAATCTGTTCTCCAACAGATCAGGAGGATTGCTGAGGTGCCGCCCCAGGAGAGTGGCAGTGGCTCCATGGAGCATGACTCTCCTTTCCTCTCTCAGGATGATAACATTCTTGCTCCCATCCCTGTCATTCCACCAGTGCCCTTGCTGCTGCCTGTCAGCCAGCCAGTTCAGACTGCTGCAGCCCAGGCCAAGATGATGCAGTCTGAAGCGGACCCAGAGCTGCTCATGGTTACCCTCCCCAGGGCTATCTGCAGTCTCCTCAATAGAAGGTCAGCATGCTTCCTGCAGCCACTGAGGAAGCATCCCATAGGAGCACTTGGCAAAGCCACATGGAAGACAAGCACAAAGGAAAAGGGTATTATGCAATGATTTCATTTATAAAATTGCATTGGAATGTGCATTTTCTGATGGTTTCTATTTTTGTGTTGTCAGAAACAAGATGATGTGATGGTCAGTGATAGAGGAAGGGTAAGGTGTAGGGCTGTTGATGAATTGGGAGCTGTAATTGAAGTTACTGGTATTGCTTGTGAATTATTTAATCATGTAGAGCTCAGGCAGAAAGGGGCTATCTACATTGTAACCTCCCTTCTTCTTCCCCTTCCTCCACTTCCTGTTGCACTCCGTACTCCTCCACTTCCACCTCTACAGCTTCTCACCCGATAAGTGGTGGCAAGGGCTGTTTCCTTAATGGTGAGGTTGTGCAGTATACTACTACAAGTCTGGATACCACTCAGCTGAGTACTGCAGGACTCCTCCAGAGCGGTCCAGGCAGCGGAAGCATTGCTTGAAGACGCCGATGGCATGCTTTATAATGTCCCTTGTGGCAGCATGGCTCTCACTGTAGGCCTGCGTGGGTTCCGGACCAGAGTCATTACCCATGTTATGAGTGGATATTCCTTGTCGCCCAGTAGCCAGCCTTTGACTTGCTATGGTGGGTCAAATACAGGTGGCACAGAGGACAACTGCAGAATCAAGGAATCATGACTGCTACCAGGATAACAGGCATTCAACTGCATGATGCACTGCCTGTGGTCGCACACTAGTTGCACACTGAGGGAGTGAAATCCTGTTCGGTTCATGAAAATGGACGAGTTCTCATGAGGCAAACTCAAGGCAATGTGCATGCAATCAATGACACCCTACAGCTTGGGGAAGCCTGCAATCCATGCAAACCCTTGTGCTCGCTCAGCCTGCTTGTCTCTGGCAAGAGGGAATGAGATGAAGCTGTCTCTCTGTGTATACATCATAGGCAGTCCCTCGAAATCGAGGAAGACTTGCTTCCACTTCCAAAGTGAGTTCTCAGGTGACTGAACAGTCCAATATGGGAATTACAGTCTCTGTCACAGGTGAGACAGACAGTCGTTGAAGGAAAAGGTGGGTGGGGAGTCTGGTTTGCCGCACGCTCCTTCCGCTGCCTGTGCTCGTTTTCTGCATGCTCTTGGCGACGAGACTCGAGGTGCTCAGCACCCTCCCGGATGCTCTTCCTCCACTTAGGGCAGTATTCGGCCAGGGATTCCCAGGTATCGATAGGGATGTTGCACTTTATCAAGGAGGCTGTGAGTGTCTCCTTGAAATATTTCCCCTGCCCACCTGGGGCTCGCTTGCCATGTAGGAGTTCCGAATAGAGCGTTTGCTTTGGGAGTCTTGTGTCCTGCATGCGGACAATGTGGCCCCCCAATGGAGCTGGTCAAGTGTGGTCAGTGCTTCGATGCTGGGGATGTTGGCCTGATCAAGACCACTGTCGTCAGCGCGTCTATCCTCCCAGGGGATTTGCAGGATCTTGCGGAGACACTGTTGGTCGTATTTCTCCAGCAATTTGAGGTGTCTACTGTATATGGTCCACGTCTCTGAGCCATACAGGTGTATACTTAGCCTCAGTGACATCTCTTATGCAGCAGTTCACTGCAAACTGTGAGATGTTGCTTCTGTCTCCAGCAGCAGTCTGGAAGGAGCCAGACGCATAACAGTTAAGTGTCACGGTCACCTTGACAGGCACAAGCAATGCTGTCCTTGCCCTACTTTGAGGTTGCAAGTGTGGTTGCAGCAGTTGGCAGATTTCAGTCACGACCTCTTTAGTGAAGCGAAGACATCTCTTGCATTGGTCCTTGCTGAAGTGAAGTGGAGGTAGGAGAATTGCTTCCTAAAGACCCTCGGCGAATATGGCCTGCTGAGAGCTTTTCTCCCCCTCTTCCGCCTCCCTCTTCTAGCAGCTTGTCCTGCTCTCTGTGTGGTTTCTGCTCACTCTCTCAGTCATGTTCAATTTCCAGAGGAAGCCTTCCAGGCCTCCCATGTCTGGAAGCAACTTGTTTCAGCACAAGCTTTTATATGAACAGAAAAGTACTTCAGCAACAGCCATACCACTAATTGTAGACTATTCAAACTTCAGCCTTATATAGGAAGGCTCCAAAAAACACATACAATTGCACTAGCAGCCAGAAGAAATAATCCAGCAACCAACCTATAAGTAGTTCATGATTCCTTTAAATAGCGCTGGTGGGAGGGGGGTCCTTCATCCCATTTAATGTCACGTTCAACTATGTGAGATTAAGGCTGGAGTATGCAGTTGGAAAATGGCGGCGCTCGCATCAAATCATGTCATTAGCTGCCTGCTCTGCATGCTGCAGGTGGTCGTTAGGTGCATAGCCGCAAACCCCTTTATCAAGATGGTATCTGGCATACGTTCCATTGGAAGTGTGTGCGTGCATCTCGGACCCCATTTGAGCACCAGGTGGCTGCATTGCACAGCCCAATTTAGCTCCCCTTGTATTTACTATGACCAATTTTCTACTAAAAAACCTCTATTTCATAATTAAGTTCAACATTTTGAATCTGGGTAGTCTGAGCAAACCAGTTTGATCCGGTTCAGCAGCCAATGCCCAGAATAGTAACAGATACAGCAGATTCATTATTACCTACATCTCTGCAGCTGATCTGGAATAAGGAGTTGCAGGGAAATGGGCTGTGTGCACATCAGTGTAATTATTATATATAAAATATAAAAAAATGCCCCTGCGGAAGAGGTTAGAATGTACTTTCTTTTGAAAAACAGAAATTAAAGACTCCTGCTCCTTTCTGGATTAAAAAAAACTGCTCTACAAACACAGTGTATTCATTAACTTATATGTACACAGGCTCCTTCATCTAAAATAAAGCAGCTGTCACACTGTTTTGCCTAACTGCACTCCTTAATGCAGCCCACCATATTTTTTTCTAGATTCCAGTTTGAAATGTTGATGTCAGTAATTTAACATGGGCTGTGTAATATGTATTCTCTCTAGCTCTCTCTTCCCTGCCTGCACCCTATGCAAACTATAATTACATTGAGCCTCTCACACAATTATTAAAGGGGCTATTTCCATTCCATACGGACCCAGTACACCATATTGACTACGTCACTCGAACAGTTGTTTTCTGTTATTGTGCACTCTCTAAAAACTCCTAAGCGATAAAAGTTCCCCGAGAAACCAAGCTGCCATCAATACACAGATGTCATAAACTAATTAATTGACATAGTTGGTAAATCAAATGACGGTTTTGTTTCACCTTTTAAAAGAAAATTGGTGCTAATTTTCCAAATGTGCACTCCCGGTGCAGAACCTCAACTACCAGCTGCGTCTATTGGGATGTGCGACCACACTCCCCTCAATTTTCTGTCTATTAGCAAATAGTGGGAATTCCTGATGTGCGCTTCTGGGGGTGAGGTGTGGTAAGCCTGCCTCACTTTTATTCTATTTAATGCCCTAATCTGAACTCCAAAGTGAGTTGCTTATATTTGTTTCTGATTATACCCATTGTATGGTATAAACTGCAGGATATAGGTATCTTCCACATCATTAACTGCTTTGCCACCATTCTCCATCCAAACAGCAATCTTTCGCTAGCCGAGATTATGCGACAGCCCAGCCCAGGCCAAAGAGCTCATCATTCTGGCGCTGAAAGATCAGTTGGCAAGGCATGGTTGAAGTGATGTGAGATGGACATTATTCATCCCTCCATTTGCAAGCACCCATTAAAATTAATGATGGAAAATCTTGGGGAAGGAGGAGGAATACAAAATTCCCAATAAGTGTTTTATTTTTCGTTCATGGGATGTGGGCATTTCTGGCAAGGCAAGCATTTATTGCCCCTCCCTAATTGCCCTTGAGAAGGTGGTGGTGAGCCGCCTTCCTGAACTGCTGCAGTCCATGTGGACAAGTGTTCCTGGTAGGTTAGCCTCCACACTAGGAGAGTAATTTTGAAAATTACGCCTTAAGAGGTGTAATATAATGCCAGCAGTACTACCGGTACTATCGATCATCTTATTAACCATTACAAAAGTAGATACCAAACATTACTATGCAATTAATTATTTTCTATTTGCTCAGTTTCTATTGTTATCTGCAAATCCTGCCTGCCTGTTTCAAATTAATGTCCATATAAAATCACACAGCACTCACATAAGCATATGTTTAACATATCCAGAATTAAATATGGTGCTAGAAACAAGCACAGCTGGGCAGCAAGTTTGGTACGCACCACAACTGATGTCACCTCCTGGCACGTGGCTACAGGCAGGATCATGGTGCAGTGGCCACAAGTGCAAGCAGCAAAGACACAGCTTGATGTTTGTAATGATGTTTGGGTGGCGATGGGAAACTGGTAACTATATCATTACTGCCCAAGAAGCATGGGATGGAGAAAGAGTGCACATAAAGCCTGAGGAAGTTGTTGATTGGACCGAGACCATGAAAAGGAACACACTGTCTGGTGCTTTTCAAACTCCACATGTTGCTCATTCAGACTGGCATGTTCTGCATATATATGTCTATATGCGTACTGGTGGGAAGAATGGGATGTGCCATTACATCCTGTTGTGAGAAATCTGCCCGTTTACATTCTGCAAGTCGTTATCATCCGCTGGGCAACACCCGAGCATGGATTTCAGAAAGTCGGAGGGGAGAGGGGGGAAAATAATGATAAGACCGTATATAGCTCAATCCAGCAGAATGCAAGAGATACCTGTCAGGCCCAAGAGTCCAGAATTCCAAGGTCAGCAGGCTTTAGATGTCTGTCATAGCAAGATTGTGTCCCAGTCTGACACAATTCAATCAGAGGCTGGGCAGCCTACTTCCAAAGTGCTAATAATCCTGAGACTGGAAGATCATCTGGGATCAGGAGTTCATATCCTTGGAAAGCAGAATTAGGAAGTGCTTTGCCCCAATCTATGGGGGAGGGGGGCAGACAATCTAGGCCACTGTACCTGGAAGAGACATAGAAAGCAGAGGAATACTTTGATCTTTGCTGTTCTTGTTTTCTTCAACAGTGACACAGGCACGCGGTCATATTCAAACGTTACTGTAATGCATATCAATTAACAGTGGAACAGCCATCCCAATAAAGCGGGAAATTCATAACAGCTGTGCACAAAATAATCACTTTATCTTGTTGAATATTTTGTTGGTGAACAGTTAAAGTCCATTTGTGACAAATAAGTTCCAAGTAAAGGTTCACAAAAGATATGCATAGTTAACCTACTCCATTACCAGGATTCATCATGGCCAGTAATTGGTTAATAAGTTTGCTACACATGAAAAGAGGAAAAATGTGTAACCGTATCCGGTTGTCTGCCATGGTGATTCTGTTTACATACAGCAGCACTGTTGTCATCCGTTAAAAACTCACCATTGCTAATCTGCTTTGATGACATAAGGAGCAGAGTTTACTGATAGTAAACCCAAGGATCATCAACTCAGGGTTCAATTTCACCACAGATCAACAGAGCTGGTCACCTATAAACCGAAAGATCAATAAACCCAAATCCAGGATTCAATAGACCCAGGAATCAATAAACCCAGAGATCAATAAATCCAGGAATCAATAAGATCAATAAATCCAGGATTCAATAAATCCAGGAATCAATAAGATCAATAAATCCAGAATTCAATAGACCCAGGGATCAATAAATCCAGGATTTAATAAATCCAGGACTCAATAGACTCAGGGATCAATAAACCCAGTATTTAATAAACCCAGAGATCAATAAACCAGAGAGATCAATAAACCCAAATATCAATAAATCCAGGAATCAATAAGATCAATAAATCCAGGATTCAATAGACCCAGGGATCAACAAACCCAGAGATCAATAAGACCAGCATTTAATAAACCCAGAGATCAATAAACCCAGGAATCAATAAACCCAGAGATCAGTAAATCCAGGATTCAAGAGACCTAGGGATCAATAAATCCAGAGATCAATAAACCCAGGATTTAATAACCCCAGGTTTTAATAAACCCCACCAATCACAGCTTGTCCAATCGGGGGATCGATAACGCCACAGAGAAATAAAGATCGGCGGCACCAGGGAGCAGCCAAACTAGGGTTAGCAACCAAAACAGTACCCCGGATAATGTGTGGGCAGAGGGAGAGCAGGCTGGGTGTGAGAGAGAACTGATCCATCCCCTCCCCTCCACACCCACGGCCCCGGCCCACCGTCTCTCCGGCCGTGCTCGCTCCTACCCTGCAGGCTCTCGTCCTGATTGCTCTGCCGTTCGCTCATGTTGCCCGTTCTGGAAAGTTCGACCCCGGCCCGACCTGACTCCGACTCCTGTCCACCTGGCTCTGTTTCTGACTCCGATCCCCGGCCTGACTCCGGCTCCGGCTCCGATCCCCTGCCTGACTCCAGCTCCGGCACTCGGGCCCGCGGGCTTTGATGAGCACACGTAAACAAAGTGACATCAGCGCCCGGTGGAGCGGCGGCCAATCGGGAGCGAGCGCTGGGATCCGCCCTAACTGGGCCGAGCGCGACGGGCGGAGCTTGCGGGGTCGGGGGCGGAGCTGCAGATGATCAGATTTTGGTTGGGGTGGCTGTAAATGGACTGATTGCGGAATTCTGAGATCCCAGCTCATCTGATGCTGAAATCTTCGTACTGAAACCTTCAGTGCACTCCTGGCTGGTCCATCATCCTCCATAAACTTCAGCTCATTTAAAACTCCTGTTCTCCCTTTTACACCTGTCCTTGCTGACCTACATTGACGGGGCTCAGGAGAGGCGAGGGCCCAGGGGCTGCACGGGCCAGCCCACACTGTGCTCTATGGATAGTAGGAGCATGCGTGCGCACTAGGTCCATGCAGCAGAGCTTGGGCTCCAGTTGTCTTGGTTAACCCTTGCCACTGGATCAAGACCTAGCTCTGTCAAGCCCGTGTGGTGGCTACGTTAAAAAAATCCATGCACAGGCATCTTCCACCCTTCAGGATGTAGCTCGACATCTGGAATATTAGGTCCTTCATTGAAACACCTGTGAACTCATCCTTTTTTGGCGTGGAAGCAAGTCATCCTCACTTCAAGGGAGTGCCTATGATGACCTGAGAAGAAATAAGAACATAGAAGCAGGAGTAGGCCATTTGGACCATCAAACCCGCTTCACCATTCAATAAGATCATGGTTGCTCTGATCATGGACTCAGCTCCACTTCCCCTCCCGCTTCCCATAACCCTTTACGCCCTTATCTCTCAAAAATATGTCTATCACTGCCTTAAATATATTCAATGACCCAGCCTCCACTGCTTTCTGGGGACAGAGAATTCCATAGATTTACAACTTTCTGAGAGAAGAAATTCCTCCTCATTTCAGTTTTAAATGGGTGGCCCCTTATCCTGAGACTATGCCTCTTAGTTTAAGTTTCCCCTATGAGTGAAAATATCCTTTCTGCATCCACCTTGTCGAGCCTCCTCATTATCTTATATCATTATCTTATATGTTTTGATCAGATCAGCTCTCATTCTTCTGCACTCCAATGTGTATAGGTCCAACCTACTCAACCTATCTTCATATGTCAACCCCCTCATCTCCGGAATCAACCGAGTGAACATTCTCTGAACAGCCTCCAATGCAAGTATATCCTTCCTTAAATACGGAGATCAAAACTGTACGCACTACTCAAGGTGTGGCCTTACCAATACACTGTACAGTTGCAACAGGACTTCTCTGCTTTTATACTCCACCCCCCTTGCAATAAAGACCAATATTCCATTTGCCTTCCTGATTACTTGCTATATCTGCATACTCACTTTTTGTGTTTCATGCACAAGAACCCCCAGGTCCCTCTGCATGCAACACTTTGCAATTTTTCTCCATTTAAATTATAATTTGCTTTTCTATTTTTTCTGCCAAAGTGGATAACCTCACATTTTCTGACATTATACTCCATCTGCCAAATTTTTGCCCCATCACTTAGCCTGTCTATATCCCTTTGCAGATTTTTTGTGTCCTCCTCAGAATTTGCTTTCCCACCCATCTTTGTATCATCAGCAAACCTGGCTACATTGCACTCGGTCCCTTCATCCAAGTCATTAATATAGATTTTAAATAGTTGAAGACCCAGCACCGATTTCTGTGGCACCCCACTAGTCACTGTTTGACAACCGGAAATGACACGTTTATCCCGACTTTCTGTTTTCTGTTAGTTAGCCAATCCTCTATCCATGCTAATATATTACCCCCAACCCCATGACCTTTTATCTTGTGCAGTAACTTTTTATGTGGCACCTTATCGAATGCCTTCTGGAAATCCAAATACACCACATCCACCCTGCTCATTACATCCTCAAAGAACTCCAACAAATTTGTCAAACATGATTTCCCTTTCATAAATCCATGCTGACTCTGCTTGATTGAATTATGCTTTTCCAAATCTCCCGCTACTGCTTCCTTAAGAATGGACTCCTGCATTTTCCCAATGACAAATGTTAGTCCAGTTAGCCTATAGTTTCCTGCTTTTCGTTTGCCTCCTTTTTAAAATAAAAGAACATAAAATCACTGCTCCACTCCAATTAAAACAGAAGCAAGACACATTTTTACAGAATATCACTAGGGCTGTAGAAATGTCTTTAAACTAATTAGTGGAGGTGAGGGTTCAGGTAAGCGAAAATTTTAAAAAGTCAAAGAATAAGAAGAAGGCAATAGAGTAGGGTAACACTGGGGGAAATGGAAACCAGAGCATGATAGGAAGGGACAGAATGTATAAATATAAAAGTGAATCAGAAAGTGGGGTCAAAGTAGGAAAAAATGGTAAAAAAAAAATTTAAAAGCTCTTTATCTGAAAGCACGCAGCATTTGTAACAAAATAGATGAGTTGACGGCACAAATAGATACAAATGGGTATGATCTGATAGCCATTACGGAGACCGGCTGGGAACTAAATATTCAGGGGTATTTTATAATTCAGAAGGACAGACAGAAAGGAAAAGGAGGTGGGGTAGCTCTGTTAATAAAGGATGAGATCAGTGCATTAGGGAGAAACAATATTGGCTCAGAAGATCAAGATATTGAATCAGTTTGGGTGGAGATAAGGAATAATAAGGGGAAAAAGTCGCTGGTGGGTGTAGTCTATAGGCCCCCTAACAGTAGCTACACTGTTGGACAGAGTATAAATCAACAAATAATAGAGGCTTATAAAAAAGGAACTGCAATAATCATGGGCGATTTTAATCTTCATATTGATTGGACAAAGCAAATTGGCCAGGGTAGTCTTGAGGAAGAGTTCATAGAGTATATCCGGGATAGTTTCCTTGAACAGTACATTGCGGAACCAACCAGGGAGTAGGCTATCTTAGATCTGGTATTGTGTGATGAGACAGGATTAATAAACAATCTCATAGTAAAGGATCCTCTAGGAATGAGTGACCATCACATGATTGTGTTGTGTATAGAAGAACTCCACGAGGCTGAGTACTGTGAGCTAAACTTAGTGTGACCTTAGTCTTCTTTATTACAACTCCAGAGTGTGTAAACAACATGGCAGCCAACCTTTGATATTGGGCCTGATGTGTGTGCAAGTGATCAAAAGGACTCCAACAGTCGCACCCTCTGGTGGCAAGTATTACATAGTTGCACACATAACAGATTGAATTTCAAATTCAGTTTGTTAGTGAAAATAAATTCACATAGACTCTAGTAAAGTAAGAGAGACAACTTTATTGATAACTTTATTCTCTGAGAGAAGAGTTGAGGTCCCACGACCTGTGAATCACCTTCTCCCCGAGTGCCTTGTGCCGCGGGGTTATAAGCAGTTTACAGGGGGCGGAATACAATCATTTAAATTCATTTACATACAACCAATCAATCCATATGGCAACGCAATTCATTTACATACAACTTTTTAGTCCTAGTGAAACCTGATAGCATGGCGCGAGTTTGGGGGCCCTTCCTCTGTATCTTCTTTTGTGGTTAGTTACTCTGTTGCAAAGCTTTCTATGAAACAGTGGCCTGCACCTGGCCAGGAGTCACTTGTTGCTGCAGAGTTCATATCAGGGACAGCAGATAGGCTTCTTGGTACAAAGTTCATTTAGTGGTGGCTTACCCCATCCTGCTTTGCTATGTCCGAAAATCCACTCCAACAGTTCCCCCTGTTGGTCCTGGAGGATGTTCACGAAATCCAGATGACCACAATGAAGGTGGCTCAGTGCCTACCTTTCATAGGTAGTGATCTGTGCCTGCGTCGTCCGCTCCGTCTTCCTCGGCGTCTCCGGGTGTTCCCATCAGATGTTCTTTTCCGGTGATCACGCTGGCAACCGGCACTATTCGGGCCATCATGACTTTACAGCAGATATTAAAACATCCGATAATCAAGCAACAAGTAATTATTATTACAACAAGAATAACTACTCCATGCGTTAAATAGGACCCCCAGGATCCCCCTAATAGCCAGTCAAGCCAGCTATTCCCCCTTTTTGGGCCTTGTCTGAACTCGTCAAGCTGCTTTCTTATGGCATCAATGGCTTGGGTGATATTGTATTATTCATCCGTAACATGCGTTATACATTTGTCTCCTATTATTGAACCAGCTCTATAACACTTTACGTCGGTGTTGCTAACACTCGTGAACTGCTTATACCACCAATTTCTCGGTTCCCTTGAATTTGAGCCCGATCCTACCAATTGGTAAGCATCAAACGGATATGCCATGTTTCGGAGCTGACATGAGTTCCGTTGCACTGACCGCAGATAACTTGCCTCCCTGCTGTCACATTCAGGCATCTTTGCTTGTTACAGGTGCAAGTAAACTGGCCTATATGCACTCGACAGTGCTGACGGGCACACTGCCTCTGCACACAGGTGGCGTTCTCGGGGACCAGGGCATATGCACATTCCCATCCTTGTCCCGAGAAGCAAAGCGGGTAGCTTGCATTGTCTGAGCATACCGTTTCATCCTTTCCCCGGGACCCCCTGCACACGGGATCTATTAATTCCACGCATCTTCCCTGTATACCCCTTCTATATTCGCCCGTTTGTCCCTCACAGGGTGCGTCCGAGGTATCTGCCGTATATAAGTCACGAGGGGTCCACCCAGGGGTGGCCACGAACAGGGCCTCTACTGATTGGGCTAGTGGGTAACACACGGTTCGATTGCCGTGTAAACGTATACGGGTCTTGAAAAACAAGTTATCTTCTAATCCTATTAGCTTTACAACCGTGACAACATAGAGTAACGCGATTATATACGTTATCTTAGACATGTTTGTTACGCTCAAACAATACAATATTTACACATTAGCAGTAGCTGTAATTTGGACTTGCTTGCAGTCGTCACCTGTTCGGGGTGCATAAACAAGTATCCTGATTACATTATCGTGAATCACATGTCTTATGTTTACTCATTAGTTTCTTTGTACAATTTCAACTGGGTCCAATGTTTCCATACACTCTTCCCTCTTATGTCCAGACAGGCACAGGTGTCTCCACTGATTATGACCTCATATGGGTCATTCCATTTTGGTGCAAACCCTGTTTTTTCAGGTAATGTTTTTATCATGACACGACGTCCCGCCATCGGGACGTCAGTGAGCCTTTCAAGCTCTTTCTGAGCGTCTCTCTCTTCCTGATTGTCTCTTACTAATTTACGCATCCCTTTGAGTTGAGTGCTTAGTTCCAAAACATACCGTTTAATTTTGTCTTTTAATGGGCCTACGTCGGCCCCACCTGTTATGATGCTTTCTGGTAATTGCATCGCCCTTCCTGTCATTAGTTCATAAGTGGTTAATCCGGTTGTCCGGTTTACCGTGGCTCTTAACTTCATTAATATAATAGGTAATATTTCTGTCCACGTTCTTCCTGACATTTGCATGGCCTTGGCCAGGGCGTTCTTAAGGCCCTTCTACCATTCCAGAACTCTGCGGGTGGTAGGGGATGTGGAATTTTTGTTTTATGCCCATCAGCTGGCATACTGTTTTTACAATCCACCCGGTGAAGTGGGTGCCTTGGTCGGAATCTATCTGAAGAGGCACTCCCCATTGGGGAATCACCTGCTCGGTCAATATCCTTGCCACTGTTGAGGCAGTGCAATCACGTGTGGGGATAGCTTCCACCCACTGGGTAAATTGATCTATAATCACTAGGCAATATCTTTTTCCATGGGATGGGGGCAAAGGACCTGTGAAATCAATTTGTAAATGTTCCCATGGCCCCCGTGGACAGGGCTGGTGTCCCATTTTAATTTTAATGGGCCTGCCTGGATTATATTGTGCGCACGTAACGCATCGATGGCAATGTTTGGCAATATCTCTCCCCATCTCCTTCCACCACCAATCTCTTCCAAGACTCCCGGTCATGGCCTCTCGTCCCGAATGGGACAGGCCATGGTGCAACTCCAATAAGGTATTCTGTATGCATTCAGGTGCCATTACCTTGTTGTTTCGTCTCCAAACGTTATCCTTTCCTTGCGTTGCACCCTGCTTTGTCCACATACCCCTTTCTTCCTCAGAAGTGTCTTGGTGTAGTTTCTCGATACTTATTTGTTCGTCTCGGACCCCAGCGGCGCTGACTGAGGCTTCCTCATACTCCTCTTGTTCTAATGCCTCTTGTGCAGCTAAGTCCGCAGCTTGATTTCCCTGGTGACTCAGCCAATCTGGACTGGTTCGGTCCGGTTCCCTTTGGTGGGCTTTAATTTTAATGACCGCTACCTGTTTTGGTTTATTACTGGCTGCTAAGAGAGCTTCTATTCTCAGCTGATGTTTTATGGGATGTCCGCTGGTTGTGATAAAACCCCTCCTCCCCCATAATGTCATATAATCGGGTCCTACCCCAAATGCATATCTACTGTCCTTATAGATATTAACGATCTTACCCTCTGATAGTTCCAGTGCCCGGGTGAGGGCTACCAATTCTGCCACCTGAGCTGACGACCTCCCATTAATTCGCCCTGATTCCACTGTCTCTAGATCCTGGTTAACTACAGCCCATCTGGTACGAGGTAGTCCCTCTAAATATTTTCGCGAGCCGTCCACAAACAAGGTTTGTTCTGCGGTTTGAAGGGATGTGTCTTTTATTCCATCCTCTTCCATGTCCATATCCAAGTCCCCGCAATCGTGGGGCTCTCCCTCTTGCACTATGCCCTCCACGGGGTTTTCCCCTACATCTCTAATTATAGTTACTGCTTTGTTGGATGGCAAGAGGACTGCTTCCCACTTTGCCCGTCTCATATTAGAAACGGTTCTCAGTTTTCCTGTGTTTAACATTTCTACCAATGTGTGTTTGGTGTGGAGAATGATGTTTCCGGTCATTACCACGGGCTCGCTTATTTTTACTGCCCAAGCTGCGCAGTCTAATGCAGCTATACATCTGGATAATCCGGTCACCACCGGACCTTCAGCGGTGGAGTAATAGGCTATAGGTCGCCTTTTATCCCCGTGATCTTGGGTGACCATGGCCATATAGAACCCATCTTCATTGGTACAGTAGATGTGGAAATCTTTACCCATGTCAGGCAGCCCCAATCCAGGTGCGGAGACTAGTTCTGACTTGAGTTTACTTTACGCCTGTTCTTGTTCAGGGCCCCACTCTATAAGGTCTAGGGCCGGTTTTCCACCACTTTTCCACCACTTTCTTTGTATAGGCTCGGCAATCTTTGCAAACTCAGGGATAAAGTTCCGGCTGTAATTAAAGAGACCCAGTACCTTCCTCACCCCCCTTACCATTACTGGTCTAGGCATGTCCTTGACAGCCTTTTTCCTATCTGAGGGCATTTCTTTCAACCCCTTTGAAAGGCAGTACCCTAGGTACAGGACTTGGGTTTTCCCTACCTGGGCTTTCTTGGGGTTGACCTTAAGGCCTGCCATCTCCAAAGCTCGTAACACCAGGTATAGGGTTGCCTGATGTCCCTCCTTGGTTTCTGAAGCTATTAATATGTCGTCGACATATTGTAAAATACTATTTCCTGCCGGTACTTCTATTTGTTTTAGTACGTCGCTCATGACTCGGTGGAATATGGCAGGACTATTATGGAACCCTTGTGGTAATCGGGTCCAAGTATATTGTTTATCCTCCACCATGAAGGCGAATTTCTCTTGTGATTCTGGGTCGAAGGGAAGTGCCCAGAAGCCATTAGCTATGTCCAGGACTGTAAAGATTTTATGTTCAGGGGATAATCCATTAAGGATTGTGGAGGGACTGGCCACTATCGGGTATATTTGGGGGTGACCTTATTAAGGGCGGTGTAGTCAATGGTTAGTCTATAACTCCCATCTGGCTTCCCTACTGGCCATGTTGGGGAGTTAGTGGTGCTAACAGTTTCTCTTAAGATACCTTTTTCCACTAGTCCCTTTACTATTTCTACAACTGCTGTTCTAGCTTCGGGTCTTATAGGGTATTGCCGGTGTGGTTTATGAGATGGTCCAGGGACCTTAATAGGGTCCATGTCCGCTTTTCCGGGATCCAATTTTGTCTGTGCCCAAACTCCGGGCACAGAGGCACAAATGCCGCCATATCATCCAGTCTTGGTATGCCAGTTGGTTTTTGTGGCTGTTGCTACACCTAAACTTTCCTATGGTGAGCTATCTGTCCCAAATCTCCCTTACTGCCATCTGCCTTTGGCCATGTTAATTTCCCCTTGCCACAATCAATCAGGGCCTGAAATTCCTTCATTACGTCATGCCCCAATATGTTCCCTCACGATTCTTGCATACGTAAAATCTCATGGGTATACATAAATTATCAATTTCCACCACTTGGGTGGTGCTCAAGTAGATTGGTGTTGGCCGTCCATCTATTCCGTTTATTAAAGCCTTTTTGTCAGTTACGGGAAGTGGTAGATTGGTAATGGATATTGAGGCTCCAGTGTCCACTAGCATCTCACACTGTCGGCCCCCTATTAGTGCAGACACATATATCCTTCCCTCCTTTTTACTTTGTACAGGGGCCGCCGGGCATTACAGGGTGGCTTTGTACTCCTGCCACTGCTGGTATTCCTGTTTTGACAGGGTCCTTGCCTTATTAGAATAGCCATTTTTATTATAGCAGGTCGTGTCTAAATGTCCCTTTTTGCCGCAATATGTGCATTGTTTTTCCATGTGTTTCCCCTTACATTCTTTGGCAAAGTGACCCACCTTCCCACAGTTATGGCATGTCCCCTTTTTCTGTCCTCCCCCAGTCCCTGCTGCAAAAACCGTTTCTTGTTTTATCTTTGTTTGGGATTTTTCATCGCCCCCTCCCTGGACGCCACTAGCCCACTCAACCAGTTCATCATAATCCTGGGTTACAATTACTCCCATTTTTATAATGGTCTGGTGTGCAGCGGATAGTCCGTCCTTAAATGCCTGGATAAATGCTCGGTCACCGCGGCCCGGGTTTCCCTGTTCAGAGCATTCTTGATATATCTGGAATAATCGTTCCCCATACTCTGAGGCTCCTTCCCCCTTTTGTTGTTTGGTTGTAGTAATTTTACTCCAATTAGTAGGGGCATTACCTAAAACTCGTTGGATCTCGGTTTTAAAAGGGCCAAAGGCCGCCTGTTGACCATCTACTTCGGTGGTTAAAGGTATCGCGTGTGTCCAACGTCCCCCTGAAAAGTCGGCATTGGCTGCTACCGCGGCTCCTCCGGCCACTACTCTCCACCGATCCGCCGGGCAAGCCGCTCGGACTAGTTGGTGGATATCTCTGAGGTGTAGTTGGTGGCCCACCCAAACTGTATCCAGCTCTGCCCAAAATTTGGTTTTCGCACACCGGGATTGTAATTTACCAGGGATGCCAGTATCTGCTGTCTCTCGCCGGGGGTTGCAGTGGGATTCGCTGCAGTTCCTCCCCTGGTGACTGGTGCCACCGGGAAGGTTTCTAGATCTTCCTGACCCGGGGCTGTTGCCTCATCTTGGTAATCTTCGTAAGGGGGCAGTAAGGCTGTTTCTCCCCCCCATTGGGAACGGTTCTGAATCTGTTGTTCTAACACCATTTCTTTTCCCATTCCCTACATTTTCCTTATGCCTGACTTAATTGTTTACTTTTCTCTTCCCTTTTCTCTCTAACGTCCTTTACTTGCTCAATTAGTCCTGCTAACTGATGTACTAGTAATACTCTGGCCTTTTTGGTTTTATCTTTCTTTTGTTTTGCCATCCAATTTCATTGTTGTTCTAATGTCTGGGATACAGCCCAGCCATCTTTCTGCATTTTTTTAATTAAGACTTGTCGATCGGTCATGTAAGAGTTAATTAGGGACCCGGGCGGTCCACATTTTACGTCCGTTTCCTTATCTGCCATTGAAGATGTTTATTCTATGTTCCTGTATTCCCCTTCAGTGTATGGAATTTCCGAACTTAAATACTCACGACCACGATTCACCTCGCAGAGACCTCTTGTCTTGCTCGCGAAGATTAACGTGTTTCCTTACCACCAGAGTCCGGCTCTTGGTTGGAGTGATCAGCTCCCTTCTACACCGATTTCTATATCACCTTCTATGAACTTTGGACTAAAATAATCAGCCCCCGCATCACTAATTACTTTACTTTCAGTCTGCGTTGTACGCCACTGCAGTCTAAATTTCTTAACTCTTATCACATACTATCACATACTATCAAGTTATGTCTCTTTCCTCAATTAATCTATTTTATTCATTTGATACCACTTCGCCGGCCAGCCGCTTCCCCCAGTATAATTTCTGGGTGATCAGAAATTGACTATTATCCCGTTCTACTAGGTCATACGACTATCCAGCTCCGTGGTATCCTGTCGACTACACCAATTTGTTAGTGAAAATAAATTCACATAGACTCTAGTAAAGTAAGAGAGGCAACTTTATTGCTAATAGAGCTCTGGGAGAAGAGTTGAGGTCCCGCGACCTGCGAATCACCTTCTCCCGAGTGCCTTATGCCGCGGGGTTATAAGCAATTTACAGGGGGCGGAATACAATCATTTAAATTCATTTACATACAACCAATCAATCCATATGGCAACACAATTCATTTACATACAACCAATCAATCCATATGGCAACGCAATCATTTACATACAACTTTTTAGTCCTAGTGAAACCAGATAGCATGGCGTGAGTTTGGGGGGCTTCCTCTGTATCTTCTTTTGTGGTTAGTTATTCTGTTGCAAAGCTTTCTATGGAACAGTGGCCTGCACCTGGCCAGGAGTCACTTGTTGCTGCAGAGTTCATATCAGAGACAGCAGATAGGCTTCTTGGTACAAAGTTCATTTAGTGGTGGCTTACCCCATCCTGCTTTGCTATGTCCGAAAATCCACTCCAACAAGTTGGAGGGTGAGAAAGTTGGATCTCAAACCAGTGTCCTAAGCTCAAATAAAGGAGACTACAAAGGTATGAAGGCAGAGTTAGCTAAAGTGGACTGGAAAAATAGTTTAAAGTGTGGGACGGTTGATGAGCAGTGGCAGACTTTTAAGGAAATATTTCATAACTCTTAACAAAAATATATCCCAATAAGAAGGAAAGACTGTAAGAGAAGAGATAACCATCTGTGGCTAACTAAGGAAATAAGGGATGGTATCAAATTAAAAACAAGGGCATACAATGTGGCCAAGACTAGTGGGAGGCCAGAAGATTGGGAAACTTTTAAAAGCCAGCAAAGAATGATTAAAAACAATAATAAAGAGAGGGTAAATAAATTATGAAGGTAAAGTAGCACAAAATATAAAAATAGATAGTAAGAGTTTCTGCAGGTGCATAAAAAGGAAAAGAATGGCTAAAGTAAATGTTGGTCCCCTGGAGGATGAGACTAGCGAATCAATAATGGGGAATAGGGAAATGGCAGAGACGTTGAAAATTTTTTTGTGTCGGTCTTCACAGTAGAAGACACTAAAAAAATCCCATTGGTGGATAATCAAGAGGCTATAGGGAAAGAGGAATTAAATATAATCACTATCACTAAAGAAGTAGCACTCGGTAAAATAATGGGACGAAAGGCAGACAGGTCCCCTGAACCTGACAGCTTGCATCCTAAGGTCCTAAAAGATGTGGCTGCAGAGATAGTGGATGCATTGGTTGTAATCTATCAAAATTCCATGGATTCTGGAGCAATCCCAGTGGATTAGAAAACTGCAAATGTAACGACCCTATTTAAAAAAGGAGGCAGACAGAAAGCAGGAAACAATAGACTGGATAGCCTAACATCTGTTGCTGGGAAAATGCTGGAGTCCATTATTAAGGAAAGAGTAGCAGGATATTTGAAAAAGCATAATTCAATCAAGCAGAGTCTGCATGGGTTTATGCAAGGGAAATTGTGTTTGACAAATTTGCTGGAGTTCTTTGAGGATGTAACGAGCAGGGTGGATAAGGGGAACCAGTGGATGTGGTGTATTTGGATTTCCAGAAGGCATTCAATAAGGTGCCACATAAAAGATTACTGCACAAGATAAAAGTTCATGGGGTTGGGGGTAATATATTAGCATGGATAGAGGATTGGCTAACTAACAGAAAAGAGAGCTTCGGGTTAAATGGGTCATTTTGCGGTTGGCAAACTGTAACTAGTGGGGTGCCGCAGGGACCGGTGCTGGTGCTTCAACTATTTACAATCTATATTAATGATTTGATGAAGGTACCGAGTGTAATGTAGCCAAGTTTGCTGATGATACAAAGATTGGTGGGAAAGGAAATTGCGAGGAGGACACAAAGAATCTGCAAAGAGATATAGACAGGCTAAGTGAGTGGGCAAACATTTGTTAAATGGAGCACAATGTATGAAAATGTGAGGCTATCGACTCTGGCAGAAAAAATAGAAAAGCAAATTATAATTTAAATGGAGAAAAATTGCAAAGTGCTGCACTGCAGAGGGACCTGGGGGTCCTTGTGCATGAAACACAAAAAGTTAGTATGCAGGTACAGCAAGTAATCAGGAAGGTAAATGGAATGTTGGCCTTTATTGCAAGGGGGATAGAGTATAAAAGGAGAGAAGTCCTGCTCCAACTTTATAGGGTATTGGTGAGGCCACATCATGAGTACTGCGGACAGTTTTGGTCTCCGTATTTAAGGAAGGATATACTTGAATTGGAACTTATCGAAACATATAAGATAATGAGTGGCCTCGACAAGGTGGATGCAGAGAGGATGTCTCTATTCATAGGGGAAACTAAAACTAGGGGACATAGTCTCAGAATAAGGGGCTACCGATTGAAAACTGAGATGAGGAGGAATTTCTTCTCTCAGAGGGTTGTAAATCGGTGGAATTCTCTGTCCCCGAGAGCTGTGGAGACTGGGTCATTGAATATATTTAAGGCGGAGATAGACAGTTTGTTGAACAATAAGGGAATAAAGGGTTATGGGGAGTGGGCAGGAAAGTGCAGCTCAGCCCATGATCAGATCAGCCATGATCTTATTAAATGGTGGAGCAGGCTCAAGGGGTCAAATGGCCCACTCCTGCTCCTATTTCTTATGTTCTTATCACAAGAAAAAAAAAACCATGCTAAACTGTAGGGAAAAAATAATCTCTGTGAACTCAGAACCAAGGTAAAAGTGTGAGCCTTTAACTGTTTCAAGTGGCTCTGCATTAACAAGTCCGGGGGCACAAGGTGAGAGCAGTACCGTACATGATGAGAGAAAGGGTAGAGATCGAGCTAGACCGGCTGCAAAGAGAGGGCATAATTTCACCGATCGAGTTCAACGAGTGAGCCAGTCCAATCGTTCCTATCCTCATGGGAGACGGCACCATTAGAATCTGTGGCGATTACAAAGTAAATATAAATCGTTTCTCCCTCCAGGATCAATACCCACTACCAAAGGCCGACGACCACTTTGCAACGCTGGCAGGAGGAAAGACGTTCACGAAGCTGGATATGACTTCAGCCTACATGACGCAGGAACTGGAGGAATCATCGAAGGCCCTCACCTGCATCAACACGCACAAAGATCTTTTTGTTTATAACAGATGCCTGTTTGGAATCCGATCAGCGGCGGCGATATTCCAGAGAAACATGGAAAGCTTACTGAAATCGGTCCCGCACACCGTGGTCTTTTGGGACGACATCTTGGTCACAGGTCGTAACATAGTCGAGCATCTGCAGAACCTGGAGGAGGTTCTTAGATGACTCAACCGCGTGGGGCTCAGGTTAAAACGCTCGAAGTGCGTTTTCCTGGTGCCTGAAGTGGAGTTCTTGGGAAGGAGGATTGCGGCGGACGGCATCAGGCCCACCAACATGAAGATGGAGGCAATCGAGGATGCACCGAGGCCACAGAACGTGACGGAGCTGCGGTCGTTTCTGGGACTCCTGAACTACTTCGGTAACTTCTTACCGGGTCTTAGCACACTGTTAGAGCCACGCATGTTTTACTATGAAAAGGGGACGAATGGTTTGGGGCAAAAGCCAAGAAAATGCCTTTGTAAAAGCGAGAAAATTGTTCTGCTCAAACAAATTGCTTGTGTTGTATGATCCATGTAAGCGTTTGGTACTAGCATGTGATGCGTTGTCATATGGCATCGGGTGTGTATTGCAACAAGCTAATGATTCGGGGAAACTGCAACTGGTTGCTTATGCATCCAGGAGTCGATCTAAGGCTGAGAGAGCCGACAGCATGATTGAGAAAGAAGCGATGGCGTGTGTCTGTGGGGTAAAGAAAATGCATCAATACCGGTTTGGTCTAAAATTCGAATTGGAAACTGACCATAAGCCACTTATATCCCTGTTTTCCGAGAGTAAAGGGATAAATACCAATGCATCGGCCTGCTTCCAGAGATGGGCTTTCATGTTGTCCGCACACAACTACACCATCCGCCACAGGCCAGGCACAGAAACTGCGCCGATGCTCTCAGTAGGCTGCCATTGCCCACCACGGGGACGGAAATGGCACAGCCCGCAGATCTAGCCATGGTTATGGAAACATTTGAGAGTGAGCAATCACCCGTCACAGCTCGACAGATCAAAACCTAAACAAGCCAGGACCCCTTATTATCTCTAGTCAAAAGCTGTGTGCTTCACGGGAGCTGGTCCAGTGTCCCAGTGGAAATGCAGGAAGGGATTAAGCCGTTCCAGCGGCGCAAAGATGAAATGTCTATACAAGCAGACTACCTTCTGTGGTCCCCAAGGGCAGAGACGCCATCATCAATGACCTCCACAGTACCCACCCAGGTATTGTAATGATGAAAGCGATAGCCAGATCCCACGTGTGGTGGCCTGGTATCGATGCGGACTTAAATTCCTGCATTCACAGATGTAATACATGCTCGCAGTTAACAATCAGCGCAGTTAACAGCCCAGGGAGGCATCACTAAGTTTATGGTCTTTGCCCTCCAAACCATGGTCTAGGGTACACGTCGACTATGCAGGCCTGTTCTTGGGTAAAATGTTCCTTGTGGTTGTAGACGCGTATTCCAAATGGATTGAATGTGAGATAATGTCGGCTAGCACGTCCGCTGCCACTACTGAAAGCCTGCGGGCCATGTTTGCCACTCACGGCTTACCCGATGTCCTGGTGAGCGACAACGGGCCATGTTTTACCAGTGCTGAGTTCAAAGAATTCATGACCCGTAACGGGATCAAACATGTCACATCTGCCCCGTTTAAACCAGCGTCCAATGGTCAGGCAGAGAGAGCAGTGCAAACCATCAAGCAAGGCTTGAAGAGGGTAACTGAAGGTTTGCTGCAGACTCGCCTATCCCGAGTACTGCTTAGCTACTACATGAGACCCCACTCACTCACTGGGATCCCACCTGCTGAACTGCTCATGAAAAGAGCACTTAAGACAAGGCTCTCGTTAGTTCACCCTGATCTACATGAACAGGTAGAGAGCAGGCGGATAGAACAAAGTACATACCACAAAGCGCAAATGTGTCACGCGAGATTGAAATCAATGATCCTGTATTTGTATTGAATTATGGACAAGGTCCCAAGTGGATTCCCGGCACTGTCGTGGCCAAAGAGGGGAGCAGGGTGTTTCGGGTCAAACTTTCAAATGGACTCATTCACCGAAAACACTTGGACCAAATCAAACTCGGATTCATGGACTATCCTGAGCAACCCACTTTGGACCTTACCGTTTTTGAAAACCCAACATACACACCAGTGGCAACCGGCATCACGGTTGACCACGAAGCAGAACCCATCATCCACAGCAGCCCAGCAGGACCCAACAAGCAGGCAGCCCAGCAAGGCCAGCTGCACAGCAGCCCAGCGAGGGTCCAACAAATGAGTCAACAACACCAGCTTTCATACCGAGTCGATCAACCAGGGCAAGAAGGGCTCCAGATCGACTCACATTGTAAATAGTTACACTATTGACTTTGGGCGGGGGGGGGGGAAGTGTTGTTATATATGTGAACTTGTATTTACTCTATACAACCATCAGAGGGCTCATCCCCTGGAGTCCCAAGAGATCCCATAATCCCTTGGGAGCAGAGGTATTTAAGGAGGCCTCACGGATTAGCGAGACACTCTGGAGACCTGCAATAAAAGACTAAGGTCACACTTTACTTTGAGCTCACAGTGTTCAGTCTGACTCTTTCTCCATACATAACATTCACAGCCTGCAAGGCCATCAGCAGGCCGGGATCATTGGAGGAAGCAGCGTGCCGCGACATACCACTGCAGGGGGCAACGCGTGCTGTTGCAGGAGAGCGACGGCTGACTGCAGTGCGGGCAGGTACAGCAGGAGGGGCGAAGGAGCGGCAAGAGCTTTTAGATGGAAGTGACCCGGGGCCCAGTAGAACCTAGGGCCCAGGGGCAGCACGGGCCAGCCCACACTGCAATATGTGAGCGCACTAGGTTCTTGCAGCAGAGCTGGTCTCCAGTCGTCTTGGGTAATCCTTGCCACTGGACCAAGAACTGGCTCTGTCAAGCCCATGTGCTGGCTGGTGTGCAACGGCCACCACACGTTAAAAAAAATCCATGCACAGGCATCTTCCACCCTTGAAGATGTAGTAGGGGACCTGAAATATTAGGTCCTTCATTGAAACACCTGTGAACTCATCCCTTTTTGGCGTGGGAGCAAGTCATCCTCGCTTCGAGGGGCTGCCTATGATGATGATGATGATGATTTGGGCCAGTTATTTTTTTTCTCAGAGAAAATTTCGTGCCTGGCGAGATGGGTTGCTAAATTTTTGGCAAATTGAGTGTTTTTGCCCCAGGAGTGAGGCGGGGGGTGGGGGGGGGACAGAATAAGGCACTAATGACCTCAGCTGGGTGCTGCAGGGGTGCTATTCACAGCCACTTCGTTCAACCTGACTGCCTGCCTCTCTTCCGCTCTTACATCCGGTCCAGGGTGTCCTTGGAGATGGAGCACGCGGTGTCCACCGGTACGCTCGCGGCCTTCCGCGAGAGGTGGGCACCGGAGGGACTGGAGTGCATCATCACGCCCGGCAACCAAATTTTAATTTGATTTTACGTTTTAAAGTTAATTTGTTTTTAATTGCCGGTGCTTTTAGTGTCCCCTTCCCTTTTATAGGGGGCACTGGGGAAAAATTGTGATTTTAGTGCCCAAAAAAAAACAAAAAAAAAAAAGAAAAAACACAAAAAAAACAAAAAAGGGGGGGAAAAAAGGGCCTTGTAAATGTCTGGAGTGTCACCCAGGTCGGGTGGCACCGTTTAATGTCTTTATGTTTTGCAGGTAAACTCAAAAGAGTTTCACAGCCACTTAAAAAAACAAAAAAAAAGAAAAAAAAGGGCCTTGTAAATGTCTTGTGTGTGTCATCCAGGTCGGGTGGCACGGATACATGTTTTATGTTTTCGCAGGTAAACTCAAAAGAGTTTCACAGCCACTTAAAAAAACCAAAAAAAAGAAAAAAAAGGGCCTTGTAAATGTCTGGTGTGTCATCCAGGTCGGGTGGCACGGTTTAATGTTTTATGTTTTATAGGTAGACTCTAAAAGAGTTTCACAGCCACTTACCCAATTTCAGCTGAGTTCCATTCATCAATCAGCTTTCAATCCTTAGCTCCATCAGGCTCTTAAAGGGCAGGTAATTTGAACCCACTGCTGCTCATTTTCAATATTGCTCAACTCATGTGGAGTCTAGGAAGGAGGTGAAATGGCTGCTGCAAATCCCCCTTCAAGGGAGAAGGCCACCAGATTCAATGATGCGGCTTTGGAGGCATTGTGGTGGCATTAGAATCCAGGAGGGCCTCCCTCTTTGCCTCAGGGAGGCGCCCATCACTGCAGGTGTTCCATGCCATGTGGCAAGAGGTGGCCCGGGAGGTGTCAGGAAGCACTGAGGTGCAGAGAAGCCTGACCCAGTGCCGCAAGAAATTCAGTGACCTTTGTCGGGTGTTCAAAGTGAGTACAAGCTTCCCCATCTCTTCCATACCAGCCTCTCAACCTCTGTCTGCGCACACTGTGCAAACCAGCAATTCCACACCACTCAACTACCAGGCATCTACAGATACTCACATTCACATCCTCATCTCACGCCTTGCCTACATTGACAGCTATTCAGCCATGGCAGGCATATCTTCTACGTACATTGCTAGACTCTTACTCCCACCAGTTCCTTTCTTTTGCAGGCCAAGATGGCACATAACAGAAGGGAGCAGCTGTGGACTGGAGATGGGGAACCTGAACTGCGGCCGCTGAATGACCTTCAGGAGCGAGTGGCCTGCAAGTGGTGGGTACCGTGGCCGGTGGAGATGTCACCTCCGCTGGGGGCAACAACGGTATCTTTATCTCCTCTCCTTTTCTCAAACAACTTCCCCCCCTCCCACACCAGAAGGCTTTATCTCTTTCCAATCCCCTCTCCTTCTCTCAGACCACTTCCCCCCACCCCACCCCACACCAGAATGCTTTATCACTTTCCAGCTCCTCATACTGTCAGCATTCCTTGCTCCATTCCTGCCCCACCGCCCTCCTCTTAATGCGAGTCTTGTGCCTGCCATAACCAGGCAGAAGCTGTGCAGCCTGCATTGAGCCCTCGCCCCCGCCCCAACAGATTCTGGAGGGGGAGGGAGAGGAAGAGGAGGAGGAGCCGAGCACTACATCATTTCATCTCTCACCCGCAGGCACCAGCTCAGAAACTGGCATTACTTGTTCCGTAGCAGTTAGCTTAGTAGAGCGGTCGGCATTGGGTGATGCACCAGGGCCTACCGGGCTGCAACAATGCCAAGTGGAAACGGAACCTCGGGAATCATCTCCCCAGAAGGCAAGTTCGCAGAATGCTAGTTCTGCTCCACAGGACTCAGATGAGGACCTTGATGGGGAGGCATTCACACAATGGCTGATGGCCATGCACTCTGACATCATAGGTGCAATGGCAAGGGTGTCCGAGAGCCTCTCAGCAGTGGTAGGGAGCATGGAGAAGACTGCCTCCAGCATTGCACAGAGCTCTGTGCACACCATGGGGCCCATCATTGCCAGTCTGCAGAAGATGGTGGACTCCCAGAGAGAACATGTGGATCCAGACCTCATGATGCGTGTCACAGGCGATGTGGCAGCTTCCATTGCATGACAGGCGGAAACAAGTCAATGTCTCAGTGCTGCAATGCAGACAATGGTTGGTGGCATGGAAGCTCAGACTGCTG